>NW_004524618.1:11965352-11995028 GCF_000260255.1 Octodon degus | reverse complement strand
TTGTAGAACTGGGGATTGAACTCAGACCCTTGCACTTGCTAGGGAAGTGCTTATTCCACTGAGCCATCTCCCCAGCCCCTGCTTCTTCCTTCTTGAGGAGCTTAAATATGTGCATGTGTGCACACATACAGAAACACACAACCCACCCAAGCCCAACTCAAATGAAGACCCTTAATGACTCCAAATACTATAAAATATTTGTTGATGACCACATGTTATAGAATGTAAAAAGAATGATAGGTAACATTTTAGAAAATGTAATTTTGCATAACTGCACTAAATGCGAATGCAAGACATTATTAAAAATATCTTTCCAGTTTTCATGAAATTTTTCTATTTCTCATGCTCCTACTTTTCTAGCACCCCAATTCTGTGTTCAAGTTACCTACTGGATATTCCTTATTTTGTTCTGTTTTCTTTACCCCACTTCTCTACTTAACTTACAAGGTCATTCTTGCAAATTACTTCCCTACTTTTATTTACTAATGGGTTCATCTCTTCTGTATAGAACATTTTATTTTCCTCTCATGTTTAAGGCAAATTGAAAATCATCATTATTTTAAAAGACTTTGTGCCTTAACAGTTGGGTTATTGTTTTCATTTAAAAAAATCTATGTCTTCAGTATAAAAATGTTCCAAAATACAAAGATGAATCCTCTTTCAGTCAGATTTTTTCTCCTTGGCTCCTCCTTGGAGCACACATTTTCTTTTATTAAATTCATGTACATATATATGACTGCAGCAGATTGGTTTTTGTTAAGCACCAACTCACAAAGGTCTAAGCCCTCACAAGTAAAAGATAAGTGAGCACTGATTCTGATTAGATTTTTTTCAGATGTTGGAAAAAGCCAAGTACTGTCAGTTCTAGCTGAATAAGGTTGAAGGAAAATTGTCTAATACTAACTGAAAGAGATTTTGTTCATGTAGAGAAACAACCTCTTTTTTTACTGCACTTTCACAGCCCACAAGAGTGGGAGCCTTCTCTGGCTTAGAAAGATAGCTTTTTTGAAGCAAAGTGAAGTACTTGGTCATTTTCCCCAAAGTACCCCTAATTCCTCGATGTACTCAAGGAGTGTATGTGAAGTCAACAATCTGTCTGCTGAGATGAAAGCTCTTTATTATATTCTCATTGAAAATGAAAAAAATGCTGTTATGGTTCAGGTCCTCCAAAAAGCAGACATCAAGGTGGAATTAAATGACAAGAACTGCATTAGGAGAAATGCTTTTGTGAAGGCCAATGAGGAAGGAGCCGGAGAAAGGTGAAAAAGCATGTTTTCCATGTGAAGAGAGAGATGGGAGAGGGGTTTGGGTGAAGAGTGTAGCACTGCTCTGTCTTCTAAGGTATAGAGGGTCTATGAGCCCAAGTTGGCCAACAAAGTCTCCTTTCTTCTAGGAATGGGCTAGCTATGTGTCCCCACTGCCTTCCGCCTTCAACATGGCCTCAATGCAGATGCTGCAGTGGGTTCCAAAGTGTCTGTGACACCCAGTAATTGTATGTCCTGTAGGGAGAGGCCCATGAGACATACTATAGGACCTCGGCCATCCACACCTTGTTGTTCTCCACACAGGCTTAGGAAGCAGTTCCTCCAGGGTTCCACAGGTCTTTCTCTCTAAGGGACATTCAAATTAAGGATCTTATTGGAAGGACATTGTGGACCTTGGAGCCACAACTCTTCCCTCTTCCACAATATTCATTCTAAATTTCTCCCATTGGACATGATACCTCTGTGGGTCATGAGAGTTATCTGGTGGTATGACATATACCTTTATTCCTGAACTATCTGGAAATAGTTCTAACTCTCTGGGACATTCATAACTTTTCACTCTAAGGATGTTACACTTATGTATTTTTAGTCAACAGACAATGCCACAAGATTACTTGTCATCACTTGCATCCCCCTGTATCCTCTCTGCACCTCCATTGTGTAAAAGCAGCCCTCCTTCCTGCTAATCAGTTACTCCTCACCACAATAATTTCTCTGTTCACTTGCTGTCCTGGATACAAGGAAATAAAAGTGTTTAGGTGGCAGCCATTACTTGTAGTTCAGTGGTACATTTTTGGTGTTCAATTGAAACTTTGTCCCCTTCCTTTTTCAAATTAATTTCATTGAGAAAGAAATAGCAATGAGACAGTTTCAAAACAGGTAGGACAATTACATTAATTAATACATTGCATATTGTTGACCTCATAGTAGTTATTCAGAGTACATGACACAGACATGATACCTTGTCTAAACACTATTAGTACAAATTTTCCTCTCACTGAACTAAGAGAAAGTAGCTGCATATCTATCCTAGTTTACACATACATAATTTTTTTTTTACTACAAAATGGTCCTTCATTTATATCCCCCCTTTTTGTTTAGTTTTGTCACAGATGGGTATTACATTGCCATTCAAAATTGTAGGTGCATGAATTAAGCAAAATAATCCAATATAGTCCAGAAGTCCATAATAGTAGTGGGTTATCTGAAGGACTGACATTGTCAGAAGTTGGTGACTTGAGCCTTTTACAGCTCAGTATATTAATATGGCTTTACTTTTTATACTTTGCCTTTGTACTTTTCTGCTGGATGGTTAAGACCAAGATAAACAAGACCTATATAACAAGAAATGTAGCTTTTGTATCTGATAAGCTCAGTCAAATCCCCTCAGGATTTATCCTGCAACCCTGTACTGCATTTTGTAGATCCTTTGTCAGTGTCAGCCATGTAGATGAGTCATGGCCATTGCTTGACCAATTTGCTCTCTGTAAACACCTGAGAGAATATTTTCTCTCTAGGTGACTCTCCTTAGGTGCATTATATATCATCGATCACTTTCGTCTGTGGCCCCATAATCTCCTTGATCAGAAAATTTGGGACACCACAGGTTAGCTAAGGCCATATCGGTTTTATTTAATCTTTCAAAAACCAGATTTTTTATTCGTTAATTCTTTGCATTGTTTTCTTTGTCTCAATTGAATTAATTTCTGCTCTAATCTTTATAATTTCCTTCCTTCGTTGGGCTTTGGGTTTGGTTTGCTCTTCCTTTTGTAGATGTTTGAGATGCAGCATTGGGGTATTTTTTTGTTCCTGTACTGTTTTCCTAAAGTGTGAGTTCACAGCTATAAATTTCCCTCTGAGAACTGCTTTCATTGCATCCCATAAATTCCGATAACTTGTGTTTTAATTTTCATTGAATTTTAGATATTGTTTAATTTCATCTGTAAGCCATTTGTTGCTGAGGAGGGTGTTATTTAATTTCCATGCATTTATGGGGTCTCTTTTGTAATTTATTTCCAGTTTCATTGCACTGTGTTCAAATACTGCGCATGGGATAATTTCCGTTTTCTTGTATATACTTAATCATGACCTATGGACTAGTATGTGGGCTATCTTAGAAAATGTCCCATGTTCAGCTGAAAAAAAAATGTGTATTCAGATGTAGTTGGGTGGGACACTCTGTATATATCCACTAAGTCCATTTGTTCCAAGATCTGGTTCAGTTCTGGTACTTCTTTGCCAATTATTTGTCTGCTTGACCTATATTTTTTAGATAAATGGGTGATAGGGGCTCCTGTTAAGATTGTAGTATTAGATATTAGATTTTTCACATTGATTAAGATTTGTCATATATTTGGGTGCTTCTCTGTTTGGTGCATATATGATAATCAGTGCTACATCTTCCTTTTCAATTTTTGTTTAACCAGTATATAGTGGCCTTCTTTATTTTGTTTGGTCATTCTTGATTTGAAGTTGAGACTGTCTGTGAACAGGAATGATACATCTGCTTTTCTTCTGATGTGCTGGGGTATGTAGTATTGTTTTCCATCCTTTGACTTTAAACCTATGAATTTCTTTATGAGTTAAGTGTGTTTGTTGTATATAGCATATTGTTGGATTTTGCTTCCTAAACCAATGTTGCAATCTATTTCTTTTAATGGGTGAACTGAGTGCATTTACACTGATGGTTATAATTGAGATGTGTTGACTTATGATTGACATGTTATTTACCTGCTGATATTTACTCCTTTTTCTCCTATGTTTAACTGTTTGCCCTATTTGGTGGGTTCTTTCCATTCTCATTCATGGGGTTCTGATCATTTTGGTCCCTCTTTAGAATATCTTTTTGTAGTCTGTGTAGGATTGGCTTCATCATCATAAATTCTTTAGTTGTTCTTTGTCATGGGAGTATTTATCTTCTTCATCAAACTTCTTACAGTGTTTTCCAGAGCATAGTAGTCTGGGCTAGAATTTATTTTCATAGAAGACTTGAAGTACTCCTCTCCATGCTCTCATTCACTTCATGGTTTTTGAAGAGAAGTCTGCCATTATTCTGATGGGTTTTCCTTTCAATGTGATCTGTTTCTTTTCTCTAGCAGCTTTTAGCATGTTGTTGTTATGCTGGATTTCAGGGATCTTGACTATTATATGTCTGAGTATATTTTTACTTGGGTTGATGTTGTTTGCAGTTCTATATGATTCAGTTATCCCAATGTCAGATTTTTTCCCCCGTATTTGGGGAGTTTTCTGCTATTACTTCTGCTCAATTTTTTTTTTCTATCATTTGTATTGCCTCCTTCATTCTCACTGATGCCTATTAGTCTCACATTGTTCATCTTTGCATCATCTTACAAATGTTGAATTATTTTTTTCCTGCATCCTAGTTGTGTTTAAGAGATCTTTTCTTACCTTTTCACTATCTACAATGGTGTCTTAAAGATCTGAAATGCTATCTTCATTTTCTTTTTCTTTCTTTCTTTCTTTCTTTCTTTTTTTTTTTTTTTTTTTTTTTTTTTTTTTTTTTTTTTTTTTTTTTTTTTTTTTTTTTTTTTGTATTTTAGGGAAGGGTCTACCCAGTGTTCAGGGTCTCACTACGAGATTGGACTCCTAGTGATTCACCATTTTACAGCTTCCCAAGAGCTGTGATTACAGGCATGCACCACCATGCCCAGTCTTAATTACTGTCTCACTGCACCTCAGGGGCGGGGCTGCCTCAGCAGGCCCAGAGATAGAACCTCTGTCCCCTGCACCTCTACCTTCACTTTTAATCCAACAGTTTTTCAGTCTTGTGATTGAGATTTTAAGTTCCTCTATATCTCTTTGACTCTGTTTCATGTGACATATTTCTTTCCTATGTTGCTCATTCATGGATTCCTACATTTTTCTATTCTGCTCTATTTTTTAATCATTTTTTCTTTAGAAGCCGTTATTAATTCTTTTGTTATAGTTATCCTTCCTTTCTTTGCTTCAGACATTATTTCTTATCTGATATCCTCTATGCCTTTCTGCAGTTTCTTTTTTCTTCAGATGCTATTATTTCAGAGCTTTCAGATGTGTGATTGCTAATTCTTCTATGCTAGTGTCACCTGCATTTGTTCTGGGTGGGCTCAGTGCCTGAGATTGCATTTTGCTCCTTCTCTGTTCATATTGTATAGTACTGTCCTCTGACCTTTGGTGTAGAGCTTTGGTGCAGTTATAGGCTTGGCACCTACCAAAATTCTTACCCAACAGAGATTATATTGTTCAGGCAATTATATTTTGTTTTTACAGAACTACAGTTAGGAACACTAATAATGGGTAGTGTTATTTTGCAGTTGTCAAACTTTTTTAACTAATGGGTTTGTATTTTAGACCAAAAGCAGAAGCATCATGTCTGTGTAGCTAAGCAGATATTAAAGCGGAAATATTTATTTAACTTGGTTCTCCTAAATTCTGTTTGATCACCTGTGCTTGATGTACTTGGGGCCTTCCAGTCAGACTAGTTCATCCTGGTTACCTTTTGCCCCCTCTCTCAGTCAAGAGAGAAAGAGGGAGGATGTGCTTATAGTTCGGGTCTGGATCTATGAAGTTTGAACTCATCCCAGTGTGCCTGGCTTGGCTCTGACTGCTGCGCTCAGCTTCTTCTTGCTGCAGTCTGTAGAAGTGAACTTGCTGTGCCTCTCTGGAAAGATGTTCTGCTCCTGGATTAGCTTGATGGTTCTAGCCCCAGCCTCTCTGCAGGGACTTCAGCTGGAGAGTTTCACACCAAGCCTGTATGCCAGGCCTGGGCTGGGTCTGGAGGGGTCCTGAGAACACAGTGGTAGGTCTGTCATGCAGGGTTTGAGCTGGGTTTGGAGGGTCCCAGCAGGTGCAGCAGAGTGGAGGGTCTCACACACCAGGCCTATGCTGAGTCTGGAGGAGTCCAATGGGCACAGCGGAGTGGAGGGTCTCACACACCTGGCCTGACTAGGTCTAGTTTGTCCCCTACCAGTCCTGAAAAGCCCAAGGTGGCAGAGACAAGAGCTCACTGGGGATAATGCATTGGGACACTCCTGCTTCTGTGCCTTGTTTCCTGGGCCTATGCATCTTTCTTATTAGAGACAAGGCCATTCTTATTTAGCAGTATACTGCAAACCAAAGGATGAATCCCATCCTCAAAGCTTCAATTGCAAGATTGACTCACTGAAGGATAAGGAGCCTAACATACTTGCCCTCCATATTTTGAATGTTGTCAGTTTTGAATGGCTCCCCTGAGAGCTTTGGCTCCCTTCAGTGGCCTTCTATAGGCAGAAAAAGCAGAGTGACACCTGTCTTTGAGATCAGAGGCTAATGCTCTTTGTGGAATTGATAGCTAAAGCTGCAGTTCAAATTTAGGGAAAACTAACAGATATTTCACTGGGTTTTGGTCTTCTTAATTTCTTGAGACTCTACTAACTTTGAAGAACTTCTCTATTAAACTATAAAGAACACATGATATGACTTCAAATGAATGCTTTTTAAAAAAACATTGCTTTAAAAAATAAGTTTATTGAGAAACAAATAGCAATGAGACAGTATCAGAACCGATTACTAGCACAGTTTCAATAATTAATGCATTGCATATTGTTGTCTTAGTGGTTATTCGTTGTACAAGATGCAGACATGATATCCTATCCACAAACACTATTAGAAGAAATTTCTCTATTCATTGAATTAAGAGAATGCAGCTGTCTATCCTAACTATTTTGAGTATACAAATACAACTAGGACCTCCTCTTATTGAGAAGTTTTTGCACATCAAAAGAAATTACCAACAAAGGTAAAAGACAACCCACAAATTTGGAAAAAAATCTTGACTAATAAGCACTCAAACAAAGGTCTGCTCTCTAGTATTTATAAAGAACTAAAATCCATTAAGGCCCCAAAATTTAAAGACCCAATTCAGAAATGGGCATCTGAGATGAACACATACTTCTCAGAGGACAAAATTAAAGAGCAAATAAATATATGAAAAAATGCTCCACACCACTAGCCATCTGTGAAATGCAAATTAAAACAACACTGAGATACCATCTCACCCCAAAAAGAATGGCTATCATAAAGAAATCAACAACAAATGTTGGAGAGGCTGGGAGGAAAAATTCCCACTGCTGGTGGGAATGTAGACTGGTGCAACCATTATGGATATCAGTGTGGAGACTCCTTAAAAAACTAGGACTGGAAATCCCATTCAAGCCTGCTAACCCCCTACTGGGAATTTCCCCAGAGGAACTGAAAGCATCATACCATAGTGATATATGTGTACCTGTGTTTATAGCAACACAATTTGTGATAGCCAAATCTTGGAAACAACCAAGATGCCCATCACCTGCGTAATGGATGAAAAAGATGTGGTGATTTTATATAATGGAGTATTACTCAGCTATAAAGAATGACAAACTCGAAGCCTTTATATTCAAGTGGATGCCACTTGTAGATATACTCATAAATGAAATAAACATTCTTCACTTTCCAATTGGTATTCTTGTAGTCAGCTTCCAAGTCATTCTGAACCTCTCCCTCTTATCAGAACTCTAGAACTGTAGCATCACAGAACTTCAAACCTTTCCAGCTTTGTTATCTTTGTTAAAATTTTTTAACTTGTCCTTTGTCACAAATGTCTCCCATACAAAATAAAATTGACATAAAATTTAAAATACAAACATATAGTGTATAGCCTACTCTTGAAACTGACCTGTGAAAGGAATATATAGTATGGCTTATATATCCTATTGGGGTTGTTGTTGCTGTTGTTATTGCTGCTGTTGGTGTTGCTGTTTTGTTCCAATTATCATACTCAGAACCTTGAGCTTGCCACATACCTGTTGTTTGTTTTACTCTGAAGTTCAAACTGTAAGTCATTCAATGTTGTTCTCTGATCACAAGAAAATGAAAGAGAGAATAAAAGGCAGAATAGATCCCCAGTGATTTTAATGTCAGGCTATAAACATGTCTTGTTTAGCACATGCAGCTATCCCTGGGGATTTCCACTAACAAGGCAAGGAACTGGATGCCTGTAACACCTGATGACGTGTCAGGCTTAGCAGTCAGGACACGTGATTTGGAGGAAAATGATCTGTGTGCTGTTTTACAAGGCTTCTCAACTGATTACTTTTTCTAGTCTGCAGGTGAGCTGAGTCAGTAACTTGAAGAAAGCATATACCGCTTGTGAATACAGATAGCTCATTTGTCTTGCTTCTCTCCTAAAGGAGAAAAGGGGTAATGGGTGCGGGGTGAACTTTCTTGTCTTATATCTGCACCTGCATTTTCACTGATTTTTGGATCCTAAGAGAATAGACTCTGAGGACCTGTGTTTCATTTTGTTTCTTTCAAGAATCCCAGAGACTGCTAAACTAGATGAAAACAAAAAAGGAAGGTGCTGTCAGGGTTCAGGTGGAAGGGCCTAGGGGTTAAGAGTCCCTGTTCTGTCTCAGGATTTTTCTTTCCATGTAAATTAAAGAGCCCCATTGTTTCCTGCTCTCTAAAACGGGGAATCACTTTTTAAGGAAGATGATAAGCTATTTCTTAGTCTTTTTTTTTTCTTGAATGAGCAAGCATAGCTATATTAGCACGCTCCCTAGGTCACCCCATGTAGAATGGGAAATGAAATAAGTGAAGATTCACCACCTTTGCCTTTTATGGGCTGGTCGCCTATTCACACGTTTGTAAGTTAAATGCAATGTATTAATAGTAATAACAGATTGCATTTGTATTGCTTAATAAGATATAGGGGCTCTTTTAGTCTCATAGAACCTCACAGGTACAGTTTTGCTGTAGAGTCATTGATGCAAAGCTGAGGCATGGACTAGTTAAGTAATTTGCCAGAAGCCATGTGGTAATTAGGTTGTGCAGCTGGACCTGCTAGCTGAATCCAAGTCATCTGATGGCAGAGTCTCTGATGCTACCCATGCACCACATTTCTTTTTCTCTATTAGCATGCACAGGCTATATTTCCCATGGGTAATATTTATAATATACCTATTATCTACGTCAGAGCAGAAATTATCCATTATATCAGACCAATGAACTCAGAACCAAAGTTGCCAAAGTGTTTCATTCTGCTGGTCCACTCTTGCTGAGTCACAGGGGTGGCTTGCATGGGCAGGAGAGAGCTACTTCCAGATGTGGCAGGAAGCAGTGTACGGCCACTGTGGTAGCACCTTCTGGTGTCGCCTTCTCACTCAGGCACTGTGCTAAGTCTTTAAGACTTCTGACTGCAAAAACCTTTGCTTAGGGTGCCAAATTCTGGGACATAGTTGCTAAAATGGGTAGAACAGGCAGGACCTTCCCATCATGCTCCAGAGAATGGTGAAGAACTGACTGCAGATTTTTTAGAAAACACCTTCAGTCTTACTTCCTATGGAGAAGAACCTACATCACGGTATCTGCGTAGGCTCCCAAGGGATTCCCAGGGGGCTTGAGCCTCCCTGCCCATCGAGCTAGTCTGCTTATTAATTCACCATTTGCTGACCTGCTGCAGCTCCTGCACTCCTTGCCTTGCTTCCTCCTTCCCTTACCATGATTTTCTGGAAGCCAGGTCAATTCCTTATACTTGAATTTTCATCTCAAGGTGTGTTCCTGGGGAAATGCAACCTCGGACAAATGTCATGTGTGATTAGTGTTGCCCACCAGGGGCATAGGACAGGGAAGGAGCAATCTGCCTAAAGGGAATTCACAACCATGAATTAAGTAGGGAGGATCTGACTTAGATTTGTGGCTGTGGAGCATTGCATTTGTTACCTGTGCAGTTTGGTATAATAGCTATGCCACAGAGTGTGGTAAAGATTTACATGATTCTCATTCTTGCTATTCTTTTTCAACAACATCAGATTGTATTTGTAAGTAAGGTGACTGATGAATTAGATTGATACATCTGGCTGAGGATTTGCCTGCCGAAAATGGTAGCCCCACATCTTCACTGAATCTAGGAGGACTGGGTTAGTCCTGAAGGGTCCCATTCCTCAGCTCTCAAGGGCAGTTCTCACCATCAAAGATGGTTGCAACCAATGAAGTTCTATTGAATTATAACAAGAGTCCCAAGTCATTCTAGTATAAAAGTACTTTTTTAGACTTGGTTAGCAAATGATTGACAAAATACTAAATGCTCCTGATGGAGTCCCGTAACAAGCTGGGAGGAAAAATGCAGTGGGGGATGCAGAGAGCCTCAGGGTGAAGCAAAGGGGCAGATGAGAAAATGCCTTGCTAGGTAGCCACACTAGATTTCATTTTGTCATGAAAAATAGAACATAATGGGACTTGCAAGTCTGTGATAAACAGACAGTATGAATTCAGTGCCAGAGCGGTGGTATGCAATCATTGAGTGCACTTTGATTCTCAGAATTCATGTGTTGTAAACTGAATCCCTAAATTTTCAATTAATTATTATAAATAATAAATTATTATAAATAATAAATTAATTGTATTTGGAGGTGAGGCTTTGGGGTCATGATTAGGATCGTTGCTGTCATAAGGCTGGGCCCCTCATGAGGGCATTAGGAGTTTTATAAGAAGACAAGATAGGGGCTCAGGCATTAGCTCAGTGATGCACCTGCCTGGCAAGTGTGAGGTCCTGAGTTCAATTTCTAGTACCATTGGACTTCTCAGCCTCCCCAGCCATGAAGCAAACTTGTGTTCTTTATTAGTCAGGGTCAGGCATTTTTTATTTAGTAACAAAAATTAGACTAAGACACCGTGGAAGCTGCATTGCTAATATTCTTCGCATTTAGGCTGAGTTACATAAATCAGCCTTATATCAGCCTTAAGATTGTGCTGCAGTTTGCATAATCATGTTGGGTTTTTTCATGGGTTACTGTTGTCTCTTCACTTATGCCTGGGTGTGCCAGAGCTCAACATGTGGGGTTTGCGGCTGTGCAGCGCCATTAGCTGTGGTGCAGGACCTACTGTATAGTAATCCTGCTGGGTTTTCCTCAATAAAGGACTGTTGTTAAGTTTATCCATTCCCCATTATAGCTGCAAGTCACCTCTGGATGAGGGATATGTGGGGTTCTGCTTTAAAAGAGCCTGGCAGCACGAGCTAGTCCTCAAGAGCTATTGGAAATCAATTAAATTTGGTCTTCACTGTGAATCTGAGCAGTGCCTGTGGTTCAAATGCTTACCTTGGGAAGAATAAAGAGGTTAATGTTTGTCCCACTGTTTCCTGGAACTCACTGGCTTAAAGTAGGTGTTCTTGAAGCAAATAACCTGAAAGAGCCCGAGGAGAAGGCTGGCGTTCTTGATGGTCTGTGAAGGCCACTGCGGTGGCCTGGGTTGAGGACAATGTAAGCCAGGAGATCAAGATGGGAAAAACGTCCAGGACCATCTGGCACTTGCACAATCAGCTGTCTCGGTGTCTGTGGCACTGAGCTGTGATAGCACTTTTATTGTATTGCAATACAAGAAGCTTTGCACATGAAGTATTTTGGATGACTTTCAGTTGACTTCATTTCTGTGATAGTCCTACAAGTATATTTATATTCATTATGTTTGAAACTATACTATGTTTTTATCCCTACAATCATTTTATAACATGTAAATGCTGGGAATATAAGAAGTAAAAACTGTCCATAATCCTACCATAGAACATATTTTAGCATGTTCAGCAGATACATGAACGTTACAAAACTGTAATAATTTAAGCATCTTTACCCTACTTTCTCACAAAACATTTCATCATAGGAAGTTTTCATGCATTAACAAATGGTCTAGTTCTTAGTTTTATTAACAGAATAATAGTCCATGACGTGAATGATGTCATTTTCATTTTCTGCACTGTTCTACTTAGGTAGGACATTTCAGTGACTTTCACATTGTTGTTAACTAGCATAGCAATGGGTTTCTGTTTCTATGTGATTTTTGCTATCCTTAAGAGAAATCCTACCTGTGGATTATGAAGCCATCAAGAAAGAGGGTTCAGAGGGTACATAAGGAGCAGAAAAAGTGGTAAAAAGGAAATAAACTGAGGAAGCAGCCATGAGGGAGGAGACAGCCTGGGAAAGTGGAACCCCAGAGGCTAGGTCATGGATGTTTCAGGAAAGGAGTAGTTATTTGCATCAGATGATGCCAAAAGATGAAGGAAATGAAGCCAGGGAACTGGCCATTAGGAGTTCCAGGTTTTGTAGCAGGTAGAGTAAGTAATAGAGGCTACACATAGCCACAATTCCTACAGTTCTGGAGCTGACTTTCTGGTAGGAGAACCATGGTCTTGTAATCATATAGGGAGTGTTTTATTTTTATTATTTACTTATTTTATGCATTTGATACAGTGTCTCACTACACAGCTCAGACTCATAGTGATCCTCCTGTTTTCAGCCTCCCCAGTGCTGGGATTATAGCCATGTGCCACCACAGCCAGACACAGTGGCCAGCTCAGCATACCTGGGGATGGACTGGCACAGCATATGTTGCTGAGGATTGAACCTGGTCCTTGTGCTTGCCTAAGTGGGTGCTTAGTCCACTGAGCTATCTCCCCAGCTCTGGAGTGTTTCGTTATAAGAGAAACTTCTATGAAGGAAAAAGGCAGCTATGGAAGAATTTACCTTATGAAGAGTCTGACCTAGATTTGAACTCCAAAGTACTCGGTCAGTGAAAGAGACAGCTCACATGATATGTTAGAGTTCTGTTGATCAGGAAGCCTAGAGCCAAAGCTGTGAGGGTAGAACTGTATGAGGTATGACTGGAGGGTCAGGGGGAAGCCACACTGTCCATAGCCTCAAGCAGCATGTTATGTAGTTAAGCCTTTAGCACGGGAAGAAACACAGTCAGCACGTATTTTGTGTATTTTCAAAGTACACAATGATCAAAGTGTAAAAGATGGAGTAAAGATGTTCTTGGGACTCAGTTATTTCAGTAGTAATCATAGAAGGCCAGTCATGTTTGTGATCACCAAGATGGCTACAATGTCTTCTAGAATACATCACCAAAAAGACCCAATCAAAGTTGCTGAGATCACTGGTCTTTAGAAGGTACCAGAATCACCATACAATTCATAATACTAGGGACTTTTATAGGTAAATGGATGCAACTTGAGACAATATTCATAAGTGAAATAAATCAAATGTAACATCATAGATTGTCTCCCTAGTTTGTGAAGCTGAAAGAATATACAATAGATATTGTATAAGGGGAAGATACTGCAGTAGGAAAGAGAAACTGGGTTAGGAGAAAGGAGAAAAGAAAGAAGGGAGAAGAAAAATAATTGTGTGTGTGTGTGTGTGTGTAAAAGACAGTTAACACAGTCATACTGCTAATTTCTCTGTTCATTAAAAAGAAAATCTTGTGCTAACACTATTTGGACAACTAAATGCTGATATCTTGTACTCAAACTAATCTAAAGAAAACAATGTACAATGTATTAGACATTGTTACCCTCCTATCATCTTGTTTTGAAAATTTTTTCTTTAAAATAAAATTGTAGGGGCTGGGGAGATAGCTCAATAGAATAAGCACTTGTCTGACAAGTGCAAGGTCCTGAGTTCAATCCCCGGTACCATAAAAAAAATAAATAAATAAATAAAATTCTAAAACATTTACATTACTGGGAAGCATATGAGAACTCCACTGAGTGGCTCCTTCATGGAGAAAGTATCATGTACACTCAGACTATAACATTAAATCCACTCAGACTCTGAACTAACAGTTATCCTTCTTTTCCAGCTATGTGTAGCATATAGATTTGAAGACAGATTTTTGTCTGCATCTTAGCTTCCACTGAAATTGTAGAAATTTGTGAACAGAAATCTTATCTTTCTCAGTCATGATTTGCTGACTACAAGGAAATGATCAAGTTGAAGCACTGATGAAGCGGTCTGAGGAGAGATTGGTAGAGATTGTTGACGGCAGTGACTTGTCACCTTTTATTCCTACAGTACTTCAGTTGATACTCAGTACAAGGAAAAGCAAGCTGAAATATTATTACTTGGCAGGAATAATGGTCAGAACTGTGGCAACTAATTCAAATTGACTTAAACAAAAATGAAAATGGGATTTATTATTGCCTAGAAAAATCCACAAACAGTGAGCATTGCATTCAGGTACATTAAAAAGGCCAAAGAAGCCCATCCAAACCCTGGTTTCTCCTTCCTATCTGGCTTGTTCTCAGCTGCTCTTGCCACCTAGTGTCTGTTAGCTGTGGCGTACTTGAGTCAGACCAGGTTAGCAACCTGAGCAGAAAGGTGCTTTGCCCAGCAGCTGCCCCTGAAGCCCCAGCAACTCACAGCCTCCTGACTACCAACCCACTCACAAGGCTCAGGGGCCAGAGAGGATGAGGGGTTCCAGTGCTGGCCCAAGTACCTGGTGAACGAGAACGGAGCAAATTCTTCCAGGGAGATAAAATCTGCGGGTGAAGTCACCTCCCCAAAGGGATGAATTGATGGAGAAAGTCTGAAACAGATATAGGTTCACTGCAAGGGGGTGGTACAGCAATTCCCAGCGACTTGTGATTCATAAGCAGCAAGAATGTGCTCGAAAGCTTGTTGTCTTGTTTTTAAAGGTACTCACTCATTCACTTACTCTTTAATTTATTAATACATTCATTCTTTTTTTTCCAAACCAAACTGGTAGGACAATTTCAATTAATTAAAACATTGTATACATTATTCCTAGTGGTTAATTGCTGTACAAGATGCGGACATGATATCCTATTTGCAAACACTATGAGAACAAATCCCTCTATTCATTAAGAGAATGTAACTATGTATCTATTCTAACCATTTTGAATACACAGATACAAAATGGACATTCATCTGTATCCCCTTCTTTATTTAGTTCTGTTATTTGAATCTTATAGGTGTGTCAACTCAGCAAAATATTCTAAAGAGTCCTGAACTCTGTAATAGCATTGGGTCTTCTGATTCACTGGCAATGTCAGAAATTATTGACCTGAGTCCCCTACAGCTCAACATAACAGCATGGCTTTACTTCTCATACTTCGTTTTTATACTTTTCTGTTGGATGGTTAAGACCAAGGTAAAGCAGGACCTATGCGACAAGATTGGTAGCTTTTGGGTCTGATAAGGTCGGTAAAATCCCCTCAGGATTTATCCTGAGATCCTGTACCTCAGATTGCAGATCGTTTGTGAGTGTCAGCCACGTGGATGAGTCATGGCCTTTGCTTGGCCAATGTGCTCTCTGTGAAAGCATGAGAGAATGTGTTCTCACCATGTGACTCTCCTTAGACACACTCTACATCATCGATCACTTTCCTCTTTGTCCCCATAATCTCCTTGATCAGAAAATTTGGGACACTACCGAGTTACATGACGTTACAGTCCAAGTTCTCATATATCCTGAGTCTTAATTGACCTTGGAAGGCTAGGACCAAAATGTTGGATTTCCTAGTGGCCCTCCTTTTTCTCTAATTTTAGTCTGCAAACATAGGTTGTTAACCCTCCATAAGAGAACTTTATTGTTATTACCATACAAACTAGGCTATTAAGCTTAACCTCACTATGGGTCTGAATAGAAAACATCTTAGGCATAACATGGAACAGGTATTTTTCAGCAAGTATTGATATAGTTGGTTTAAATGGGATTTCCAGTCCAACTTTCCTATGGAGCCTCCACACTGATTTCCATAACAGTTGCACCAGTCTACATTCCCACCAGCAGTGGAAAAGGGTACCTTTTTCCCCACACCCTCTCCAACATTTGTTGTTGGGTGATTTCTTTATGATAGCCATTCTTTCTGGGATGAGATGATATCTCAATGTTGTTTTAATTTGAATTTCATGGATGGCTAGTAATGTGGAGCATTTTTTCATATATTTATTCGCTTCTTTAATTTCATCCTCTGAGAAGTGTGTGTTCATCTCAGGTGCCCATTTCTGGATTGGGTCTTTAAATTTTGGGGTGCTAGTGTTTTTTAGTTCTTTATAAATTCTAGAGAGCAGATCTTTGAGTACTTATTCGTCACGACTTTTTCCAAATTTGTGGGTTGTCTTTTCACTTTGTTGGTAATTTCTTTTAACGTGCAAAACTTCTCCATAAGAGCAGGTCCCAGTTGTTAATTCTTACAAGTGTTTCCTGTGCGACTTGATTTTGCTCATGAACTCTTTGCCTAACCCTATGTCTTCAAGAGTTCCTCCTACCTTCTCTTCCAGGAGATTTAGTGTCTCTGCTTTAATGTTTAGATCTTTAATCCATTTTGACTTTAGCTTAGTGCATGGTGATAGACCTGGGTCAAGTTTTATTTCTCGGCATGTAGAGAGCCAGTTTTTCCAGCACCATTTGTTAAAGAGGCTATCTTTCTTCCAGTGAGTATGTTTGGCCCCTTTGTCAAATATAAGGTGGCTGAGTGTGTTTATATAGGCTTCATCATCTTCGACTCTATTCCATTGATCCTCAGGTCTGTTTTGTTGCCAGTACCATGCTGCTTTTATCACAGTAGCCTTGTAGTATAATTTCAAGTCAGGAATAGTAATGCCTCCTACCCAGCATTGTCATTATTGCCCTGCCTTTGCTATTCTAGGTCTTTTCTGGTTCCAGATAAATTTTAGGAATGATTTCTCTAGCTCTGTGAGATATGTTAGTGATAGTCTGATAGGGAGTGCATTAAATCTGTACAGCAATTTTGGGAGTACGGCCATCTTCACAATGTTGGTTCTTCCTATCCAGGAGCATGGAATATCTTTCTATTTTCTGAAATCCTGTATAATCTCTTTTTTCAGAGTACTGTAATTTTCCTTGAAAGGATCTTTGACTTCTTTAGTTAGATTAATTCCAAGGTATTTCCTTTTCCTCGGTGCTATTGTAAAAGGTATTGTTTCTATAATTTCCCTCTCAGTGTGTTTGTTGTCTGTGTAGAGGAATGCTATTGACTTTTGGGTATTGACTTTATAACCTGCTATGGTACTGAATTTCTGTATTAATTCTAGTAGCTTCTTGTGGAGTTTTTTGGGTCTTCTAAGTAAAGTATCATGTCATCTGCAAATAAAGATAATTTAACTTCTTCTTTGCCTATTCTTATTCCTTTTATTTCTTTCTCTTGTCTAATGGCTGTAGCTAATGATTCCAGAACTATATTGAATAGGATTGGTGATAGAGGGCATCCTTGTCTTGTACCAGAAAGAGTAAAAGATTTCAGATTTTCCCCATTTAGAATTATGTTAGCGGTTGTGTTTTCATAAATGGCTTTTACCAGATTGAAATAGAGAAGATCTATTCTAATTTTTGTTGGACTTTGAACATGAATGAGTGTTCGACTTTGTCAAAAGCCTTTTCTGCATCAGTGGAGATGATCATGTGGTTTTTAGGTTTTGCTCTATTCATATAATGTATTGCATTTATAGATTTTCAAATATTCAACCATCCTTGCATCCCTGGGATGAATCCTTCCTGGTCATGGTGTATAATCTTCTTGATGATTTGCTGTATTCTATTTGTTAGGATTTTATTGAGTATTTTGGCATCTATGTTCATGAGGGAGATTGGCCTGTAGTTCTCTTTGTTAGTTGCATCTTTCCCTGGTTTTGTTATCAGTATAATACTTGCCTCCAGGAATGATTTTGGGAGGATTGTTTCCTTTTCAATTTCATGGAAGAGTTTGAGGAGTATAGGGACTACATCTTCTGTATATTTCTTGTATAATCCAGCTGTGAATCCACAAGGACCTGGACTTTTCTTTGTCAGTAGGTTTTTAATTATATCTCATATTTCATTGGCTGTTTTTGGGCTATTGAGAGTGGTTAAATCTTGTCGATTCAGTTGTGGTAATTTTTACCTTTCTAGGAATCTGTCCATTTTGTCTGTGTCTTCTATTCTGTGAGAGTAAAGATTCTCAAAGTAGCTATTGATAATCTTTTGAATTTCCACTGGGTGTGTGGTAATTACACCCTTTTCATTCCCTATTGCTTGTATTTGAATTTTTCTTTCCTCTTTTTAATGAGGTTGGCTAGGGGCTTATCGATTTTATTTAATCTTTCAAAGAACCAGCTTTTTGCTTTTTTAATATTTTGAATTGTTTTCTTTGTCCCAATTGAATTAATTTCTGCTCTAATCTTTATGATTTCTTCCCGTCTTTAGGCTCTTGGTTTGGTTTGCTCTTCCTTTTCTAGTTGTTGAAGGTGCAGTATTAGGGTATTTATTTGTTCTTTCCTGTATTGCTCATTCAAGGAATCCATCATTTTTCTAATCTCCTCTATTTTTTTTATCAATCTCTTCTTTAGAATTAGTTATAAATTCTTTTACTGCAGTGTTTTTTTCAGATTGGGTTTCCTCCCTATGTTTCTGTAGTTGATTCTTTACTTCAGATGCTATGAGTTCCGAGAATTCTTTTCTTATTTCAGAAAATTCTGCTTTGAGTACCTCTCTAACTTTCTGCTGTTACTTATTTACTATCGATACTATTGATTCATAAATTTGAGCTGAGCTAGTAGAAAAGAATTCTGCTCTGAGTTCCTCTATGACTATCTGTCTTTGCTTATTTACTAACGACGCTATTAATTCATACATTTGAGCTAAGCTAGTGTTCTCTGCACCTGTTCTGAATGGTCATTGGGTTTCCTCCATATGTTTCTGCATTTGATTCTTTAATGTTATTGGATGCTATTAATTCAGGGATAACTTTTTTCATTTCCAATCTGAATTCCTCTATACCTTTCTGCAGTTGTTTCTTTATTTCAGAAGCCGTTGATTCATTGATTTCAGCTGTGTGATTCCCAATTTGTACTGTTTTAGTGTCTGCTGCACTTGTTATGGGTGGGCTTGGGTTCTGAGATTGCATTTTGTTCCTTCTCCTTGGCATTTTGTGTAGCACTATCTTCTGACCTTTGCTGTAGTGTTTTGGTGTGGTTATAACCTTAGCACCTACTGAAGTTCAGGTGCAGATCTACAAAGTTTGTGTTTATCCATCTGTGCCTGGCTTGGGTCTGGCTGCTGTGCTCAACTCCTTCCTGCTGCTGCCCTTGGGAGTGAACCTGTTGTGCCCCTGTGGCAAGATGTTCTGCTCCTGAACTAGCTGGTGGTTCTGGCCCCTACTCTCTCTTTAGGGATTGCAGCTGCAGGGTTTCACCTCAGGCCTGTATGCCAGGCCTGAGCTGAGTCTGGAGGGGACAAGGTAGAGTAGCGGGGAGAGGCAGCTGTCCCACATACTCACCGGGCCTGGGCTAGGGCTGAATCTGGGGATCCCCAGAATGCGGCAGAAATTCTCACTGGGCAGGCGGGAGGTGGTGCTGCGGAGTGGTGGTGGGGGTTTTAAGGGGCCGGAAGTGGGTCTCATCCACTCTGCTCTTGGGCTGGGACCGGTAGGTCCTGCTGGCGCAGGGTAGTTGGAAGTTCTCCCACACACTCACTGGGCCTGGGCTAGGACTGGATCTGGGTGTCCCTCGAACGCAGCAGAAATTCTCATGTGGTGGGTGGGGTGGGGGGGTCCTGCAGAGTGTTGAGGGGGCCAAAGAGGGTGGAATAGGGTCTCACCCAAGCTGCGCCTGGGCTGGGACTGGTAGGTCCCGCTGGCGCAGGGTAGCTGGAAGCTCCAATGCATTCATTCTTTTTACTCTGTTTTCCTTCCAATAAAGAATACAGATAGTGTAGAAGGGCGTACACTACATGTGAAGTGGAATCAATTTTAAATAGAGCAAATAAAAAGTTAGGAGACTATCTTGAGATACGTGTCTTAAAGCTACAAATTTCATTGTGGTTCTTAGAAATCTAAGAAGTATAATTTGTTAGTGACCCAATGCAAAGAGATTGTGCTTTTTGAATGATCCCTGTGTTGTTCCTGGAAATGCGGCCAGCCTTCATTTCACCAGTGGGCTATGATGAGCAGCCTCCTCCAGAGCAAACAGCAAGAGAGATGTGATAGGTTTCACAAGGCTTATTCATGTAATAACCTTCACGGCCATTAGATGTGTTTTCAAGCATGATTCAGCCAAAGAAATTCTAGAGGGACCAATTTTTTTAAAATTTAGATTTTAAAAAAGGATTGTGCTGGATAAAGAAAAGTTTGGCAGTTGTTGAAATGTTGAAGCCTACTAGAAATCAAGATTTATGGTGCTGATAATGATAATGACATATATATGGTAGCTGTAATAATGTCAATGATATTAAGAGTATTTTACATCTACTGATAATTCATTGAGTATTGTCCCAAGTGTTAAATAGTTATTCATATGGATTATTTCACTGATTTCTTGGGAAAGTACAGTAAAGTCATAATATTCACTGTATCAAGGTTTTTAATGAAAATTTTTGAATGAAAAAGTATAAAGACTTATTCTATGTATATGGTTTAAAATAATGCAAATCCCACTTCACGTTATGTCATGAGAAAGTTATTCCCAAATTATGCAAATTTTGAGTTGTGAAAAGCATTCTAGAATTCATTTCTAGCATAAAATGCTAGCTAGATGTTTTCATCTCATGATTGTAACCATGGTTTAACAAGGTCCAAGGACTATCACATTCAAAAATATTTTGGCTAAGATTTCATCCCAGGATTCCAGAGCTGCTTTCGTGAGGTATAAGTATGTTTGGGAAAACCATTGACTATATTCCTTTTTTATAAACCTAGACCATCCTAACATCTAATGCACAATGGATGAATTTTTAAGCAGAACTATAAAATAAGTTGCCTTGAGATTTGCATATCGCTTTCTTAGAAATGTGCGTTTCGTGTGTGATGGCAGATGGAATGTGTAAAACAACTGTATTTCCATAAAAGCATTGATCCAGAAGAGAAAGGACTCGCTCAGTGAGCCCACATCAGACGAATTAGGGAGGTCAGGAGCGAGCCTCAAGCAGATAGCAAGCATTTCTCCCCTTTGTTGGTGGAAAGGACTCAATCTTCTTCCTTTGGAGCTGTGTGGAAGGAAAGTGAAGCTCTTTCTGCTCACTCGAGAAAAAGGGAAGTGTCTGTATTGGTTAAGAATCTGCACAAAAGAAAAAACTAATCTTCTACAAAAAAAGAGCACCGACCAGAACATGCTGTTTGAGATTGCAGAGCAGAGACAAAAGAATAACTCGCTGAATATTCTTGGTTTCTTACATGAATCTTTCTCCTTCATTGCTCATTTTAAATTGTTTAATTTTAAGCAAGGGTCTAAAGTAGTGTGGCTTTTGTTTGCTGATCATGAGCGGAATGTATCTTTAGAGATATCAATCCCTCACCAGAATGTTAAAATTTCTTGGCTACTTTTTATGGAGAAAGCATGGAAGGCTCACAGATGAAGCTCATCCCTGTGCTGCTCACCACATCAGCTGGGACAGACTTGTTTGAGTTAATGCTAAGAGCCTAGGAGGAGATGGGAGATGCCACTTAACTGGGGCAGCCGTTTTTTGTGGGTGTGCTGCTGCAGTAGTCCCTCGGGGTTTCACCATTTGACTTTCACAGACTCACTGGTTTTAAAAAAAAAAAAAAAACATTAATCTCAATTATTTTTCCCAGATATTTTCTGCATTGTGGGATTTTCCATCATAGTACAGGATGTGCGTTGTTAAAATTACATAGGTTTGTGAGCTTAGAAAATGATTAAAAAATTAGAAGTGTTTTTAAATGTGTGGGAAAGGTTTATAAGAGTGTGGGAAGGATTGATAAAGCCTTTAAATATTTATAAATAGTAAAATAGATATAATGTTGCTGCTTTGCTGATTTTCACTTGTTGCCGGGATGTCTGGAATGTACCCTCTACAACAAGTGAGGGACCACTGTGTATTGGCTCTTTTGATGACTTCGTGACCATCTCAGTCATTTTGACCCAACAGGATTCTGCAGCTAAAAGCATTAAAACCACTTTTGTTATGGCATTTTTTTTGCTGCTATCCAGCAGGAGAAAAATGTTGAAGGTAATCGAAGCAATGAGGAATGATGGTACTTTAAGCATTCCAACTTTTGTCTGATTTTTTTTTATAATTTACTTGACTAAGCATCTTGCAGTCAGTCAAGGATAAATTTTTCTCCATCTTCAGAAACGTCTGCTTTGGTCACGTAGTGATTTCCCCATCCTAGCATTATACATCCTTGCAAGCCAATTACTTTAGATAAAGCAAGGACTGTCCAAAGTTGAAATAGAAAAGGATGGGGGAATTGATTAATTGGTCCAGAGGTACCTTAGTGGCCAAGTAAATGTTATGGTCATTTAAGAGTAACAGTTTTGTGCCCAATTTCTCTTTCTTTTTGAGGCCCTGCCCAGGAAACTGATCTAATTAATGACTGGCCTCCAAATTCCAATTCTTTTCATTTATTTGGGAAACTTTAAGTCTAAATGCTGAATTGTGTTGTTCAGTAGAGGAAAAGGAAACAACCTCACTCTTTAAAGCCAATCTTTGCTCAAGATCAGAGGTGAGCTGTGTGCAACATTATGAATTTCTTCTTGCAAACATATGTTAGAAAAAAATAACTGACTGAATTTTGTGGAAAGTACAATGCTGCGATTCTAAATTTATGGGAGTTTGGCCAGAGTGCTCTGGATTTAAATCTGTGGTTTGAGGGGGCTCATAAGTTGATTAAATAAAGGTATCCAAAGTCTGCCTCCTCCTTTCTAAAAAAGAATCAGATGAACAAATGGTAAGTACATTTCAAGATGAATAGTCAAAACAAAGAACTGGGCTCTAGGAAGAGTCAGACAGGACATCTGTAAAACACAGAGAACTGATGTTGTAACATAGAGAGTGGAACTGAAGAACACCAGCAAGCTTGGCCCTAGCTTTGCAGTTGGGAAGACAACCTACTGCAAAGGAAAGATGAATATGAGAGTTCAGGGTATAAAAGGAGGCACTGCATCACAGCTGATAACATAGAAACATTACACATTGTCAGAGATTATTATGAACAATCTAGAAGAAAAGGCTAATGTTCTAAACACAAGCCTATAAAACTGAATCACAAAGACACAGGAAATGTGAACAGACCAGTAACGAATGGGATTGAGTTAGTAATACACATCTTGAACAAGGGGAAAAAAATATGGTGGAACAGGATCATTGGTAAATTCTATCAGACTTTTTAAAGAAAATTGACACTCATTCACCACAAACTATTCCAATACAAAGAAAGAGAAAGACTTCTTCCAAACTTACTCTGTAAAGGTAGCACTACCAATACCAAAACCAGACAAATTTACCACTAATACAATAAAAAAGTAGGTCAATATTCCTGATGATGACCAATGCAAACATTATTAATAAAATACTACCAAATGAAATCACACTGCAAAAACCATTTGTGATGATTGAGTAGAATTTATGCTAGAGATGTAAGATGGGTTCAATGTATGTGAATCAGTAAATCATAATATATCACATCAACAGAACAAATAATAAAGGTTCTATGTCTGTTGAGGCTGAAAACACATCTGAGAAAAGTAATCATCTCTTCATAATAAAATTGAAACAAAGTAGATATAAAATTAATATGATTCAACATAACAAAAGTTATCTATGACAAACCCACAGTAACCATTATACTGAATTGGGAAAAGCTTAGAACATTTACCCAGGATCATGAACAAGACAGGAATCTCCACTCTAACTACTGTTATTTATTATAGTGCTTGAGTTTTAACTGTAGTCATTACACAATGGAAATAAATAAAAGGCATAAAAATAGGGAAGTCAAATCATGACCATTTTCAGATATGATTATATATAGAGAGAAACTGATGTGTAGACTTTACCAAAAGACTCTGAACTTACAAATACATTCACTTAAGTAGCATGATACAAAACCAACATACAAAGATCAGTAGTGTTTAATACACCAATAATAAACTTGCAGACCTGCTCAGGCCCCACTCCTGTCCCTCTCTTGGACAGGAGCTTTCTTTCCCTCAATAAATATATTCTCATAAAAAATGAAAAAATAAAAAATAAACTTTCAGAAAAAGAAATTATTTAAATTAATCCTATTCATAAAAGCTACAAAAATAAAATGACTAGGAACAAATTTAATCAAGTAAGTGAATGGCTTCTGCAATGTAAGATTTTACACTATGAAATTACTAGAAGAAAACATAGGATAGATAGCCAGGATATTAATGTAGGCAATGAATATTTAGGTATGATTTAAAGAACACAGATAACACCTAAGAAAGAAACAGAAGAAGATGCCGAAAAATGGAATCATCGCCCACTGTCATGGATTGGAAAAATGAACATTGTTAAAATGTCTGTAATACTCAAAGTGATTTATGTATTTCATGCAATCCTCATCCTGGCCAATAACATTCACTACAGAACTAGAAAAACAATCCTATAATTTATATTTACGTATATAAACCCCCAAATACCAAAGAATAAAGATAGAGTTATCATAATACATGACTTCTAGATAGATTACAGAGCTATGATAGCCCAAACCACTGGGGCACTAGTATATAAACAACCATCCGGACAAACACAATACAGATTCCAGAAATGAACCCATGTATTTCCAGTCATTTGATTCTCGGAAAGAGCGCTGAACTCATCCATTGCAGAAGGGACAGCCTCTATAATAAATGGTGCTAGGTGGGCTGGTGAGATAGCTCAGCAGTCTAAGCGCCTGCTTAGGCAAGCTTAGGAAAATGCGCAGGGACCATGGTTTGTTCCCTGGCACCACATGCCATGCCAGCCCTGCCCCCAGGGTGGGCTTAGCCAGCCACAAAATAAATAAAATAAGTATAAACAAAATAAAAACCCAGCAACATAGTGGCTACTTTAAGGAAAAATAGATGATACTAGGAAAACTGAATATCCACAGATAGGAGATGGAAGGCAGCTTCCGATCTCGCCCTGTGGAATGAGAATCAACTAAAAATAAATCAAAGACCTAAACGTAAAACATCAGAGTATGAAATGGCTAGAAGAAAACCTAGGGACATCACTTCAGAATATTGGTACTGACCACATATTTTCAGATATGTTTCTAAAAATACAGACAATAAAAGTAAAAATAGACAAATGAGATTACATCAAACTAACAAAGCTCTGCACAGCAGAGAGAATAATAAACACAACGAGAAGAAAACCTGGAAAATTAGAAAAGCATTCAACTGATGACTGATATCCAGAGTATTAGTGAACTAAAAAAAACTCAATAAAATCTCACAATTAATCTAATTAAAAATAGGCAAATAATTTGAATGTACATTTAAAAAATATTGACCAACAAACACATAAAAATCATTCAGTATCCTTACCCATCAGGGAAATACACATGAAACCCACAATAAGATGCCATCTCACCCAAATTAAGATGACTTACCAAAAAAGAAGTAAATACCAAAAGCTGATGTAAAGAACATGAAACTCAAAGTGTTGATGGGAATATAAATTAAGAGGGCTCTGATAGATAGCGGTGTACATGCTTGTCAGAAAATTGAAAATAAATCTGACATTAATTCAGCTATCTGGGCATATCTTCAAAAGAAATGAAATTAGGGATTTAAAGAGACACGTGCACTTTCATGTATGAAGCCAGGACTTGGAAAAAGCATAGATGTCCATCCTGGGTGAATAAAGAGAATTATATATGTTCAGCCACAAACAGAAATAAAAATACTGTCATTTGCAGCCAAACAAATAGAATGGCGGGAAATTATGTTAAGTAAAATGAAGCAAATACAGAAAGATACATTCCACATGTTCTCTCTCTTGTACAGATATAATGACCATTTATGTGAATGTGGGACAGTGATTCCTAGAGACTGGGAGTCCTACAGGCACAGAAAAGGGAGTTAAGTAACAGGTACCCAAACACATCTAGGTAAAGGGATAAGATGTAGTGTTTTGCCACATAGTAAAGTTAATATAGTTTAATCTATTATGGGGGCTAGGGCGATAGCTCAGTGGTCTAAGTGCCTGCCTGGCAAGTGCAAGGATCCAAGTTCGATCACCACTTAGCAAGATCAGTACATGCTCTACGAATGTAACAAAATACAACATTTTTGCCCATAAATATATGTTGTTGCTATATGTTCTTAAAATTAAAATGAAATCAGTTCTTATGTGTTGATCAAAATGATTTTAGAAATGAGTAGTTTTCACTCAGTATCCAATACTGAACAAGCTACTTTTACAGCTATCTGCAAGATCTTTTCACCATCATTATTGTTTTTATTAAAACACCTGGCACATAATAGCTGCTCAACAAATGCTAGTTGTTTGTATGGCTATTATTATTTTACTTACAAAATGCAATTGACTGAAGATAAAATGAAAAAAAATTCCAATGGATTTAGGTAACATGCACTTTTTTAATAAAGAGAGGGTCAGGAAGAGAGCTCAGTAGAATAAGTGCTTGCCTCACAAGTGCAAGGGCCTGACTGCAATCCCTGGTTCCACAAAAGAGAGAAAAACAAAAGAATTTTCTCAGGTTATCCCATAGACCTCCTTCATCTGGAATTTACAGTCCTGAGAACGGACTGCTTTTCTCCTAGTACCCCCAAACAGCAGGCATAAAAATGGAAATCTGTTCTGCTAGTTTGCCTGGAGCTGTGCTTGCTTTTTGACTTCCTGGAAATGTCTTGAACAATTTAAGAAATTGGCATGCAGTCATGCATGCAAGAGAACTCTGGGGAGTCACTGGGTTCTCCCGGACTTTTCTTTTGATCGTTAGACACAACCCTTCTCAGGACTGCATTTTCTTTTCTTTCCATGCTGACTGCCCTGGAGAAGGGATGATAGCTTGGATCCTGTTATCTGTCAGTTTTATCCAAATTGGGAGATAACTGATTGGATTCTGGGCCCCATAATCCTCAGAAAGATCCACATTACCCAAACCTAAAGGCAAATATTGACTAGGACAAGAAGTTTTCTGTTAGGTGAGCATGTCCGGCTGCATATTAGTCTGATGCACTGAGTGGATCTTGTGGAATGCAAGGTGGAAGACTTGTGGGTAACTCGATTTTCTGATTGGCTTTTGACTTTGAGTCTGCTTTTGTCTTCACAGGTACTTGAGTTTTATATCTTAGAGGTCATGATGGTTAGTTTCTGCTCTGTCTGATGATCTATCTCCGAAATAATTAGAAGTGCTTTCATCTCCTTAAAAACTATGATTCTAGCCACTGATGCCTTTCTTGGTAGTTTTACAGATTCAAATGAAATGTACATAACATTTAGGAGTTTTTTTAAATGCCTCTGTGATTGTCAATAAATATGTGTTGAATTTATTTGAAATTATATTATGACTCATCAAGACTCAGACTTCTCTTACACAGTCTTTGATCTACTTCAAACATCTCTAAAAACTCATTTTGAACCCATGAATATTCCCTTCTCCTCTTGGGAAGCTTTCTGCATTAGGTGCTGAAAAAAGATATTTTTGTGCTGTAATGAAAGATAGTGCTGATTGCAGTGGTAATTTCTGATCATATGTTTTACATTGGCAATTAACTCTTGTGCCAAAAGAGTGCTTTTAAGGAGTAGCCTTGTGTTCCTGGCTAGTTTTATAGAAGGTGAAGCACTCCATCCCACAAAAATGTCTTTGGGGACCCTATTGAAATGGTGCTTTATCCCCCTGCCTGTTTTTAGTTTTTCCTTCCATAGGCTAAGATAAGGTAAAGAAAGTTGACATTTTCACACTCTACGTTTTTTGCATTTTTACACGAAGGCAACTGAGAGGTAGTCAATAAAATTTATTTTGAAAGCTCAGTGTCAGCGAGAAACATGCTGAGATACCATCTCTGCCATTTTCCTCCTTTGATATATTGAACAAGTGACTCAGTCACTCATAAACTAGTAATTCCTTCATCTAAGGACTGTGGTCAAAAGTAGAAAGCATGAGACCTCGAGCACACTGCAGTTTTTAAGTGCTTAACTGATGTTTGTTTCTTGGGAAACACTTCTTGGGAAATGTTGAAGATACTGCTGGAACTGATGCCTGCAGCTTTTGAGGAGATAGTTAAGGCAGAAAATAATTGCATTTACAGGGTCAGGGTTTTTCATTCTTTAATTATAATTTAGGGAGTTTTTTTTTTTTTTTACTTTTTGCATTCTTGATCTTTTTTTTTTTTTCATCCTTACTTAATAATGTTAGAGGAAGATAGAATCAAGATACTTGGAAATGGCTTGCTCATTTACTTCATAGCTCTAAATTGACATGTGTGGTATAATAAGTCATGTTGGCTTATCCTTATCTCAAAATAGATGCACAATATTGAAATTATCCCAGAGTCTGGATGATAGTAGACGTACATATTAGTATTATTTTTTTCCACAGTTTTTACTTTTTCTTATTTCATGTTTGCATTGCATAATGATTACATTTCCTGTCAGGAGTTGATACACATACATAACACAGAATAATTTCATTTTCATGCCCATCTCTCCCCTCTCCCATCCACCCTCCATCTCTTGATCTCCCTGTATGTTTGAACAAGATCTATCTCACCTCTTCTTATTATCTTTCATTTTGCTCTTTGTTTATATTTCAGTAAGAGAAATATTTCGGTTTATATCTCATGTAAGAGAAACCATGTGATATTTAAGCTTGTATATCTGACATATCATTTAACATTATGGCCTCTATTTCCTGACAGATGACTCAATTTTGTCCTCTTTATGCATGTATATCCTTGGTAATGACTCTTAAAATCTTTGTATTGAATTTCCCTTGAAACACACTTTTGCCTATGCTTTGAAAGCAAGAAAATGTTATTAAATACCACTGCACTTAAAAAGTTGATCAAAACCCTAAGCGTTTTGCAATCTAACACAAACCATACCTCCATTTTTTGATATATTTTTAGCTCCAGAAGGAACAGTTTTTCAACCCCTTAATCAAATTGCTTGAAGTTTCCATTTCTAAATACATGGAATGATAATAAATAATAAGCTAAAAATAGAATACATCCAGTTAAGGGGAAAAGTGGAAATTTAATGGAAAACAAATGTGAATTTGAATAAAATGGAAAGATCCCTTGTCTCCTTTGATTTTTCAGCTCCAAGTAAATGAAGTGCGAACGTGGGAGCCAGGGAGATGCCTTTGGTAGAGTGCACAGTTCTGAGTGCTGCATCCATGGCAGGTAGCCCGGATTCACTCAGGGGATGAGTGAGTTTGGGGAGGTTGATGTCTGCTAACCAGACCATGACTGCCTGTGCTGGCCTAGATATTCCCTCCAAGACCATCTCGACTCATTCTGTGCAGCCATTGTTTCTTCCTTACATGGTCTGAGAACACGCAATTCTGGTTAGTAGGTTGAGTAATTGATTGTGGCCAATTGAATCAGTTAGCAGTTGACCAAGGAAAAGCTTAGCATGTGTCTGACCTGGGTGAGGGCCAGCATAGTCTTTAATCTGAAGATAATGGTAGTGTTGGGGTAAAATAAGTAATTTTTAATAAGAAACTGACAGATCACAAAACTTAAATAATGACCACTACGAGGTCATTGAGAAGCTCAGTGCAGTCACCAAGGCATAGAATATCAATCTTTTTTTTAAATTAATTTAAGAATATCTTAAGAATGTGGCTTTCTTTCCTTTCCTTTTTTCTTTTTCTTTTTTTTTT
>NW_004524618.1:11964150-11965252 GCF_000260255.1 Octodon degus | reverse complement strand
ACATTGGTAAACAACTTTTTTTTTTTGTGCTGGAGATCAAACTCAGGACCTTGCATTTGCGAGGCAAGTACTTCTGGTGTAGTGCTATCTCCCCAGCACCAAGAATTAAACTTTAATATGCACTCTACCACTAATTTGGTCCATAGTTTTGTGTAAATTAATCTTCCATTTCTCTCCTTAGTCAGTCCATCCTGAAAACAAGTAGACAGAACAAAGAAAGGCCAAGGCAATCTCTAAGAAATTGTCATATACATTTACCTATCTATCACATATGGATTTTGTTTTTGTTTTTGTTTTTTCTTGATGGAAAAATTCTGCAGTAGCCTGAGCAAGTCACTATAAGGAAGTTTGGATTTATCAAAGGATGGGCTGATAAGAATGGGAGATAGCTCAGGGGCATGAGTGCCTGCCTGGCAAGTGCAAGGTCCTCAGTTTGATCACCGATATGTATGCTGTGTTGGCCCAGGGCATGGACATACCACGCAGGCCCCGAAACTGGGTGTGGGGGCACATGCCTGCAATCCCAGCTCTGGGGAGGCTGATACAGGTGGATCACTATGAGTCTGAGCTGCATATTGAAACCCTGTACTAAATAAGAAATAAATCATTATTAAAAATAAACACAAAAAGAATAGGGAATTTTACAAGTGTGTCTCTCCAACAGAGAATGGGTCATCCAACTTTCAACTTTTATCCCTTTCATGGCTTATACACATGGTATAAACGGATGAAAACTAACAGTTCCATCTCTCTAAGGGGACTATAGTACATTACCTTCCATTTCTTTCAGGGAATTAGTTAACTCACTAATCTGTGAAGTTGGAAGGAGTGGGACCCGCTATGGAAAGAACATGCTGTACGAGGTCTGTGCTTCTTGACATTCTTCATGTTTTTTCCCATAATTTTATTGATAAATAACAATGAGACAGTTTCAAGTCAAATTGGTGGACAGTTTCAATAATTAACACATTGCATACATTCCTCCCAGTGGTTAATTGCTGTACAAGATGCAGACATGATATCCTATCCACAAACACCATTAGAACAAATCACTCTATTCATTAAGAGAATGTAACTATATATCTATCCTAACCACTTTGAA
>NW_004524618.1:11930723-11953345 GCF_000260255.1 Octodon degus | reverse complement strand
CCTGGACTTTTCTTTGCCGGTAGGTTTCTAATTACACCTCATATTTCATGGGCTGTTTTTGGGCTATTGAGAGTGGTTATATCTTGTCGATTCAGCTGTGGTAATTTGTACCTTTCTAGGAATCTGTCCATTTCTTCTGTGTCTTCTATTCTGTGACAGTATAGATTCTCAAAGTAGCTATTGATAATCTTCTGAATTTCCACTGGGGCTTAGTAATTACACCCTTTTCAATCCTTATTGCTTGTATTTATATTTTTTCTTTCCTCTTTTTGATGAGGTTAGCTAGGGCCTTATTGATTTTATTTAATCTTTCAAAGAACCAGCTTTTTCCTTTTTTAGTTCTTTGAATTGTTTTCTTCATCTTAATTTAATTAATTTCTGCGCTAATCTTTTTTATTTCTTTCCATCTTTGGGCTCTGGGTTTGGTTTGCTCTTCCTTTTCTAGTTTTTGAAAGTGCAGAATTAGGGTATTTATTTGTTCCCATTATGTTTTCCTAATGTGTGAGTTTACAGCTATGAATTTTCCTCTGAGAACTGCTTTCATCATATTCCATAAAGTATGATAATTTGTGCTTGAATTTGCATTGAATTGCAGATATTGTTGAATTTCTTGTTCAATTTCATCTGTGACTCATTTTTTGCTAAGTAGGGTGTCATTTAATTTCCATGTATTTAAGGTTTTTTTTTTTGTTTCCTTTCTCATTTATTTCCAGTTTTATTGCGCTGTGGACAGTAATGTGCATGGGATAATTTCTGTTTTCTTGCATATACTTAAGCATGACCTATGGACCAGTATGTGGTCTGTTTTAGAAAATGACCCATGTGACACTGAGAAAAATGTGTATTCAGCTGTGTTTGGGTGGGACACTCTGTATATGTCCACCAAGTCCATTTGTTTCAAGCTCTGGTTCAGTTGTTATTTCTTTGCTAAGTTTTTTCTGGTTGACCTATCTTTTGGAGATAAGGGTGTGTTAAGGTCTCCTGTTAAAATTGTGGTATTGGATATTAGATTTTTCATGTCCTTTAAAATTTGCTTTATGTAGTTGGGTGCTTACCTGTTTGGTGCATACATATTTATGACTGTTACCTCTTCCTCTTGAATTTTTCCCCTAACTAGTATATAGTGGCCTTCTTTATTTTGCTTGATCATTGTTGGTTTGAAGTTGAGACTGTCTGAGAATAGGATTGCTACCCCTGCTTTTTTCTGAGGTGCTGGGGCATGTAGTATTGTGTTCCATCCTTTGACTTTCAGCCTATGAATGTCTTTATGAGTTAAATGTGTTTCTTGTATACAGCATATTTTTGGATTTTGTTTCCTAATCCACTGTGCCAGTCTACTTGTCTTAATTGGTGAATTGAGGCCATTTACATTGATGGTTAGAATTGAGATGTATTGACTTACAATTGACATGTTATTTACCTGTTGTCATTTACTCCTTTTTCTCCTGTGTTTAATTGCTTGCCCTATTTAGTTGGGTACTTCTGATCGCATTCGTGGAGTTCTGATCATTTTGGTCCCTCTCTAGAACATCTTTGAGTAGCCTGTGTAGGGTTGGCTCTGTCATCACAAAATTCTTTAGTTGTTCTTTGTCATGAAAGTGTTTCACTTCTCTATCAAACTTGAAAGAGAGTTTTTCAGGGTATAGTAGTCTGGGCTGGAATTTATTTTCATAGAGGACTTGAAGTACTCTGCTCCATGCTCTTCTTGCCTTCATGGTTTGTGAAGAGATGTCTGCCGTAATTCTGATGGGTTTTCATTTGAATGTGATCTGCTTCTTTTCTCTAGTGGCTTTCAGTAGATTATTCTTGTGCTTAATTTCTGGGATCTTGACTATTATATGTCTTGGTGTGTTTTTCATTGGGTTGAGGTTACTTGGCGTTTTGTATGCTTCAGTTGCCTGAATGTCAGATTTTTCCTCATATTTGGGAAGTTTTCTGCTATTACATCTGCCCATATTTTTTTAATGTCATTTGTATTGACTCCTTTTTTCTCATTGATGCCTATTAGTCTCACATTGTTCATCTCGCATCATTTTGCAGGTGATAGATTATTTTTTCCTGCATCCTCATTTTTAAGAGATCCTTTCTTACCTTTTCACTAGCTGCACCAGCATCGTCAAGATCTGAAACTCTGTCTTCACATTCACTTAAATGGTTTTGCAAGTTTGTGATTGAGATTTTAATTTCCTCTGTATGTCTTTGACTCTGCTTCATGCGATCTATTTCTTTCCTGTATTGCTCACTCAAGGAATCTGTCATTTTTCTAATCTCCTCTATTTTTCTTTTTTGATATCTTCTTTGAAGCAGTTATAAATTCTTTTACTGCAGTGTTTTTTTCAGATTGGGTTTCCTCCCTGTTTCTGTAGTTGCTTCTTTACTTCAGATACTATGAGTTCTGAGAATTCTTTTTTTTATTTCAATAAGAATTGTGCTCTGAGTTCCTCTATAACTTTCTGCTGTTGCTTATTTACTATTGATGCTATTAATTCATGCATTTTAGCCGAGCTAGTGTCCTCTGCACTTGTTCTGGTTGGGCTTTGGGTTTCTTCCATATGTTTCACCATTTGATTCTTTATTGCAGATGTTATTAATTCAGAGATTTCTTTTTATTTCAAATCTGAGTTCCTGTATACCTTTTTGCAGCTGTTTCTTTATTTCAGAAGCCGTTGATTCATTGCTTTTGGCTGTGTGATTTCCAATTTGTTCTGTGTTAGTGTCCTCTGCACTTGTTACGGGTGGTCTGGGGTTCTGAGGTTGCATTTTGTTTCTTCTCGTCATTTTGTGTAGCACTGTCTTATGACCTTTGTTGTAGATCTTTGTTGCAGTTATAACCTTAGCACCTACTTAAGCTCAGGTGCAGATCTACAACATTTGGCTTTATCTAGCTGTGCCTGGCTTGTGTCTGGCTGCTGTGCTCAGCTCCTTCCTGGTGCTGCCCTTGGGGTGAACCTGTTGTGCCCCTCTGACAAGATTTTCTGCTCCTGGACTAGCTGGGTGGTCCTATCCTCTACACTCTCTGTAGGGATTGCAGTTGCATGGTTTCACCCTAGGCCTGTATGCCAGGTCTGAGCTGAACCTGGTGAGGACAAGTTGGAGTAGTGGGGAGAGGCAGCTCTCCACACACTCATGGGGCCTGGGCTAGGACTGGATCTGGAGGTTGCCGGAACGCAGCAGAAATTCCTATCCTGTATGCAGGGTGTGTGGAGGTACTAGGGATTGATGGGGGGTGTCCCAAGTGGGTGGAAGAGGGTTTCACCCACGGTGTGCCTGGGCTGGAAGGAGTAGAAGGTCCCACCTGCGCAGGGTAGATGGAAGCTGTCCCACACACTCACCAGGCCTGGGCTAGGACTGGGTCTGGGGGTTTCCGGAATGCGGTAGAAATTCCTACTCGCCAGGTGGGGTCGGGAGGTGCTACGAAGTGGTGGGGGGTGTCCCAAGGGGGTGGAAGAGGGTCTAACCCACGCTGCACCTGGGCTGGAACCAGTAGTAGGTACCACCATTGCAGGGTAGCTGGAAGCTCTTCCTCACACTCACTGGGCCTGGGCTATGACTGGGTCTGGGGGTTCCCTGAGTGCAGCAGAAAATCCAGTCTTCATGTTTTTGAGGCAAACTGTTTATCCAGAAGTGTCATATGATACTTTTTGTGACCTGTGTATTGAAGTATTGCAAAAATGTTTAAATTGAGATGAATACTATGTGTGCGTACTTTAAAGGATTTTCATAAAGCGGGAATCCATGGAACTACTATCTAGATTTCAAAAAATGTAGAACATTTCTAATACCATCAGGTACCACCAAATCAATAACCTCCACATACTATCCTAAATAATAAAATCAGATGAATTTTGCCTCTTTAGGATGTTAATTTATACTACCTGTATCTGATAGGTTCCTCTGTTTATTATGTATGTGAAATTCGTTCATATTCTACATGTTTTGCTGTGGACACATATACAAGTTTCTTCTAGGTGTACACACGGAAGGAAAATTGATGTGCTGGAACACTCAGCTTTGGTAGCTACTATTTCCCAAAGACAGATGTTGCTGCCTACAGGCAGCAGCTAGAAATTTTTCGTACTGATGATGGACAGTAAATGAGTTCCTTCACTTATTTGCCTTCTTCATTTTAACCTATCATGAATTTCTAGAAATACTATTTTGTGATGTTAATTTCCAATTCTCTGACAGCTAAACAGTAGAGCAATTCTCGTGTTTCATGTTTATTGTCATCTTTTAGGAGGTGCCTAAGTCTTAGGTCTTCTGAACAGATGTTTATTACAGTGTTTTACTGATTTGTAGAAAGTTTGACACACACTCCTTTGCTGCAGAAAATGCACTGCAAATCTCCTACTTTTGTCACTTGCTTCCTTGTACTTTATTTTGTTTTTGTTTTTTGGGGGGTACCAGGGATTGAACTCAGGGCTTTGTGCTTGCCAGGCAGGCACTTGTGCCACTGAGCTATTGCTTGGCCCCATGGTTCTTTGTACTTTTAATCGTGTCATTGACTGACAAAACTTCTAAATTTTAATATAATTTAATAAAATTTTCTCCCTTGATAGTTAGTGCAGTTTCTGTCTAGTTTAAAAATTCTTTGTGCAGCCAGAGATTATATTCTTTTGTAGTATTTTAAACTGTTTTGTTTACATTTTCATTGTATCTGAGACTGACTTTTCTTATAGTACGATGCATGACTAAGGGAAGACTTGTTTTTCTTAATGGATATATGATTGACTTATAATTTGAAAAAATCATTCTTTCTCTTAGAATAAGTACTGCTTTTTCTCTGCCACAAGTAGAGTGACTATATATAAGTCTATCCCTGGATTATTATTCTGGTGTGTTGATCTGTTTGTCTTTCTTTGCCTATGGTACACTATTAATTAATGTAGCTTTCCTATAAGCCTGGTTCCTAGTAATGTAAGACATCTAGCTTTATTACTGGTGGTGATTTTCTTGATTCTCTCCTTTTCTCATGAATTCTAAAATCAGCTTGTTGATTTCTATTAAAAGATGATGTTTTGTTGGGATTGCACTGACTAGTAGAAAGTGTAAGAGAAACTGACCTTTAAATAGTAAATCTTCCAATCTTACTACTTGTTTAGTGCCTCTTTACTTTCTCAATGTGTTTTAAATGATTGACGTGCCAGGTGTGGTAGTGCACAGCTATGACCCCAACACTTGACAGGCAGGAGGATTGCCATGAGCTTGAGGTCAGCCTCGGTCAAATAGTGAGTTCAAGGCCAGACTTAAGTATGTAGTGAAATGTTATTCAAATAAATAAATATATATATTATTTATATTAACTATAAAAATACGATTTCATCTTTTGTTATTGCTAGTATTTAGAAATTAAAATTATTCTTGTATCCAGGATCTTGTTAAATATATTATTAATTTTAATATTTAATATAGATTAAACTATAATTAAAGATGATACATGTTACTTAGGGACTGTTTAAAAGCTGTATTAAGGAATGACTGTTTTTACAGAGCCTGGGAGATAGCTCAGTAGAATAAGTGCTTGCCTGGCGAGTGTATAGGGCCTGAGTTCATTCCCTGGTTCCACCAAAAAAAAAAAAAATGATTGTTTTTAAAAAGTGGTCAAACTTGAGTTTAAATTCTGCCTCCTGCCTTCTGTGAGGTGAGTAAGTCATTCCACTTTCTCATCTGAAAAGCAGCAATAGTAATCTTATCAACCTCATGGTTCTTATTGAGACATAAAATAATTTTAAGTGTTCACCAAGGGCTTTGTGAGTTGGGCTGTTGACTCCTTAATGCAAGCTATTGGATTATTATTTGGCTCAATTTAGGCTATTATAATTATTAAAGGTTAGCTGACATTGAATACTTTGAAGGAGTCTATGTCTCCATTTGGTCATATTGATTTCCTTGAACTATTCCCGATGTTGTAGAGTCAGTCAAGAAGTAAAATGCTGCGAGGTGATGAATATAGTGTGTGCATCCAGTTTCAGACTGTGTGTTTGTGCAGGAAAGGGAAGCCTTGTACAGAGCACTGTCACCTTCCTCTTTTGCTGCTTCTCCTTTAAGTCTATGGCAAGGGCAGTAAAGTATTTTTAAATCTGGCTTCTCTCTCCTTAGGTATCAGTCCTTGTTTTACCTTGGTCCTATTTTCTGGAGCATAAAACTGATCTTTTACTTTTAATTGTTTTATTTATTTCTTTATTTTGTGGTCCACAGGATTGAACTCAGGAGCCTGCACTTGCCAGGCAGGCACTTATCCTACTGGGCTATCTCCCCGGCCCTTCTTTGATATTTAAGTATCAGTCTTAGTAATTCCCATCAAGAGACAAACCCGAGGCTCACTTTTCTAGGTAACTATTCCTAGGATCAAGACCCTGCATCCTTCAGTATTTACTAATCTAGACAATATAAATGCTAGATTATTAAGCAAAGCAGATCTGAAGTTTAAATATGAAGAGATAAATTGTTTCTGTTACCAGTTCCAAGTTTATTGTAAACCTAACATGGGTGTGAGGTGAAGGTGCTCTATATGCGTGTGTGTATGTGTGTGTGTGTGTGTGTGTGTGTGTGTGTGTGTGTACCAACCTCTATTGATTTGACAGTCAACTATAATGATGTCATATAATCACTCTCTTTGTTCAACTCTAGTTGGAAGAGGTCTAGTTTAGTCACAAATCACAGAACTGCTCGAAAAAAAAGTAAGAAGTTTCATAGATTTCCCTTAGCCATAATGTCTTTGCTATACATTCATATAAAAAGGAATCACATGGATTATGCAAACAATTCTGTAGTAAAATGGAGTGACAATCAAAAGAAATTTTCGTAACAGACCACATCCTTTGTATACAGTGAGAGCAAGGTCTGCTCCAGCTTTAGCTCATTGTTGATTAAGTTGTGAAGGAGCTCTAGCAACTGTCTACATTTTTATATATAGTGAAAAGTTAATGAAGCAATAACTAAGATTTTGTTTTTGAAATCTAGGTAAGTTAAGGGATCATAAATTAGCCAGTCTTTACTGTGGTTGAGAGAATAGATTTACTCGTAAAATAAAGCTTTCCTGCCGTAAAATTAACATACCGTGCAGTTCACTGTTTTAAATAAACAAATCAATAGTTTTTAGCATAGTCACAGATGTGTGTGATCATCACAAGTTTAAAACATTTTTCCCATCAGAAAAGAAAACTGTCTGTATGCCCGTTTTCCACCTCCATTTTTCCTGTGCAACCACGGTTTCTTCGTAGATTTCTTTATTCTGGACTTTTGCATGAATACAAGCATGTAATGTGTGGGCTTTGCTAACTGGTTTTATTCACATGGCAAAATGTTTTGAAGGTTCACCCAGGTTGGAGCATATGTCAACACGCAATTCCTTTTTATTGCCAATTGATAGTTCATTGTATTGATATACCCTATTTTTCTTATCTATTTGTCTTTTAATAAACATATAGGTAGGTGCTACCTTTGATTATTATGAAACAAATGCTACAAACAAATGTTTCTGTTGCCTTTTTGTGTTTATAGTTAGGAATTGAATTGTTGATTAATATGGCAACTTCGTGTTTAAAAATTTGAGGAACTGCCAACTGTTTCCAAAAGCCACTGTGCCATTTTATGTTCCGGACAGGCTGAACTTCTCAGAAAGTATTTGTTTTTGAAATCTACAAAATCACATAACCTGTGGTATAGCTGAAATGTGTTTATAATCAGCCAATCATGTTTAATAGCTGTTCCAGTAAGGAAAGTTAAGTGGAGAGACAGTTGCTACGTGAACTTCTGAAACACAATGTGGCTCTTAACTGGGGATTCCTTGGAACCGGGTGAGATGCCCCTAATCACTCCTCCCACCGAATGCTTCTGAGAAAAGTACTCGTGACTCAAATTAGATTAGAATGTTCCAGAACTAATGAATTAGGACATGAACTCCTCATTTCACATGGGCCTTGGGGGGAGAAAGCTAATAATCTTTTTTTTCAGAGAAATAAACTTTCAAGATGAACTGGAGAAACTCTGGGCAAAATGTGAGCCTTATGCTAAGATTCCACTCAAGCTCAACATTTTTGAATTGTGGTTTGGAAGCATGATTTCTTTTGTATATAAAGGAAGTAATTAAATTTAAAAGTTTGTAGGGGAAAGAGAGTGTGACATAGAACATTTGCAGCAGGAGGTACCCTTACAGCTCACACTGAGGCTCCAGCTCTCCAAAAACCAAGAATTCATTGTTTGACTAAAATGAGGATAGTTTCTTAATTTTTTTGACACAAAAAGAAAAGGTTTTGAAATCAAAGGCATTTTTATTGTACTTGCTTTTCTTACTGCATTTTGAAAAATTATAATGGTTTATTCTTGGATACTTTCATGTCCTACAAGATGATTAATTCTTCTCGTTTCTTTTATAAATCACCATCTCATATGGTAAGAAAAGTGGTTTCCCTCTTGTTTTATGTTTAGGCAAGAGATGTAAATGTAGCAAATTATTCCAGAAATTTTTCTTTTGTGTGAAGAGTAAATTATGCTTGCAGTGAATCTCTTCAGTATTAGTTCAAATTGATTAGAAGTGAAGTGCCTCAGGAGAGATCAACTCTCATTGGTGTTCAGCATGGATTATAATTGTACTGCTCTCTGAAGCAATTGCTTCTGTCACTTTTCTTCAAGAAACATGTTGGAAAATGATATTATAAAAATATGGAGGCCTTTTCAGATGTTTAAATTCAACTTTTTTATATATCTTCTAAAAGATACGTTTTAAAGGACATGTCTTCCTATCATTTAACACCATGAAGTCAGCCAACACAGAAATCTGTGTCTTTGGAAGTACTATGTTAACTAAAACTCAACAGTTTCTTCTTTGACATTCAAATCTTGTGTTACTATGACCAGTGTGCTATATATAAGAGGAAAAGAAGGTATATTTATTGTTCGCATGCTGCCCAAAATCAGTAGGAAAATTTTGAGGTCTACAGTTTGAAAGTAGGCCAGTTTTCCCACAGATTTCCCATTAAGCTAGTATAAAGGTTTCATGCATTGGCAAAACCAGTGATCAGAGCGACAGGTTCTAAGTGACACAGATGCAACCAGAACAATTCACCATCTTTTTCAGCCTAGGGATTGAACCCAGGGGCTTGCTCATGCAAAGAAGGCGCTCTGCCGCTGTGCTATTCCCCAGCTCAACATTCATCTTTTTTTTTTTTTTTTTTTTTTTTTTCTAGTTACACATACCTTGAGGACAAGTCCTACTCAGGAAAGCCTTCTTTCAGTATGATATTTTACTTGAATATTTGTGTATTACTACACTACATAAGCTGACTTGTTTAAGGAAAAAGAGAGAGAAGAACATAAATGTGGTTGCCTGCCCCCCATCTCTGGTATGCTGTTTTCCTGAGCTTTGTGTTTCTAGGCCGTGCCTGAACCATATCAAACAATAAGGCTTCTGGCCTTGAAAGAGCTTAACTTTCATTAGATCTTTGGGAACACGTAAAATTTTAAGTTAATAATAATGATGGTTGAAATTTGTTTTAATTATATGAGTTAATCTCTGCATGTATAAGCCTGTTCATTAAAATACAACAAAAGTATAAATGTCTTTATTTGCTCCACTTTTTAGAGCATGATAACGATGAGCACACAGATCAGCATCCTTGCACAAAGTAAAATAGCCAATAAATTAAAGTGTGACAGCCATGCCCCCCAAGTGGGTTTTCCCAGTGATTCTCTATACTGCTACAGTTAGCCACTAAAAACAAATAATCCAGCTCATTTATTCTATCAAAAGGAAATGACAGACCAAAGAGAGCTATGAGGTATTTGACTCTCTGGACCTATATTTTTCCAACTCCCAAATCACTTTATCTTTATTGTTTTCACAGAGTTTTTTTTGTTTTGTTTTGTTTTGCTTTTTGGCGAAGCCAGGGATTGAACACAGGCCCTTGTGTTTGCCAGGGAAGCGCTTATTCCACTGAGCCATCTCCCTGGCCCTGATACTTATTGTTGAGTCTCCCATTCAAAAATCTATACTTAGTATGAAGAAAACTATGTCAAAGCTTTGAAAGCCTTTTCTTGTGGAACAATCAACTCTTATTCCTAATCATATTTTTTGAATTTAATCAGGTGAAAATGTAAGATTGATTTTTAGGGTACATTGGTATAGTTCTTGGAGGGGAGAGGGTTGAGCCACCTCATCCCTAGCAGTGTCCCCATGACTGGTGATTAATTGGCTCAAGCATTAGAAGGTCTGTACCATCTTAATCCAAATTTCCTAGTGAAGCAACAGGAGAAGGTAGGCTTGAATGGTTTAATTATTCAAACTAGGAGTTTCTCATGAAAGACGGTGAGCCTGAGAAACTTGGCTTGAAATAAAAGATTGTGTTTTTCCTACAGTCCTCAGACCCTTTCCTACTAGTGCATTTCACTTTCTATAGGATCATTTGATTTTCACCATTTAGGGGCAGTTACAGAATTAATGCTGCATTAATGAGGATCTTTTCCATTTTAAGTGACAGAAAATACAATCTAAACTGGGTTTTGCAGGATATGGTCCACTGAGGTGATGCCTTCAACAATATGGTTCTTCAGGTCATTGCTTTACATATTGTTCATACCATAACACCAAGAACTGGTTTTGTTCTACTCTTTTCCTTCTGGCTGTGTTAGCTCCATTGAGAGATTGTTTTCCTTCTTAAAAAATGGTAGCTACTTCTTAGGATCACATACCAAGGTGAAAATTCTACTTTCTCAATAACTGAAATAAAATTCTAGGATCAAGTCTCATTTTTTAATATGCCGAAGATCTGAAGTAATCACCCACTAGGACCAATTCACCTTCTGGCTCCTAGAAGACCAATGGCACCAAGTAGTTAGGAAGGGACAGCCTGTGTTGAAAGGCAGCAGCTGAGGTTGCCCAGTGGACATCATTGTTGTATGCTCCAAGGTGAGTTAACTCATCTCTCTAGGATGCATCTCCACTTTGTATGAACCAGAGACTAGATCATACCCAACAGAGGTCCCAATTCCAACATGAACATTTTAATTTATACAGTGTTCTCCAACTTGAGAGTCAAGGGGCTCCAACTATATTGGCTGCAAAATAATGCAAGATTTTAATGGAAGACAAGATGGAACCATGAAGCAATGCAGCTTTGAGGCTAGATTAATTATATCCCAATGCAAAAGCTATCTAGGTAAATGAAACTAGAGGCCATGAAAAACATTTGATAAAATTCTGAGCAGCTTGAAAGTAACAACTTATTACAAAACTATTGGGGGACAGTGAGCCCTGATCAGTAGAAACTGGTTAAATGATCAAGTAATTTCAAAAGATTAAAAATTAGTATTACCTTGAACTGTGCCATTGTCACAGAGGGTTGGGTCTCCAAAATGCTAGAACTCAGTATTCACCATCAAACTTCCTTTAGGTGTCTGGTCATCCATGGTTCATCGTGAATGAATGCATGCCTCACATCACCTGGAAAGGCAGAAGTACTTCCTTGTGATCTTAATCATATGGTAATCTGCATTTTGTCACTATTGTTACTGCCTCTGATACGCAACTTCATCTTTGAAAACATGAACTCTTTCTCGTCTCTTTCGCTTGCCTGTGTTTTGTAGATGCACGAGTACTGCCACCCTCACGTGGTTTTTGGGTCACCATCACCCATGTAGATGGTTCCTTTCTTCTACAAGCATTCTGTTTCCTTACAAAAGAGAAAAGTCCTACTTCTCCTTGTTGTCCCTCACCAGTATGAGCTCTTCTTACAGTCCCTGTTATACATGTTTTGTCACTTATGTATCCTCTAATGCTGCTGTTCTTCAGGCTGCTGCACTGGACCTACTTTCCATCCTAATTTTTCAGTGTCCCTATGTAATTATATTCACTACTGTAGATTTAATTAGCCTCAATTTGGGGGACTCCTACAACTACTTTTATTTTCTACTCAAACTTCTTCTGAATTCTATATGTATTTACTGTATTTGTCTACTTGAACGTTTTGTGAATATTTACTCCAGATACACAAAACTAAAGTAATGACTTCTCTTTCTTCTTAACCACACCAACCTGATAATCATCATCCAGACTTGCCTACTGTAGTAAATGCATCCACCATCCAATTGCCCAATAATACCAGGAACTTTTTTTTTTTTTTTTTCAGAACCGGGGATTGAACTCAGGCCCTTGTGCTTGCCAGGCAAGTGCTTATTCTACTGAGCCATCTCCCCAGCCCCAGGAACCTATTCTTACTACTTCTCTCTCCACTGCATCTGACTGGTAACATATTTTATGAATTCCGTCTCTTCATTCTCTCCTACAGTTGTGCATGTTTACCTTCTGACTCTCAATACGTTCATCCAGAGCCATCTTCTCTCACCTGCAGACCTCCAGCCATCTACCCATGGGTCTCGCTCTTATCATTCCTCCCCTTCATCTGTTCCCTGAGATCTTCTCTTTCCTGCTCCTTTGTAGTGTTTTCACTAGTGTACTGGAAGAAACATGGAACTTTTTTTGTCCCTGTATCAATATCACCCATGGGGTGTGATATAAAAATTCTGTTCTTCATCTCTTTCACAGTACATTTTTACTTTTAGTGCCAGCTCCAGTCACCAAATGCAGGAACCATTTTATAAATAAATGGATTTGACAAGTGCCCAATTTAAACACACCAAGGGGGCTGAGGAAATATTTGATATATTCCACTAAAACTAATAGCACTTAAAATCATATTCTAATAACATTTCATTAAAATGTAGCATTTCAAGGTCTTGTTGCTTCAGGCAATGGGATTATGGCAAACCATCCTTATTTACTTCACAATGATGCTTAAAATTTGGAGTAGGAAAGAATCAACAAAAACATTTTTAAAAAAATAAATCCTTCTAGCACCCAGCCATAAACATTCTTATTCAATAGATTTTTAGGTAGGACCCAGGATTCTGCCTTTTAAATAAGCCTCCAAAATGACTCTCCTGTGAAGATTGCTGTGTGTGGCAGTGAGAAGGGCCCAATATTGTCCTGTTTTCTCCAGGGAGGTGTCCAGGCCTGACAGTGTAGCAATCACTGAAACGAACATTTGCTTTAAGCCTCTTTTCATCCGACCCTTACATCTTTCATGTGTGCTATAACTCGTTTTCCTGGATGAGAGCTGCATTGCTCAGTAATTCAGCTCTATTCTTGTCACACGGTGCACTTAGCTAACGTTTGCTATTCCTGGAGTCAGAGCCTCTTCTTACTGGCACATAGCCTCCATTTGTCTTTCCTGAGGACTAAGGTTGTTTTATGAAATGCACAAAACATATGTATTATATTTACTTTTTAATCCTATCTTCAGCATGTTATGAAGTGAGATTTTCCTGTTTCTCTCCTCATTATTTAGCTAGCAAGTAAGAGTCTTTTCTGTGTCTCCAGTTCTGTGATGGGCATAGGTACATCTCATAGCAAGTCAAACTGGCTTCACTGGTGGAAGCAACCAGGACATAAAAGCATTGTGGAACACATTTTGTATGACACTTGTGGAAATGCTGCAAATAGAAACACAGAGTGTGTTAAAAACAGCAAACACCATGAAGGACATACATAAGCGAGCCAAACTCCTGTGAGAGTTCTTTTCTTCAGTTTCTGTAGTCTTATAGGGGAATAAGAATTGTTTTGACTGAGACACTGCATGATGCTAGATTTGGCAGTTGATTAAGCAGAATACGGTTAGCTGCATGGAGTGGCCCTGAGTCTGCAAATATCCTTGCATGGTTAAGGAGAAGTTTTACATAACAACACTTTTCTCACATTTAATTTAAAAGAAATAACACCCAACAGAAATGGTTCTGTGTTATAATAATATTTTGCAAGACAAAGAAAACATCTTTACTGCAGGTTTAAGTCTACACCATCCAAGACTTGTGCTGTTTTACCAGCCTAGAAAAGAGCATTTGTAATCTGCTGTGAAATCTGCCTCTTTCTCTATCCAAAACTACAACAATGCACATGGGCTGTATGTGTAGTTACACATTCAAGAAGATGTGGAGATGTATTCTCTTATTCCTCTGGCATGGAATCACTCTCCGCTCTCATGGCTCACAGTGAGGTCTCCTGGCGTTGACCTCTCTCCAGTCCAAAGAAAGTGTTGGATATGGGGAGGCAGAGACTTAGTGTTGTTGGAACCAACTCTTCACAACCAATTAACCATAGCAATAATGATTATGATGGACTGTGTCATGCTTAAGTACTTCCTCCTGTGAACATTTTCACTGAAGTGACTTCTGCGTCACCTACAGGTGTGTCCCTGACTGAGCAGTGTGACTGCTGAGACAGGATGTGGCAGCTACCGTGCTCGGGCCTGGTCCACAGCAATGGCTCATTCTTGGTAGCTGGCCAGCTGCCAGGCTCAATGAGCGAGCACACTGATCTCTAAATACAGTGCTTCACCGGAGCCGGAATCAAAGCCTCAGAAGCAAAAAGCACTTTCATCTCTCTTTCTCTGTGTATATTCAGGGAGGATTCAGCAGGGAACACACGAGCAACAAAAGGCAGATGTAAAACCCATACAGAGAGTTTCTGATCTTAATTGTCTAAAGCTGACCTGCACTATTGATTTAAATATTAGCTTTAGCCTATGCGTTAGTTAGAATAACATTCTACCTTTCTGGTTGAGTCTGATTTTCTCTGTAAAGGATTATAAAATTCACCTATTAAAGATAATTTGGAGAACTGTACAAGTCATTTTTTCTTCTTGGAAATTTGCAAGTAACTTATGGTAGTTATGTGTTTGTTAACTCTAACAAGAAAGTAGCTTTGTAAGTTAAAAAATAAAAAAAAAATTGTAACGAAAGCAGCAATATTTTATTGGTCAGGAATCTCTGGGCTAAAAGAAGCAAGAAGCCAAATAATGTGGGCTAAATCAAAAGATGCATTTATTAGAGAGTCCAGGAATTGAAAAGTCCATCAGCTGTAACTAGGTCAGAGGACCCATGGCTTTGTCTTTCTCTTTCCATATCTTCCCTTTCCTTCATTCTTGTCATCTCATTACTAGACACGAGGTGAATGCTGGCAGCTGAGGTGACTGCATCCTTATAGCTATCAAGTGCAGCTTTCTGAGTAGCCCTGGGGCTTGATTCTGACTTAGGTCATTAATCTTTGTACCAATTATTGTAGTCAAGCAGATTGTCAGGCCTGAATCCCAGGCATTGCCCTCAAAAATGAGTGGACATGAGATTAGTGGATCATTGCCACCCAAATCACATGGACAGAAACCTCAGGATGTATCATTGCCCAAAGGAAAATTAGTTTGCCATTGTTAGAGGACAGAAAAATGAGTGTTGCATAGGTGAAAACAGTTATTATTCATTAATCATAGAGCAGCCAAGAACCCCTTCGTGCATGATGTCTATTTACTACTTGCCTAGGCCAACTAGGCTTGAGTTGCCTTATCTTCTTGTACATCCTGAGCTTTACCTCACCCAGCATCTTCTTACTGGTGCCATATCCTGCAACTCCATACTTCCTAAACTCATCCTTCTCTGTCATGACTCCATCCTCTGATTTTTCTCTTCCATCTTTCTCATCCATTGTGTGTGTGGTTCTCTTCACTCTTCTTGGATCAGCCCTGTCGTTACCTGTCTCCCCACAGCCCACAAGGATAGTGCTGCTGCTTCCTCTGTCTCCCATAGGTCTGCAGGCATAGCTATCAGATTATGCTCTGCTTGATGTATTGTAATACTTTGGTCTCCTCAGCTAGTCTACATGTTCCTTTGAGAGCCTGAACTGTGTCTTTTGTATTTTCATGTAATTAACTGGTAAAATCATACCAAAATAGTACTCTGAGATACTTTCCAATGGAGATAACTATTTTCCAAAGTGCCTTAGAAGACTTCCTGGATGGGTAGGTGAGCACAGTGCTCCATACACATTGTTTTATCTATGCTTCACAACATCCTGTCAGAACTAGCATTTATTGTCTTTCCACTCTACAAATGAGAAAACTAGGGCTCAGAGCAGTTATGCAACTTTCTCATGGCTACCCAGCTAACAAGTTCCAAAACCATAATTAGAATCCACATCTGCTTGGTTCCAAAGTCTGAAGTGTTAACCACTGTGCAAACTGTCACCTAGTCTAAAACTGCATTTCCAAATGGGTAGTTGTTCCAATATCAAAGGATGCACTTTAAACATGCTACTTTCTCACTACGCCCCACCCCATGCTCTCCCCATTGGAAGTAAATCCTGATTTCTGGATATAAAATTTTCCAAAGCAGTAGGTTAAGGGCACAAGTATCCTATTCTTTATATGTAATTGATTGGTCTCAGGTCAGCTGACACATTCATGAGCCCTGACTCAAATGATAGATAATTTTTTTTGTGCAATAAAAGTTCATACTAAAGTTAGCACTACTCTATTCCCAAAATGCATGGCCTCTGTTAGAGATTCAATTTGCTTCTCATGTAAACCAGATGCAGGTTGACTTGCATCCAGTAGGTGGCACTACACTTTCCCCTCCTCGCTGTGGCTGTCATTGGATATGGAGCTGTTCTGTTACCAGGCAACTGAGGAGAGGGACTCACAGAATGTGATTATGTGGCTTCCCACACGCTAAATCACTCTAAATGGAGAAGGTGTCTTCCCCAACTTGCACTTAACCTTCGCTCAAGGAAGAGCAGAGACCTGTGAATCACATACTGGTTCCTAGGTGCAACCGGACCCAAGAGTGGCGGTCCCCATGGACCATGCTCCCACCTCTGGGCTCTTTGGCATGTGAATTGCATGATCTGATGGGAGTGGTGAACAGTAAAGCTATATAGATCTATTGCCAGAACTTAGAAGGAGAAATAGCCTCACATTCCAACTCTGGGCTGGAGTTATGGAAAGCTGTACTGAAAAATGCTTTTCTCTGTGTATTAAGGGCAGCTCTTTGCCTGGAAAGAGACAATAGGTAGCTACTCAACCAACATTTTCTAAATCTCTTCCAATAATCCAAATCATTCTAGAAGTTAAAAAGTATGCACAAATGTAAATAGCATGGTTCTGATAGTCCAGGAGTTTACCAGCTACAAATGAGGACTATAATGCCCACTGATTCAGCCAGTACTGGTTGGACACCTAGTGAGACACTGAGAATATGGTGTTGGATTGCAAAGGAGTGATTTGTGCCCTACTGGATCTGGCAGCCAGGTGGAGCATTAAACAAGCAATGACATAGTACTAGTGGGATGCCAGTTGTCAGAACTGAATGACGAATACTAGGGGTATATGGCAAAATGGTTTGGGAAAGGAAGAATGGAGCAAGGTCTTCTGGAAGAGTTTATTTTAAAGGGAGAGCCAAAGGTGATTTGCAATTAAGTGGGTACCGTGGAGAAACAGAAGAAAAAAGATATGTAAGGGTAGAGTATGTTGTAGCCAGAGACAGGGCCGCATTAGGTATCTGCAAAGGACTGAGGGAAAGTCTGTGAAATGAGCTGGCTGGGGGCAAGGAGAACACGACAGAGAGGGGACTGAAAGGATTGACAGGTGAGGCTAAATTACAGAGCCTTGTATGTCATTTTAAGGAATTTAAAATATATTCAAGTACACAGGGGACCATTGACAGATTTGGAAAAGAATAGCTTTACAACATGATGGGTTCATTTGTTTATTCTACATACTTATTGGATGCCTGCCAGGTGGCAGTGTATTGGGTGCTCAAAAGTATCATAGAGATATAAATTACAGTTAAAAAATTAGAGTAATTCTGATTCAAGGAGGGAACCAGGAAAATTTTCTTAGAATAAACAAATCTGTTCATACCCCAAAAGGATCTGTGTTAGGCTCAAAAGATTCACTGGTGAGTTAGACATCATTGTTGCCTGCATGGCTATTGTGCACATCACTATTAGAGCAAGGGTGAGAGCCCTTGGAGAGGACAGAACCAAGACTCATAGTCCACTGAAAGACCTGCTCTTGCAGACACAGAGATGTGAGCAGCAGAAGCAAACACCAAGAATCCATTTTCTCTAGTATTCTGTTTTCATGCTCATGGTCACATGTAAAAAAGAAAGAAAGGACTGTTTGCACCCCAATGATAGGAACCAAGAGTCCATGGAGGAGCTGTTGACTCTGGATCCGAGCAGAAAATGTACAGATGAACATGGGTAAGTGTTTCATACCAGATGGCAGAGGCATGGTCAGAGACTGATAGAGTCACATCTAAAGGACACATAAATAGCAGCATGAAGGGTGGTCAATAGCAAAATGTGGAAAAATTTGAACATCAAAATATTTTGATTAGTATAGAAACTGTAGTGAGTTTACAAATGTCTGCAGTGAAAAAATACACCCCTCCCTGGCTCTCCTAAAAAAAAAAGTCCAAAAGGAAAAACATCAATATTGGAAGTAATTTTTCACCCTAAAAAATATAATTAAGGGCAAATAATTAAACTTTTCCTCTCTGTTTCTTGTATTAATATCCCAATGTGACCAAGTAGCTATAGTTACTAAAGTGTTTATAAAAGAATTTCACCTAATAAATGACGAGGAATTGAAGAAATGACACAACTGAAAAATCACCATTTTTGCAATTTCTAATGAAATAATTAAGCAAAGATTACCAATGAATTAAAAACATGTTACAAATGTACAGAGCATTTCTCAATGGAGCAATCAGGCTCCTTCTGTTGAACCTGCTGATCAATTTAAACCGGAACTTTTCCACAGGATGCAAGGTGAAATATATAATACTACCTGTGAGGTAGACGTGGTAGAAAGGTCAAACAAATTTGGATATAATTGAACCCTTAGAGCTAAAGCTTTGTTTACAGGAAATATGCACTGTAGAGAGACAAATTAAATTCCATCATGAATGAACAAGCAGAAAAATCAAGAGTGTGAAATTTTCTAAACCATGTTCTTCAGCTAGACAATAGATTGAAAAATAAATAGATGGCCGGGTCACTGCTCTATGTTTAGAGATTCTAAGGTTGATCACCAAACGTGATGTGTAGATCTTGTTTGGATGCTGTTTTGAACAAGTTAACCATCAAAAGACACTTTTCATACAATCAGGAAATGTGGATAAAAGCAAAGAATTGTTTTTTTCTTGGTGTTACTAGGGTTGATAATTGCATTAGAGTTGTGTAAGAAAATGTCTATATTTTATAGACATGCATGCAGACATATAAAGGAATGAAACAACATGAAGTCTGAGATATACTTGAGAACAATTAGCCCCCCAGAAGCTGAGTTGGTATATAAAAGTAGTGAGGCAATAACAAGGGGATTGGGGGGTGGGGAGATAGCCCAGCTGTACAAGTGCCTGCCTGACAAGCTCAAGATCCTCAGTTTAATTCCAGTTACCAAAACAAAACAGACAAATCAAGGTGATTGCTGAATCAGAATGTAGAGTACAGCCATTTGTTAGGAAGTTCTTTTTCACTTTTCACTTTTGTAATTTTATATGAAAATCATTGACTTTGAGTTAGATAAGGAAGAGATGAACACATAGGCAATAGAGCTGTTGCATTAGAAGCTCGACTTGTGCTATGAGACCACATAGGTAATAATCATCTCGAAGCTCTGATCAGAATCCTCAGGCCTACTCTAGTGCTCTTTCACAGCACCTTCCCCTTTTCTCTACTGGAATGCACTCTGAGCCTACTACCCTCTTTGTCCTAGAAGGTAGCTCTGCTCTTGAGAGGATGCTCCCATCGCTTTTCTTCTTAAGTCATGACTGTTTCCCTAGAACTGGATGAGAGTGCTATGGTTTAACAATTGGTTCCTAGAGAGAGGCAGTTTCCAACTACTGTTTAGATGAATAATCAATCATTACTAAGAGATCCGTTCACTAACCAAAAGTTAGACAAGACCCTGAACTCTGGCCTTTATCAAGCCCCAGGCAAATTCTAGATGTGCTGGCCACAGATGGCAGGTTTCCACTTACTCTCAACTCTGCTCTGAACACAAGTAGGAGAAGACAAGATGCTTTCATGAGAGGATTTCAAATGCATACCTGGTCACTTACAAGCACCACTGTGGACCAAAGTCCCCATTTAGCTGATATCTGTAATTTCCGTTTCCCACAGTTCTGGGAGGCTTTTTCTGGATCTGAAAAGAGGCAGGAGTGCTAACAGAGCTGAAATATAACTAGCTCTGTTTCTAGTACAATTACACTAACTGTCCTTGCTGCCTACTATGTGACAAGCAGTCAATCTCCATAGCTTTCCAAAAGTTAACTCATTCAATACAAAGTAAATTTTAATTAAATAAAAGTCTAAAGCACTTGTGTCAGAAAATCCAATACCTAAGAGAATGCTGGACACTTGTTGCTCACTTTTTCTTCTCTAGCACTCCAGGGAGGATGGCTGTAAAGGCAGTAGGGACTTGAGATTCTGTAACTATGGATGCAGATGCAAGGCTGCATCCCATGGAGCTCACATTGTGGAGACAAAAGTGAAATCTCTCTTTTCTTTGATTATCAGTGTGCCTAGGCCTAAATGGTGATGGAGTGTATTCTACTGTGGCTTTGTAGGCAGGGGATGATAGCAACAAGAAAAATCACAAGGCGTTTAAAGAAGTTATAATGTAAGTTTTGAAAGAACTGTGCCTCTCTTAGTCCAAATCATTTTCCCTGGCTCAGAGCAGGTACTCAAGGAGTACTTATCAAGTGAATAAAGGAGTGAGTGAGGGAGTGAGTGAGTGAATGAAAATTAATATGCTTTCTTTAAAAGTGGTCCCAAAAATTGCATATTCTATCTCAACTCAACCAGAGTAGGGCAAGTGGTGATATAGAATTATGTTTACAAATTGTAAATCATAAAATGTCATAGATTCTTCTATAGGGAATGACTTAATTAATATTTCTGAAAGCTTTATAAATGGCTAAAATCTGAGCATTGTCTCTCTCCTTTACCCTATGATTTTAATTGTTGTGGTAAGTTCACCCTTTCCTAGCCCAGAAGCTTACCTGCTAGGCCTGGCCTTGTGAGGTTCATCCCGATCTCACCTCCCTCAGACTTCGGTGTTCCCAGAGTATCCCACATACTACTGTGCATACAGTTAACATTTTTCTACACAAGTCCACATCTCTTTAAACTCCTTACTAACTACAAATTATTCAGAAATGCTCAGTCTGTCTGTCAGGCTCTTTGAATAAAAGCCATGTCCCCAAATTGATCCTGGTGGTCTAGCCAGTCCTAGCAGGATATGGGAAGATAGAAATTAAGTGTTCAGTTTCTTCACTTTCTCTAAGTCTTGAGAATTCCGTGTTGCCAGAAATTCTGGTGTGAGGAATCACAGTGGCACATAGGTTGGACATCCAGTCTTGACTACTGACATGTCTTTGTGACTATTTCCATGTGAATTCCAACTGTCTGAAAGCATATGTGCCTACACGGAGGCTCTAAGCTCCCAGATTCCTCATGTCCTTCCTGTGCTTCCCATCTGTAGCCAGCACAGGGTGCCATGGTGTGATGCCATCCATGGCGATGTGGCCTACACAACAGAAATGTAGTCCACGCAGTTCCAGAGTCTGGAGATCTGAGATCAGGGTGTTGGCCTAGTTGATTTCCTGGGAGGCCTTTCGTCCTGACTTATGTAGGTGGACACCTTGGGGCTGCATCTGCATGTGGCAGCAAGTGTTCTTGTCTCTTTCTCCTGGACTAGGACCCCACCAGTATGACCTCGTGTACCCTAAATTATCTTCTAAAGGCCCTGGCTCCAAATATAGTCACATGAGTGACAAGAAGTTCTATTCAAAATATAAATTCTGGGATAGACACTGTTCCATGCTTAGCCCCTGCCTGTTGCCACTCATCATTCTTGTTTCTACTTTAATATTTAAGCCAAAGTTTAAGCTAGGCAAATCCCCATGTTTTAGTATAATTGTTCTGAAGCTATGAAAATTCCCATGTTTCTAATAATTGTTCTGAAACCAGAACGCTCAGCATTGGAAATTTCTAATGGGTTTGATTTTTCAGACAGTGTTTTTTATTTGTGTTACACCAGACCTCAGAGCAATCTGACACCCTTTGCAATTTATAGCACTGCTGTTCTAGCAAAGCAGCAGCTAAGCCATCCGCTTGGTGCATCAACTGTGACATCAGACACAAGCTCAGTGACAATGTGCAGCCTTTGTCCTCCCCTTGCTAGCATCCCGCATCTCCTGCTGATGTACTGTCTATTGTGCTAATGGCGTTATAACACATTTTATAATTTATGTAAGAATGAGTCTGTTATCATTTTCCCTTAGAATATAACTCAGTTGTGCAAAGTTTTTAACTATTCTATTCACTGATTTATCTCTTGCTTTTTAAACAGTAGCTAAATTATTTTATTTTAATTTATGTATTTGGTACAGGTTTTCACTAGCCAGCTTGGACTCATAGTGATCCTCCTGTTTTCAGCCTCCCCAGCACTGGGATTACAGGCATGCACCACATGCCCAAGTCCATGCCAGGATTTGGTCACTGGCTCAGTGTGCCCCAGGGGCAGGGCTGATGTGGCATGCAGGACCAGGGATTGAACCCTGATCCCTGTGCTTGCCAAAGCAGGCACCTAATTTGTTGAGCTATCTCACTGGCCCAGTACCTAAATTTTTTTTTTAATTTTATTTATTTGTGTGTGTGTGTGTGTGTGTGTGTGTGTGTGTGTGTGTGTGTGTGTGAGACCAGCTCAGCCCACCAGGGGGCGGGGCTG
>NW_004524618.1:11885031-11930623 GCF_000260255.1 Octodon degus | reverse complement strand
AATAAACACTAATGGATATGAAAAATCCAATAAACACTAGTACAATGGGGATGGGGGAACCTCAACATTCCACTGTCATAAATAGATGAACTAGACAAAAAATTAACAAAAAAAATCAAAGCTGAATCAAATCTTTAAACAAATAAGCTGAGTAGAAGGCTACTGTGTTCTACCCAGTAACAGAACACACTCTTTTCAGAAGACTTTCTTCCAAGTAGGCCCTATGCTAGCTTATAGAACATGCTTAAGTAAAGGAGTTGAAATTCTCTCAGGCATATTATCAGGTCATAGTGCCATAAATGGGAACTCAATGGCAACAGAAACCACCAAAAATTACATAAACATATGGAAATTAAACAATACCCTCTTCAACAACCATTGGGTCATGAATGAAATTAGACAGTTAAATGGTAATCTCAATACAACATACTGTAACTTATGGGACATAATGAGAGCAACCCTATGAGCGAAGTTTATAGGGATAAATTCCCACATCAGGAAAATAAGCAAGCTCAAATAAATCACCTAATGTTAAACCTCAAACTTCTAGAAATGAACAATTTAAAACCAAAGATCATACAAGAAAAGAAATTATAAAAATCACATCAGAAATAAATGCAACTGAGACTAAAAAAACAGTACACAGGATCAATGAATTTGAAGAGTTGATTCCTTGAAAGATTAAATAAAATAGACAAAACCTTAGCCAACCTTATTGAAAGAGAAAGAGGGAGACAGAGAGAGAGACCGAGAGAGAGAAGGCTTGAACATGTGCTGTTCTTGCCTCACCCTCCTTGAGTGCTGGGATTTATAGGCCTTGGCCACCATGCCTGGCTGTTACCAACCTTTGACTCACCAAGTGTTGAATCCAGGTGCTAACTGACATTCTGAAAGAGTGATAATCACGCTGAAATGAATAAGACCTTAATTTAATGTCTGAACAGCTCTTTTATTGTGAAGTAATTACCTGGTTCAAACAGCCATTATCTTATAAAACAAAGAATATTTCCTCATGCCAGATTGTACACTACTTCACAGTGGCCTCCCTACAAAAAAATAAATACATAAAAGCTACTCTTGACCCTGCCAACTCACTACCCACCCAAAAAGGGGATGAGGGGAACCCACCAAGGCAGACATTTCATGTGCAGACTAAGAATGTGGCTGTCTGTCCTTTCTTCACATACCTGCAGCGGAAGTCAAACCCCAAAGCCAGAGCTACACAGGATCAGAACTGCTTTCTCTCCACCCTCTCTGGTGAGGCCAAGAGGACACCCAGCTTACTTCCTGACCAAAATAGTGAGAATAAAGATTGCTGGGCCCAGGATGTAGCTCAGTGGCACAAGTGCTTGCTGGCAGGTGCAAGGTCCTAAGTTTAGTTCCTGGTAAATCCCCTCCCCTCAAAAGAGTAAAGATTATTGTTGAAACCATGATTTCATAGCAATCAGAGACCAATCTCCAGTCAATGGACTATACACGCCCAAAACTTCAGTTTGAGCTTTTCTAGCACCTATGCTGGGACTTGGTAAATATGAACCATTGCCATGCCAGTTGTTATTAAAAACATTTATTACATTGAACCTGGAAAAATAACAGAATTTCAAAAATTCTCCTTTGCTCCAGCTTTGTACTTTCTTAAATTATTTTGTTGTTTTTCAAAGCCTTTTGTTAGTAAAACTTGGAAGTTTCTTTTCACATACTAAGAAGGTTATGAGAGCTGGGCTGGGGAGATAGCTCAGTAGAATATGCGCTTGCCTGGCAAGCTCAGGGTCCTGAGTTCAATCCCTGGTGAGAGAGAGAGAGAGAGAGAGAGAGAGAGAGAGAGAGAGAGAGAGAGAGAAATAAGAAAGAAATAAACAAACTTCTTCAATGAGAAGGACTTTCCCTGTCTCTGAATGCCATTAACACAGGACTTCAGTTCTCCTGAATCTTAAACCTGTCAGCCTTTCAATGGAACTACACCCTCATCTGTCCTAGTTCTCAGGCCTTTGTGCTTACTCAGAACTTTACCATAAGGGCTGCTGGGTCTCTAGTGTGATAAGTGAGTATCTTGGGACTTTGTAATTTCTATAATCATATGGGCAGATTCTTTAACTTAAATCACAACAAACCTCACTCTGCCTCCACAATTGCAACCAGAATCACGTGACAAGAATTGCGGAATTAAGTTTGTGAACTGAGGCAAATGTATGTATCTCACGTATATTCTTTCATTGGTTCAGTTTCTTCAGAGATTCCTGACTACTACAGATTTTGCTACTAAGAATGGTTTTTAGAAAAACAGGTTTTTAAGGCTGTTTTCTGAATTGGTTCTAAGTTTCCAGAAATTGGCTCTCTGATCTCATTAGGTTTAAAGATGCTAATGATTCTATTTCCAGTAGTACCAAAAAAGAAACTAGTGGCCCATTACATGATCCAGCAATGGATATATGCAAAATATCAGCATTGAATACTCCTAATCAACTACTTATAAGACTCCAGAAGCTGGATGACCATGTAGATGATATTTTTTGATATTTTTCTCAAACTAATGAATATAATGAGATTGGCTTATTGCTCCTAATGTAACTGAACAAATTGAGGAAAGAAAAATATGAGGTCAGAAATTTAAATTCCCAGTTCAAAGCACCATACAAATGAGCTGAAAGCTTATGTGTGTACCTCAAAAGACAGACTACCTTCCATAACCACAGGCCTGAGACTGCTGAAGATCAAACTCAGAAGCACTTCCTAAAGCTAGTCCAAGAATCATGGAAGCAAATTCTCAGTCTCAAGTGGGTATTTACTGCTAAAATTAAGGCACTGATTGGGAGAAAGGGATTCTGAAACTTGGAATGTGGATGTCTATGAAGCCATATCAAAGCTGGAATTCAGAGCCTAAAAATGCTGGTGCCTTCTTTGTCCATGGAAGAGGACTCTCTCAGTTGTAGGATTCTCTCCACTTACAACAAAAGCTCCTCCTCCAGTCCCATCTGAAAAGCTCAAAGCCTGCATCATCTAGGAAGCCCTGATGGTCCTCCTGGATCAGACAGTTGCCATGGAAGACAACTCTGCATCTGATTGTGCTGAAGCCATCTCACCTCTCTTTGCTCAAACTTTAAAAGAGATTCCAGTGACAGCTGGCTTCTAAAAATGAGATGTAACGTCAGTGTGGTGCTGAGGCCCAGCCTTAGCCTCCAGGGAACAACTTGAGGAGAGAGGAAAGGGGGTGATGAAGGACAAAAGACTCAGAGGAACATAGTGGGGTTAGGAGGGAGGAAGAATATGTCTCTTGAACCCTAAGCAAAATCAGTAGCCTTTATTTATACATAAGTGATTACCTAAGCTTGCTTTGTGAAAAGCTCAACAGATGTGGCTTTTCCTCTATAAGCAAGAAACAATCTAAAGTTTGATTGATATGAGTGCCTGGTATAGACAAAGAGTAGGCATGGAACTTAATCAACAGTTGTTCTTTCTGCTCTGTTTATGTCCTACTGAAACTCTCAGCTCTTGGGAGTACTTTCTCATTGCCTCCAGACCCTGACTATAAACTTCCTCTTTCTTGTTGAATATTCTTGGCTTAAGTTTCTCCCTTTCTGCAGATATACAAGAGAGGAGGCAAGGAGTTAATCTCTGAAAGACCCTTATGCATTTAATTATGCTATGTCAAAACTCCAGGTGATAAATTGTGCACTTTCCTTCACAGGAATCATAGTCTCAGAGCCCCCATGGGGTTCATGGAGGCACATCCATGTGAGGCTTTGCTTTGCAGATTCTCCATGCTCAATATGACTTTCTCAGTGGTCAGTGGTGGATGGATGCCCACAATATGGCCTTTGATCACATATGCAACTCTTTAAAGTAACTGCTTGAGAGAGATAGATAGATAGATAGATAGATAGATAGATAGAGATAGATGAAATAATTATAAGAATGGATTATGAGAGTGTGAGATAATGGTAGAAGGAATGTAAATTTGGAACAGACCAGATGTATTGATATAAGTCCACTAAACAGAGATTATCCATTTCATCTTTAGCTCATGAAGTTAAAAATGGCTTTGACTGGTTAGTTGACTGAAATATGGACCAATTGGTAGCCCACAGTGAGTGAGTTATAAATATTGATCTTGCCATGATTTGGTAGAAAAGAATTTAAAGGCTTTAGAGTAGTTGAAATGTTAGAAAGGGTTTGTTATTTAAGACCTAGGAAGTGCCCAAAAGACATATTTTGTCAATATTATAATAAATATATTTGTGACCCTCAACATGTGGATGTAGGCTTTTGTAGGACAGACCCAGTCATGGGAACTGTGGTCACTGCACTGAGAAGCGGTAGATAGAACCAAAGGGCCAAGGGGTGCCCCTCCATTTCCAAGGACAAAGTGGGTTCCAATTCCATGAAAGAGAACAGTGTTAGAGTCAAATAGCAATCCCAAGAGCCAGACTTGGATAGGCCTATCTGTTAGCAGTTGACCATGGCATTCCTAGAAGTGAAATAGATAGGAAGCCCACTAAATTCTTGTTTGACATGAATAAGTAGAAATTTTCAAGGTCAAATAAACAAAAATCTAACCCAAATCATAAAAATAGAAAGACACATCCTTAAAATCAGTTCCCAAACTGAAACCAGTTTTCAGATCCCAAACTCTTGAGGACACATCTTGATATAGTGCCAAAAATTACAGCATTAATATTTTCTGAGGGCTGGGGAGATAGTGCAGTAGAATAAGTGCTTGCCTGGCAAGTGCAGGGTCCTGAGTTCAATTCCCAGTACTGGAAAAAAAAATTCTGAGCCTTCTCCAGAGGGATTTATGTGTTTACTAGCATAGATGCAAACAGAGTAAAAGGAAACAGAAATTTTGGGGGGTGGGTATGGACAGTGGCTTAGAACACTTGTTAGTTTCAGAAGGCCTGAAGTGACACTCACACTACAAGCTTGTGGAAGTCAGATAATCAGTGTTTTAGCCCAGCTCCACCTCACACTGGGCTAAGGATACCCACAACCGTGCTCTGTGGTTATTTTACCAGTTTTACAATTTGCATTGGTAACAGACACCCACAGAAACTGGCAGAATCCTCATCTTGATTCCCTAACCAGTGGTGGTGAAGACTATTATGGAGAGAAAGCAAAATGTGAGCTACTAGAACTGGAAAGAACATGGTAAACCAACAGAAATAATCACCACCATTTAAAGCAGGCAGGATCCTATGACATGATACCCACCACATCATCATTTAGTTCACTTATTTGTCCCATACAGAAGACAGGCTGATTGCAAAGAATGACAGTGGATTATCACAAGCTTATCTACATGGAAACTCCAGTTGCAGCTGCTGTATAGGCTGTGTTTTGTTGCCTGAGAAAAATAACATATTGCACAGGTTATTTATCTGCCAAATGCTTTTCCCACAAACTTGTCAATGAGAAATACCAGAACTAGCTTTCCTTCATGTGGTGAAGCCAGTGATACACTTTACTGGCCAGTGTCAGTGGCATATAAACTCCCCATGAGGATTTGGTCCACCGGGATATTGACCTCCATCCTGTCCATACAACGTGGCACTGATTCATTGCATTGGGTCTATTGTGCTGACTGGTCCTAAGGAGCAAGAGATGGAAATGCCCCTAGACTTCTCGGTAAGAGAAGCATTTTCATGCTAGAGGATGGGAATTAAGTCTGAAAACAGTGCAAGGACTACTTTAGTGAAATTTCTAGGGGTCCAGAAGTACACAGGAAGTCCAGCTATTTCTTACAAATAAAAAGGTAACCTGTTGGTATCTAACCCTTCCTACAACCAAAGAAGAGGTATAATGCCTAGTAGACCACTTTGAGGTTTAAAATTGTTTATCACATAATACCTAGCAGGTCACTTTGAGGTATAAAATTGTTTATTGATACACATGATTTTATTCATCATAGGTGTACCTATATATGATACATCTTTTTGGTTTTAAAGAATAAAATAAGAAAAGATTAAAATGATACAGAATTTCAATGAGCAAAATGATAGAAATTCAACAATGGTTGCTACATAGCATATTGTCATCTTCAAAATAGTTGTTCAGATTACCAGATCTAAACATGCCAAGTTGGTCAAAAAATTGAAAAGAAGAAAAAAATTAAATGTTAACTATTTCTTTTTTAAATTCATTTTAGTGAGAAAAAAAGACAAAATAGCAATGAAACACTTTCAAAACAGGCTAGTAGGACAGTTACAATAATTAATATATTGCATATTGTTGTCTTCATAGTAGTTATTCAGAGGACAAGATGCAGACATGATATATTGTCTAAACACTATTAGTACAAATCTTGCTTCTCATTGAACTAAGAGAAAGTAGCGGTATGTATATCCTAATGATTTTGACTGACCTTGTCAGATACAAAAGTTACATTTTTTGTTATATAGATCTTGCTTTATCTTGATCTTAACCATCCAGCAGAAAAGTATAAACATGAGGTATAAAAAATAGTCATATTAATATACTGATCTGTAAAAGGCTCAATGAACAACTTCTGACATCTGTCTACATTTTCTGAATCCTCTGCAATCTATTTTTTCAGAGTATTGTAATTTTCATTGAATATATCTTTTACTTCTTGAGTTAGATTAATTCCTAAGTATTTAATTTTTCGTGGTGCTATTTACAGGGTATTGTTTTCTAATTTCTCTCTCTCTGTTTGTTATCTGTGTAGAGGAACGCTATTGACTTTTGGGTTTGACCGTGGACCCTGCTATGATACTGAAATTGTTTCTTCTAGGAGCTTGTCAGTGGAGGTTTTTGGATCTTCCAATTAGTTGTAGAATGTCATCTGCAAATAATGATACTTTAACTTTTTCTTTACCTATTCTTATTCCTTATATTTGTCTCTCTTGTCTAATGGCTCTAGCTAATGATTCCAGAACTATATTGAATAGAAGTGGTGGTTTTTATTTTTTGTTTTGTTTTTGTTTTTGTTTTGCAGAACTAGAGATTGAACTCAAGCCCTTGCACTTGCCAGGGAAGCGCTTATTCCACTGAGCCATCTCCCTTGCCAAGAAGTGGTGATACAGGACATCCTTGTCTTGTATCTGATCTAAGAGTAAAAGATTTCAGATTTTACCTATTTAATATTATGTTTGCAGTTGCATTGTCAGAGACAGCTTTTATCAGATTTAGGTAGAAGCCATTTATTCCAATTTTCTGTATGACTTTGATCGTGAATGAGTGTTGGACTTTGTCAAAGGCCTTTCCTACATCAGTTGAGATGATCATGTGATTTTTGGATTTGGCTCTATTAATATAGTGTATTACATTTGTAGATTTGTGTATGTTAAACCATCCTTGCATCCCTGGGATGAATCCTGCTTGGTCATGGTGTATAATCTTCTTGATAATTTGCTGTATTCTATTTGCTAGGATTTCACTGAGGATTTTTGCGTCAATGTTCATGAAGGAGATTGGCCTGTAGTTCTCTTTTTTAGCTGTGTCTTTCTCTGGTTTTGGTATCAGTATAATACTTGCCTCCAGGAATGATTTTGGGAGAATTGTTTCCTTTTCCAATTCATTGAAGAATTTGTGGAGTATTAGCATTATATCTTCTGTGGTTTTCTGTAGAATTCATTTCTGAATCCACGAGGATTTGGGCTATACTTTGTCAGTAAGTTTTGTTATTACATTTTAAATATCATTGGGTGTTATTGGGTTATTGAGAGTTCTTACATCCTCTTGATTCATTTTTAGTAATTTGTACCTTTCTAGGAATCTGCCCTTTTCTTCTGTGTCTTCGATTCTGTGAGGGTAAAGATTTTCAAAATAGCTATTGATGATCTTCTGAATTTCCACAGGGTATGTTGTAATTTTGCTCTTTTCATAATTTATTGCTTGAATTTAGGTTTATTCTTTGCTCTTTTTGATGAGGTTAGCGAGGGGCTTATCAATTTTATTTAATTTTTCAAAAAACCAGATTTTTGATTCATTAATTCTTTATAACATTTTCTTTGTCTCGATTACATTAATTTCTGCTCTAATTTTTATAATTTCCTCCCTTCTCCGAGCTTTGGGTTTGGATTTCTCTTCTTTTTCTAGATGATTGATGTGCAGCATTGTGGTATATATTTGTTCCCATTCTGTTTTCCTAATGTGTAAGTTCTCCACTATAAATTTCCCTCTAAGAACTGCTTTAATTGCATCCCATAAATTCCGATAAATTGCACTTGAATTTACATTGAATTATAGATATTGTTCAATTTAATCTGTAACCCATTGGTTGCTGAGGAAGGTGTTTTTTCAATTTCCATATATCTATGGGGTTTTTGTAGTTTCTTTTGTCATTTATTTCCAGTTTCATTGCACTGTGGTCAGATAATATGCATGGGATAATTTCTATTTTCATGCATATACTAAAGCATTACCTATGGATTAGTATGTGGTATATTTTAGAAAATGTCCCATATGCAGCTAAAAAGAATGTGTATAGAGCTGTGATTGTGTAGAACACTCTGTGTATGTCTCCTAAGTCCCATTTCAAAGGTCTAGTTCAGTTCTGCTACTTCTTTGCTAATTTTTTGTCTGGTTGACCTATCTTTTTGGAATAAGAGGATGTTAAGGTCTCCTGTTAATATTATGGTATTGGATATTAATTTTTTCATGTCTATTAATATTTGTCTTATATAGTTTGGTGTTTCTGTGTTTGGTTCATACATATTTATGACTGTTACCTTTTCCTCTTATATTTCTCCTATACCCAGTATGTAGTGGCCATCTTTATTACTTTTGATAAATCTTTGTTTGAAGTTCACTTTGTCTGTGAACAGGACTACGACCCTTGCTTTTTTTCAGAGGTCCTTGGGCATGAGTATTGTTTTCCATTCTTTGACTTGCAGCCTATGAGTTTCTTTATGAGTTAAGCATGTTTCTTGTATAGAACATATTATTGGACTTTTTTCCTACTCTATTCTGCCAGTCTATTTCTTTTAATTGTTGAATTGAGTCCATTTACATTGATGGTTATAATTGAGATGCATTGAGTTATAATTGACATACTATTTGCTTGCTGTTCTTTACCCTTTTTTGTCCTGTGTTTGTTTTCCCTGTTTGGTGAATTCTTTCCATTCTCATTTGTGGAGTTGTGGTCATTTTGGTCTCTCTCTAGAGTATCTTTTAGTAGTCTGTGTAGGATTATCTTTGTCATCATGGAATTCTTCAGCTGTTCTTTGTCATGGAAGTATTTCACTTCTCCATTGAACTTGAAAGAGAGTTTTGCAGGGTATATCAGTCTGGTTTGGAATTTTTTTTCTTGCAAAACTTGTCTTACTTTGCTCCATGCTCTTCTTGACTTGATGGTTTAGGAAGAGAAATCCGCCATTATTCTGATAAGTTTTCCTTTAAGTGTGATATGTTTCTTTTCTTTAGCAGCTTTTGGTATATTGTTCTTATGCTGAATTTCTGGGATTTTGATTAATATGTGTATGGCTGTGGCTTTAATTGGGTTGATGTTATTTGGAATTCCATATGCTTCAGTTACCTGAATGTAAGTTTGTTTCCCCATATTTGGGAAGTTTTCTGCTATTACTTCTGCCAATATTCTTTTTATATCATTTGTATTGACTCCTTTCTCATTGATGCCTGTTAGTCTTACATTGTTCATCTTTGCATCAACTGTCAGATGTTGAAGTATTTTTTCCTGCATCCTATTTGTTTTTAAGAGGGTTTTTTTTAACTTTTTCACTAGCTGAAATGGTGTCTTCAAGTCTGGAAATTTATCTTCACTTTCATTCTAATGGTTTTTCCAGCTTGTGATGGAGGTTTTAATTTCCTGTACATCTCCTTCAATCTGCTCCATTCATTCTATTTCTTTCCTGTATTGCTCATTCAAGGATTCCATCATTTTTCTCTTCTCCTCTATTTTTTTATCAATGTCTCCTTTAGAAGTACTTAGTAATTCTTTCATTGTAGTTTGCATTTCTTTTTCTACTTCAGGGATTGTTATATTGATATCCTCTATACCTTTCTGCAGTTGTTTCTTTACTTCAGATGCTGTTAATTCAGCCATTTCAGCTGTGTGATTCCCAATTTCTTCTGTGCTAGTGTCTTCTGTACTTGTTCTGGGTGGGTTTGGAGTTTCAGATTGATATTTTGCTCCTTCTTTTTGTCATTTTGTATAGCACTGTCCTCTGACCTTTGGTGTGGATCTTTAGTGCAGTTATTACCTTAGCACCTATTGATATTTTTACCTAAGACAGATTATGTAATTAAGGCAATTACAGTTTTGTATTTACAGAACTACAATTAGTAACACAAATAATGGATAGTGATATTTAGCAGTAGACAAACTTTTGTAACTAATGTATTTGTATCTTAGGCCATAAGAGCAAACAAACATTATGTCTGTGTAGCAAGCAGATATTAAATTGGGAATTTGTGTTTAAATTAGTTCCCCTAAGTTCTCTCTGATCTCCTCCCCTTGATGTACATAGGGTCTTGCATGCAAACTATTTCATCCCAGTTATCTCTTGCCCCCTCTCTTGATCAAGAGTGACAGAGAGGATGCTCTCATAGATCTGAGTCTAGCAAAGTGGCTCAGCTTACTGTTTCCAGATCTACCAATTTCAGGCTCATCCAGATGGGCCTGGCTTGTGTCTGGCTGCTGTGCTCTGCTTCTTCTGGTTGCAGCCTGTGAAAGTGAATCTGCTGTGCTCTTCTGGCAAGATGTTCAGCTCCTGGATTAACTGGGTAGATCTGGCCACTACCCTCTCTGCAGGGATTTGTGCCACAGGGTTCCACACTAAGCCTGTCTGGTGGAGGAGTTTCCTATGAATGCACAGATGGTCTCCCATACACACAGAGCCTGGGCTCTGGCTGGAAAAGGATCTGTGGAGTGCTTAACTATTTCTTTATGATGTATCTTGATTCTTCCTTTTCTTTGGATTTCTGAGGCATTCTGTCTCTCATTTAAATGTGTGACTTGAGCCTAATCAACGAGTGACTCAAAGAACAACTAGATCTTTTGGAATATCTTTTAGGTTTTAGTCTTGAGTTGTACATGTCTGCAGCACATATATAATGCTGACATTATATATGGGCATTTGGTACATGCTCTCACACACACCCCTTAATTGCTGTTATCTCCCTTTCCCTTACCTTCTCCCCACTCTATCTCTTAGTTCTCTTCTATTTTAAAAAAGATTTATCTCTTCTTTTCCTTCTATCTTTTCCTTCTCTCCTTATATTTTGAGCTTCTTATGTAAGACAAAGCACCTATAGTTAAGCTTTATATCTGATTATTTAGTTCATCATTATGTCCTCAAGGTGCATCTATTTTCCTACAATGACTGATTTATCTTTCTTCATGGCAGAGACAGTACACTATTGTACATAGATATCACATTTCCATATATATTCATCTGTTCTTCGACATATAGACTACCTCCAAGATTTAGCTATTATGAACTATAAGTTGTGCTGCTCTAAACTTGGGTATGCACTGTACTATCACTGTAATATTATGGCTGTCACTCTTTCATGAAGGTACATAAGAAGGGAATAGCTGAGCCAAATAGAATTTAATTTTAGAATTTTTGAGGCTCTATTAGTTTTGAGGGGGATCATGACAAGATAAAGCTCTATAACAGGTTCCAGCTTCCATGCAAGCTTCCATGCCACTTGGGGCAAAGACCCAGGAAATCCAGTGATTCTTTGAAAGTGTCAGTAGCAAACAGGGATGCTCCTTGCAGCCTTTGGAAGATGCAGAGCAGCCTAAGTCCTGGGACCTGGGAGTGAAGCCTCCCATGACCTGCAGATCACTACTTTCCACCTGACAGGGAACTCCTAGCTTGTGTTGGTGTTCCCACTGCCCCAAGATTAAGGCTAGTGTAAGACTACAATGGCCCAATCCAGCCAGGTCTCCTATGTATGAGACACTTCAGGTACACAAACCTGAAGTCACATCACCAGGAAAGGACCAATGATTAACATGTGAACACAAAATGGGTAGGGTGAGAAGGTAATTGTAAATGCTAGCTGTGGCTACAGACCAGTTACAGAAATTAATTCTCTGTTATCATATTTCTCCTTATTTTGTTAGCAAAATATATATTCATTCATATGTGTATCATATATCAGGCAGATATCCTTGTTTTCTTTCATTTCTTTATCATGTAATATAAAATGTATTGACTTTATATCATACCATTTAAGTATTGTTAATTTCATACTTTATTTTTTTAATTACAGGATTAAAGAAGAATAAGTATTACTCAAGGACTTCATGTCTTCTTGTGTGAAAAGGGTTAATGTTTTCTATAGTTGTAAGCAGAGTAGTTCTACTGTGTTAGTAGAACTGTAATCTTAATTATTTTCTTTATTTGAGGTAAAATGTGTCTTACAGAGGTTCTGATGTGGATGCACTTGACATAATTATGTGTCAGCTCAGTCAGGCCAGCAGTGTTCAGATGCTTGCTTGAATCTTATCCTAGGTATACTCATGAAGGTGTTTCTGGATGAGATTAATCTGTGAATCAGCAGAGAGACAAACAGCTTTCTCTTCTTAGCATGGGTGTGCTCCATCCAATCACTTGATGGTCTTAATAGAACAAAGGATGCATCTCCCTGAGCTAGGAAGCAGTTGCTCTTTTCTGATTGCCTTCAACTTGGATGTTTCATTTTTTTCTTTCTGTCAAACTCCAACTGAAAATTAGGTCCTTCTTGGACTCAAACCTGCCAACCTTGGATAAAAGCTACAGCATCAGCTCCTTAGCTTTCCAACCTTTGGGACTTAATGCCTCCATAATTATCTGAGCCACTTCCTTTATATATGTACCTCTGAACTCTGTCTGTCATCTGTCTATCTATCTATCCATCTCCCTTCTCAGGAAAATCAGAATAGACAATATCTCTCGCACATGTGCAAAATATATGGTATATAAATGACATAAATAGCATATATTTACACACAGTTATATATATATATATATAATATAGCAAATATAATATATATTATATATATAATATAGCAAATATAAGATCTCCGTATCTTTCTTTCTTGTAGATCTGATCTTCTCCAACCTCCCTAGTCTTCTATCCTTTAAATCCCCCATGTCAGTCATGGTCTAGGTTAAGCAAAAAACAGGGAAAAGCAGGCTAACTAGAGCATCATTCTTGACCCCATTTTTCCCCTGCTTCATGGATACCTTCAGCCACACTTAGTCACCAAACATCTAATATGAACCCAGAGCTACTAGAGTTGTATAGCAAATTTTACAAAAGCCCAATAAGGAAGTAACTGTCAACTCCAGTGGACAGATAAAGAGATGGAAGTTTAGAGAGCTAAGGTGATAATCCCAGGTGATCTCCACAAAGCTATGTCACTTACTAATTATGGGGCCTTCAGTCAGTTGCTTAACTTTCTCTTTTCTCAAATTCATCACCTTCACAATGGAGATATTATAGCGCTAATATGAAGATTAAGAGAGCTACTGCACTATTAAATTACATGCTCTTAGACATAGTATGATGAGATAGTACATGGAACATTTTTTAAAAGCAAAAAGTATCATTGAATCTTCTCGTATCATCTTCAAAACCTCAGCATCTTGGAGCATCCTGCCAAGGGTTTGAACACAGGAGCTATAGATGCCCTACCCAATTGAAAGCTCTAGGACTCAGAACCCCATTTGCTCCTGGATGCCCAATGCAGGGAGCTTCTCCAACTCTGCTCCTGCTTGACCCTGTCTCCCTGAGCTGACTCCTGCACAGACCCAAATGGCTGAGGAGCTTCATCCTTCCACGAACCTGAAAGTCCTCCAGGCATAAGTACGCCTTTGCTCTTCCAGGCTTCAAGGCCCTCTCTTCTTTCTGTCTGCAAGAGATTTTTAAATAAAGCATAATAGTTGTATTTTATGCATGCTTGAAGGGTGCATGTTTTAAAAAGAGATGCTCCCTGTGGTTAACTTTCAAATACTAGGACTTTGGAGGAAGATATTTTTGACTGTGACTAGGCAACTGAAAGGCACCTTTCTACAATTACCTTGAAATGCAGAAGAAGAAATTTCTACCTGTATCCATATGAGAAGCTGGGAAAATGAGTGCTTTTATTTATCTCCATCCAGCATCGGATCAGCTTTGTAAAAATTTTGTGCTCAGAAACTAGCAGAGACTTGAGCAAAATGGGAGAAAAATGCTTCCTCACATACACTTTTTATTTCTCAGTTTTTTCAGAACATGCAGTACACTTTTGTGTTGGAAGGTGCTTTTGTTGTTCCACATCATTGCTTTGGCACCGCCTTGAAGTGGTCCTTCAAGGGTTTAATCAATCAGTTGCAAAGGTGCCTGGTTTCATTGTAATGTCTGTCAGTGCCTTTTGCTGAAAGACGCTCTGCTACCTAGAGAAATTCACCTCGGTCAGTCTTAGGAGAACCTTAAAACTAGTTACAATGTACCAGAAGGAGAGAGGAAAGATCTTTCTATAGCTTTATTTTCTTTTGGAAAGGGAGCATTTTAAGAGCAAAGAAAGTGAGTAAAAAAAGGGAAACAGTGATTCCAAGAGTCTTCAGCAGCTGCCTTTTTTCTCCATGCTGCTGTGGTGCAAAGTAGCCTGAATGTGATGGTGGGGGACCATGGTCGGCATTCTTCCTAAGCTAGGCACTCCTTGAGGAGCTTCTCCTTTCCCGTCAAGCAGGGGGAGTGAAGAGACACTGCTGAGGGGCTCACAGACATGGGTTCTCCATCCTGCCTGATGATGTGACATTTCTCCTCCTTCAAGGTACAACCATTGGCCACTGGTGAATATGGAAGAAAGGGAGGGTTTTAATGTAAACCCCTGGGGTATCAGGACATAAATATATGTGCACAGCCACAAGTGTAGCCCAGCCTAACTATAGATTAGTGATAGACAAGAAAGATCAATGAAACTTTAGCCAGGCGATGGGTTTGTGTTAAATTGTTGAGACTTCCAGAAGCTGTCAACCCTAACCTGCCTTGTGATTGCCCAGTCAGTACATCCCTGAGCTATGACTGTCCAAACAGATGGAAAGCAAAGTTTCCCAGAGAATAACAGAGATCGACAAGCCTGGGAATATAGGAACTTGGGGCCAGAGAATTGAGTGATGAGAAACCAGGTGAAGGAGGGATGCATCCCTTCTTGTGCAGCCTAGGACTATGCGGTTGCCAGAAGCATGGAGACACAGACCAGGCCTGACATGCGAAGTCACCACAGTCTGACACGAGAAGTTGCCACATTGATTCTGTGCTCAAAATCTTCACAGCTCTTTCTCTGACCAAGTTAAATCTCAGTGCAATCTCTTCTCATGAGGCACAGTAGTTATGTTCTCTAAAGTCACTGTTTTGCTAGCTTTAGAATATTGAAACTTTACTCCTAAGAGCAATATAAAATTAGGTTCCCTAAGCCTCTGGTTATGACATTTTCAGTAACCAATTGGTATATGACCTGTTTATGCGCTTCTGTGTAAAGTCACCTTATTTAATATATTTTACTGGTTTATTAGCAGGAAATTTACAGCCAGAAACACTGTTAATGAGGTCTATCTAACCATCTATAGCTTCCACTTAAGGCACATCTCAGCCCCTTTGCACTAAGGAACATGACATGGCAATTGACCATCAGGTTGACACTCAGTTTTAAAACTGAAAACTTCAACCAAATCCCAAAATTTCAAATTATATGACACTAAATACATTGTATAAAGGACACTTAATTATAGATCAAGAGCCAAGGCGAGATGTGTCAGTTTGATGTGATAAGGTAGAAATAATCAGATTAAACTTTTAAAATGAGGACAAGCAAAATCAGCTTGTGTAGCATTGGCCCCCAACTGGAAATCTGTACATGAAGTGACTCAAAATCTTGTCTGCCTATCTGTTTCAGGATGACAGCACCCCAATTTCCCTCCCATAGGCCTCTCCATTCTGAACCTGTCTGTATGTTTGAGATTCTTAGGACAGACAATGTGCTCACCCTTGCTTGAACACCGCATCCTAGAGCCCCAAGATACTTCATTCCAGTCCTAAGAGCCATGATTGAGCTGACCTGATATGCTAGTGCAGCAGAGCCTGTGGCCAGGGTGAGACTGGGACTCCAGCTGCCAAGATAGAGACACAATCCCACGGGGTGTAAATCTGCATGGATTACGTACTATGTGTAGAGAGTGTGTTAAGCCTTTTCTCCACTGAAACCATTAAGGGCAAGGACTCATACATCACTTGTAGAGCTTAATAATAGGCCAGTAGACTCTACATGTAAAATATCTGCATCAAAGTACGTTGCATTTCTGCAGGAGTAGGTCCACTAGAAAGAGCCATGTAGCTTGGTATAGCTGACTTCCTGGACAGTGTTACAGGACTTTTTTTTTTCTTTTTTGGCTGGCTCAGGCTGCCTTAAGGGCAGGTCTGGGGATGAGCCATGGTCCCCTGCACCTGACTGGGTTTGCCAGAGTAGGCACTTAAACAACTGAGCTAACCCACAAGCTCCCCAAAGTTGAGTAGGATTTTTTTTGTCCTGGTCAGTGTTATATCCCATGTCCGGAATAAAGGTCTAATAATATTTGCTTCCCTTGAGAATGACCTATCTAAGACTAAAGAATTCTTAATAAAAATGTACACACACACACACACACACCCCAAGTTGTAAGCAAGAAAAATTTATATTTAATCTTAATTTTAATAGTAAATGCTTCTAATTGAAAGAAATAATACACATAATATAGCCAGTTGGACCTTGTGAAGCCACAAAAACAAATTAGATCACCATGAATAAAAATGTATATGATACAACACTGTACTTTGTAAGTTTGACTTAAGTAACTGAAGCCAGAAAAACATCTGAAGCCAGAAAATCATCTCCTGGAAAAGATGGCCCATGGGTCACACTCCTCGGTATCCATCTTTCCAACTCTGTGTTTCTTCATGAGGTAGAAGAAAAATAGTCTTGGCTCACAATACACCTTCCACAAGTTCTCAAGAATACTCAGTGTTCTTTTGTCAGAGAAAGGATGTAGGCCTGGGGAGGTAGCTCAGTGGCATAAGTGGCTGCTTGGCAAGAGCAAGGTCTGCAGTTCAATCCCCAGTAACTCAGGGAAGAAAAGGAAGGAAGAAAAGAAAGAAAGAGGAAAAGAAAAGAAAAGCATGCACTCTTTCTCTGGCAAGTTTGTGAGGAAGTGGGACGTGGTCTGGACAGACAAATCTGCGCCACAGCCTCCCAGCCCAGCAGGACACCTCAGCCTCTTTCATCACTGGCCATTTACAGTACACTTTGACTGAGAGTCCTGACTATCTACAGCCCCTGAGACTTGTTCTTTCCTAAGTGGACTACAATGGAGCATCACCCAAAGACTTGCTTAAAACAGCTGTAATTTGTATGAGAGAGTCTAATGGACATGTTAAGAAAATGTTCTTTTTCTTCTAGATTCTCTAAGTGCAGAGCCTATCATAAAGAAAAGTAGTGAAATCACAATAGCTTGCCTTCCTTCAAAGTGCCTTTGTGAGTTTGATACCCTCTTAACTCTTAGACCAAGCAATATTTATTTTTAGCTACATTACTGTCTTCTTTCCTTCAAAATTTTACTTGAATATGATAGCAACTAGATATGCAATACCCTCCTCAGAAACATCTATCGGGTAAATTCCTCTCTTCATGGAATTAAAAAAGAATTTCTCTGCAGAGTGATTCTAATGTTCATTTCTTTTTTTTTATCAGGTAGTATCATGCAAACCCATGTCCCTTCTTGTCTTTGTTTTCAGAAAATTCACAGGTAGAACTTAGTTCTTGAATTCATCTACATAGGCATTTTCTTTGGAGGGATGAAAAGATTTATATATTTTCTTCCTCTCTCTACTGTTCTTTGGTGTGCAGTGTTTAATTGTTGAAGCTGTTGCAAATACCTTTTCAACAACTTAATAAGTAAGGATAAGTAATAAGTAAGGGATAAACCTTAAACCAGCACCAGTCAACTCTGTGATCTTCACTGCATTAATTCAAACTCCTGTCAAGATCCAAAGACAGAAGTAATGTCTGTTTGAACACTTATTTAAGGGCTATTTGATGCTACAAAAATAACCTGGTAGAGAATGTGATTTACTTTGTTGGAGATGAAGTCAGCAAGGGTATTTGTCTAAACATCAATAACAATTAAATCTTAATTACAAGAATGTGTTCCAAATAACATTTTCTGCTCCCATAGAGTAGGTTTGGGTAATTCAAGCCACAGATTCATTTTATCATTTGCTGTGGAAACCATGTTGAGGTAAATGCTAATCTCCAAAGTGATGATCTTTCATCAACAACTCTTCTTGGTTAATTAAATCTGGGCTAATGGAATAAGTTCTGTACTTAGTGCTATGTTGCATTAATGTTGCATGTGTCTAGGTAATCAATAAGTATAAATAATAATTCAGTGAATAAGTGTAGTCAGGTCTTATAACTCTGATATGTTTTCAAGTGTTTGAAGAGCCTCTCTGGATCACGGCGTAGAGTCTGAGCTTTCTACTATGGCCAATACGTCAACATCCTGTGGCCCTCCCTGCCTCACCCCTTTCTCCTCTCTTCTCATGTGCCATGCTTCATTCATTTTGCAGGCCTTTCTGATCCCTTAACTTCATGACCTCTTTCCCACTGTAGGCTCTCTGGAAGTGCTCTTTCCTATGCCTTCCTGTTTTCCCATGTTAGGCTCATTCAGTCTCAACCAAAACAATATTCCTTCTCAGAAGATGACAAGTCATCATCTATCTGAAAAATTCCTCATTTTCATCCCAGAATTGTCACGTCTGTTTTGGTTGATCCTGTCATACTGCCAGTAGCCTAAGCTCCACGAAGGCAACAGCTCAGAATTATATGTGCTCACGTAGCTCGGAGCCTTTTCTTTACCTTAGCTTACCTTCTGCATTGGTACAATTTGATGGCTCCATTTCTGAAGTGACAGAATATCCCATAAAGTCAAAGCTAGAACATTAAAATTAAAATATCTTTTTCAGGTAATCTAGTCCTTTGCTTCTGTGGGAGAAAACAATAAACCTGGAATGGGAAAGTAACTTATTCAAGTTCATCTAATAGTAACATTGACCAAGAATCTAGTCCAGGTTTCCAGTGACCTGTCAATAAATGTTTCACTAATATAGTCCAGGGGTCTTCTAGTAGGTGGTATTTAACCATTTTAGCATAATTAACTTCTTCTGGTTTGCCCAGAGCTCTTCCGGCTTTAGCACTGCAAGTCCTGTGCCCCATCAAACCCTTCTGCCTTCAGCAAAGTACATGTTGACCATGCTAAGTGCACTAGTATGCAAGCTGATGCATCCTGCCCACCCCAGCATGCTTCTACATAGAAGAAAGGGTATGAAGTCATGTACCCTCATAACCTGTAACTGGAAACTCAGCAGTAGCAGGAAATCAATATTCCCCAGGTCAACAGACAAGCTTTGAGTTTGGGAACATTGTCCTTCTCACCAGCAAAGTAGGATCCCACAGACGATTGTCCGGGCAATCTCTTTTGGTCTACTCAGGCTGCCATAACCAAATATCACTGACTGGATAGCTTACACAACAAAATTTCACTTCCTTATGGTTCTGGAAGCTGGAGGTCTGAGATCAGGGTACATCATGGGCAGATTCTAGAGTGGTCTCTCCTTCTGACTCACTGGTTTTGGTACTGCCTTTTCCATATATGATCCATGGTTCTTCTTGGTGTGTGTGCGTGGAGATAGGGATCTTTCTCTTTCTCCTCTTCTAAGGCCTTCTCCCCTATCAGATGAGGACTAAACCATACTATTATGACCACTTTGAGCTTTAATTTTCCCCTAAAAGTTCTATCTCAAAATGAGACAAATTAAGGTTTAGTCATACAAACTGGGGTATGATATTTCAATCCATAGAAACATGCTAATATATTTCCAAGTGATGATCATGTCAAGTTGGGAGCTCCTCATTCCCTTGACAATCTCAGCACATGCCTGCACATTCCCTAGCACTAGAGATAATCTCTGCTACAGCACTGGTGACATGTTTAGTGTTGGGTTTTCAACACAAGCTGGCAGTGGCAACAAATTGGTGTCCAGCTCTTGCAGGGAGGAGAAGCTGCAGAAACAGGAATAGAAAGGGAGAAATGAGATGCCTGTGAACCTGAACCAGTCACCCAGAATGGTGCCATTTCTATCAACAACAACAAAGGCAGCCAAGGAGTCTTTGCTCGGAGGTCGGGCACACCCAGCTGCCCCTACAGGGGGTGCTAACTATCACAGGCCTGTCACCTTATGAGAAGGTGGCTGGATCTAAGAGCATTGTACTCTTTTCTGCTCTCAAGGCCCTTTGCTATCCACCCCATTCTCCATGATGGGATTCTGATTTGATTCATCTGAAAGTCTGTATTTCTAATAAGCTCCTAAGGTTTACTGATGAGGGTCTGAGACCAAACTTTGAGTAGCAAGACTTCAGAAGATCCCAACAAGCTAGTTGCTGTGGTGCATGGCTGAAATCCCAGCACTTGGAAGGCTTAGGAAGTAGGATCTTGAGTTCAAGACCAGCCTGAGATGCATATTGAGTTTGAGGCTATCCTGGAATACATAGCAAGACTCTGTCTTAAGAAGCAATGGAAGGAAAGTAGGAATGAGAGAGAAGGAGGGAGAGAGAGAAGGAGGGAGGGAGAAAGAGAGGGAGGAAAAAGAGAAGGAGGGAAGGAGGAGACAAAGGAAGAAGGAAACAAAAGAAAAATACACTAAAATTTTCCTTAGAAAGTCCCTCACCTGCTTCGTGGAGGTAAAGGGAGCCTAGCGCTCCTGCACACAGATTTCTCTCCAGTAGAGCTGCAAGCATGACTGCTGTTCGCTCCCTTGCTTCCTCCTGAGATCAACCTTCATCAGCGAAGCAGGCTTCCCTGCAGATAACCTCTTCATCCTTTCCCTGCCCCAAACCTTCCCTTCCTGATTCTCCCGAGAAAAGTGCTTTGTGGCATTTACTAGGGATTTATAGGACTTGGAGAGGGCTCTAGAGAAAAATGTGAAACAGTTAATCCCAAGCAGATGCTGAACCACTGCTAAAACTCTCTGAGAACCCAAGGGCAAAGCCAGCAACTGCAGAATATCAATTTTCTTCTTAAAATTGAGCTGCCCCAAAGCAATAACACAGCAGCTTTCACAATCCCTAAACCCTAATGGCTTATCTGAGTGCTGTAGGTCTATTTGGATATGATTTTTAGCATCTTCATTAAATTAATATATGTATAATTATACTGACACAGAACTCTTATGTGCTATCACTTTCCATGCCAAGTGATATATGGAAAACAAACACTAAGGAGTAATCTGCAGACCCTTTCCATATTGTGATACTAGATTTCTAAGTCTTTTCTGCAAGGAATTAACATCTCAACCACGTTTTTAGCTAGGCTAACATGGAAAACTTTTAAGTTTGAAAGGTTTTCATTTTCTCTATTTTCTCTTCATACCATACCTTTATAGAACCTTATTACATGGTACTTTTCTGCCCTATTTACAACTTGCTTCCAGATCATTTATATCTGCACATGAATTTGAACCCTTGCTGGTGTTTTCCATGGAATGGGTCTAAGTCTTATCTCTAACGATGAAAAGAGACTAGTCACCCAGTAAACCATTTCAGGAAATGCGTAGTTCATAGTAAGTGAGCTCCTGAAATCAACTTTGGAACAAGAAGGAGCACTGACATTTGTGGGACATGTGTTTGTTGGCTCATGTTAATCTGCTCAGATTCTCATAACAAAATGCCATAGACTGAGTGACTTAAACAACAGAAAGGTATTTTCTTATAGTTCTGGAGGCTGAAAATACAAGCTCAAGGTTTGGATTGTAGGTTTGGATTCCCCAAGGTTCATCTCCTCGGTAGGAAGATGGTCTCTTTCTTGCTGTGTTCTCAGTTGACTTTGCCTCTCTGCACATCATCCCTGTTTTTTTTTCCTATTCTTAGAAGGATCCCAGTCACATTGAACTAGGTCCCATATGTATGACTTCATTTGGAATTAATTACCTTCATAAAATCCCTGTGTTAATATAGTACAGCCATATTAGAGATTATGGTTTCAGCTTATAGACATGGATGATGGGGGTGATAATTCACTCCATTACCTGCTTATACTTAATCCTCATCACCCACAATGTTGACCAACCCTTCCTTAATCCTGATCCCTATGCTATCCCATAACTCCTCAATATGTTGGCTGGCAGATTTCTGAAAATGTTGGCTGGTAGCTCCTAACCAAGAAAAATCATCAGTACTGAAGTCCCAGCTTATTTCTGTTTCCTTAGCTCAGATCTCCTCTTTTTCATAAGGAGAAGAAGCCCTAAAATCAACAACTTAGACTCTAACGGAGTCTACCTTTGGGTTTTCTTTCTTCGAAAAAACCTGATGACATGCCCGTTACTGCTAAGATGTCTCTAGGGTAGGTGGATGTTCAAGAAGAAAGGGGGGTAAATGAAAGCAAGAGACAGGAAAAGGAATATTGTGGGACTGTCCTGCTTCAAGGATGTATATGGTGAGATTTTTGGACTTATGTGCAAACATGAGAAGCATAGAATTCTTTATCCTATTTTTAAAATATAATCTAATTTTTAAATGTTTTTTATCATATTATGTAGGGACTTAAAGTTCAACATATCAATACTTGATGAAAAATACCTGTTCCTTATTATGCCTAAAATGTTTGAAATGCAGTGAGATAGTGAGGTTAAGCTTTATAGCCTAAATCGCTTGATAATAACAATAAGCTTGTCTTCTGGATGGTTAATAACCTAAGTTTGCAGACCAAAATTAGAGAAAAAGGAGGGCTACAAGGAAAGCCAACATTTTGGCCCTAGCCTTCTAAGGTCAATTAAGAATCAGGACATATGAGAACTTGTACTGTAACGTCATGTACCTCGGTAGTGTCCCAAATTTTCTGATCAAGAAGATTATGGGGCCGGGGAGGAGGGTGGTCAATGACGTGGAGTGTGCCTGGGGAGAGTCGCATGGGGGGAAGACACTCTCTCGGGCTTTCGCGGAGAGCACATTGGCCAAGCATTGGCCGTGGCTCATCCACATGGCTGCCGCTGACGAGGGTTCTACAATCTGAGGTGCAGGATCTCAGGATAAATCCTGGGGGCGTTTCACTGACCTTCTCAGACCAAAAAGCTGCAGCTCTTGTTGCACAGGTCCTGCTTTACCTTGGTCTTAACCATCCAGTGGAAAAGTATGAAGACGAAGTATAGGAAGTAAAGCCATGTTGTTGTGTTGAGCTGTGGGGGACTCAGGTCAATAATTTCTGACATTGCCAGTTAAACAGAGGACCCAATGCTATTATGGGCTGCTGGACTCTTTTGGAATATTTTGCTGAGTTTACACACCTATAATATTCAACAACGGAACTTAAAAAAATTGGGATATAACTATGAATGTCCATTTTGTATCTGTGTATTCAAAGTGGTTGGGATAGATATATAGTTGCATTCTCTTAATGAATAGAATGATTTTTTCTAATGGTGTTTGTAAGTAGGATCACAAGTCTGCATCTTGTACAGCAATTAACCACTAAGAAGAATATATGCAGGGTATTATTTGTTGAAACTACTTTCTATTTGATTTGAAACTGTCTCATTGCTATATGTTTATCAATAAAACTTTGAAAAGAAAAAAAAAATAAAGTATAATATCAAGTGTCACAAGGACTAAGGAGCTGATAGAAATATAAAATAGTACAGAACAAGCCAGATATGGTGGCATACACCTGAAATCCTAGAAATTGGGAGACAAGCAGGAGGATCAACATGAGTTCAAGGCCAGCCTGGGCTATATAGTGAGACCATGTCTCAAAGAATCGAAAAAATAAATAAATAATAAAGAAACACAAAATAGGAAACAGTTGGTCAGTTTCTTATAAAGTTAAATGCTTATATACTTACCACACAAACTAGTCATTTCATCCCTAGGTATTTACACTATAAAAAGATGTCCATACAAATACTTGTACATAAATGTTCATCGAAATGTTATTCAAAACAACATAACTTTAAACAACCTAAGTGTTCATTAGTAGGCAGATAAACTGTAATATATTCATATGGTGACTACAATTCAAGAATAAAAGTGAACTGATGATATAAAAAAAAAAAAGAATCAGTACTAAGACAGTCTAAGAAACTGTTGAAACAAAGAGAGTTGTGTAGGTCAGTGCATGTTGCTCTCCAATCCATAATCTGACCTTTTAAAATTTTTGTTAGTACATGTTTATAGCACATAATAAGTACATTCCTCATGGAGAGTAGGCTCATGTACATAACATGTCTAAATTCTCTCTGATCATCTTCTTCTCCCTTCCATGCTGCCCCGATCTCTTCTTGGTCTCTTTCCCATTTGCAAAAGATCTAGCTCTTTGTTTTCTATCCTCTATCTTTAATTTACTCTTTCTTAATACTTCGGGTTTATATAAGAGAAACTATGTCATATTTAAGCTTGTGATTCTGATTTATTTCACTTATTATTTTTCTCTAGGTGCATCCATTTTCCTGCAAGTGACTCAAGTTTATCCTTCTTTATGCTAAAGTGGTATTCCATTGTGTACAAATACATTTTCTTAATCCATTTATCTGTCCGTGGACAGGCAGCCCACTTCCAACATTTAGCTGCTATAAATACAAATATGCAGATATCACTGTAAATTGATGCCTTTAGCTCTTCTGGGAAGATACTTAGGAAGAGACTAGATGGTTAAAATGTGATTTTTATTCTTAGGTTTTTGAGAAATCTCCTTACTAATTTCCATAGCAGTTGTACTAATAGTTTACATTCTTACTAACAGTAGGGAAGACACTTCTATCCCATGAAGGCTTGCCAGCATTTATTATTTGGTTTATTTGATGATGGACATTCTTTCAGGAATAAGCTATAGTCTCAGTGTGGTTTTAATTAGCATTTCTGTAATGGCCAGAAATATTGAACATTTTCTAGTGTATTTATTGGCCATTTCAATATCTTGCGAGAAGTATATATTCATTTGAGTACCTGTTTTTTAATTGGGTCTTTTGTGGAATGGGGTTATTTTAAAGTACTTTATTCTAGATATTTTGGTTATTTACTGGGAAGAAGCATTTAATTTGATTTCATTTATTATTTTTTATTATCAAAAATCTTTATTTTTTATTACAAGAATAGAAAATAATCATAATATAAATTAGAAACAACACAGAATTTCGCTAAACAAAATAATACAAATTTGACAATATCCGTTGTATTGTGTAGTGCTATCTTCAAATTAGTAGTTCAGATTACCAGCTGTAAGTATCCAAAGTTGAAAAATATAGTTGTAGGAAATTAACAAAAGAAAAGAAAAATTTAAGCATTAGCTGATCCTTCCATAAACCATCGTAAATCAGCAGTACAACCAGCCAAGCCATCTTTTATACATATAGATATATCTCTTTCCCCACTCCCTTCCTCTCCTGTCCTTCCCTCTTCTCAGTATTTTCTTGCATTTGAAAAGACTTTTTTTTGCCTTTGTCAGAATCTGTTATACCTTTCATATTTTATTTTGTTTCAGGTTCTTATACTAGCAAGACCATATGATGTTTGCACATAGGAGTCTGATTTATTTCACTAGAGTATGATCTCTCTTGCATCCATTTAGCAATAAGAGCCTCAAATTTATCCTTTTATATAGCTGAGTAATACTCTATTGTTTAAAACATGCCACATCTTTTTTTTATGTATTTACTTTAGGGTCTACAGGATTTCACTACACATGTCGGACTGATGGCGACCCTTCATGTTTTTAAGGCTCCCAAGCACTCCACCACATCCAGTCTCAAATTGCCTTCTCAGTGTACCCTGGGGCAAGGCTGGCACAACACTCCAGGGATGGAACCCCACTCCCTGGGTCTGCCTAAGCAGGCACTTTAATCCACTGAGATATCTGGCCAGCCCCCAAAATGCTACATCTTTGGTTGATGAGCATTGTTTCCAAGATTTAGCTATAACAAATTGCACTGCTATAAATATTGGGGCAAATATGTCACTGTGGTATAGTGTTTTCAGTTCATTTGGAAAAATACCCAGGAGGAAATAGCTGGCTTCAATTGGACCTCTAATTCTAGCTTTAGGAGGAATGTCCAAACTGCTTTCCATAGTGCTTGTATCAGTCTACATTCCCAGCAACAGTAGAGAATGTTTCCTTTTTCCCCACACACCCATCAGCAATTGATATTGGTTAACTTTTTTTTTCTTTACCCCCCTGGTTAACTTCTCTTTTAAAAAATAATTTTATTGTGAAACAAATAGCAATGAGACAGTTTCAAAACCAATTAGTAGGACAGTTTCAATAATTAATACATTGCGTATTGTTGTCTTCATAGTGGTTATTCTTAGTACAAGATGCAGACATGATATCCTGTCCAAACACTATTAGTACAAATCTTTCTATTCATTGAATTAAGAGAATGTAGCTGTATATCTATCCTAACTATTTTGAATATACAGATACAAAATGGCTGTTCATTTGTATCCCCATTTTTTGTTTAGTTTTGTCAGAGAAGGGTATTCCATTGTCATTTAAATATTATAGGTGCATGAATTCAGCAATGTATTTCAACATAGTCTAGTAGTCCATAATAGTATTGTGTTTTCCCCAAGACTGGCAATGTCAGAAGTTGTTGACTTGAACCTTTTACACTAGCAAGACCATATGATTAATAATATGGCTTTACTTTTAATGGCTTTACTTTTTATACTTTGTTTTTATACTTTTCTCCTGGATGGTTAAGACCAAGATAAACAAGACCTATATAACAAGACATGTAGCTTTTGTATCTGATAAGCTCAGTCAAATCCCCTCAGGATTTATCCTGAAACCCTGTACTGCATTTTGTAGATCCTTTGTCAGTGTCATACATGTGGATGAGTCATGGCCATTGCTTGACCAATTTGCTCTCTGTGAAAGCCTGAGAGAATGTTCCATATGTTCCAATGTTTCCATATGCCACAGGCTAAAATTAGACCCCTGTCTGTAAACATACACTAAACTACAGTCAAAATTGTTCAAAGATTTAAAATTAAACAAAAACACTGAATTTACTGGAAGAAAAAATAGGTAGAAATCTTAAAGACTTAGGAATAGGTACAGAGTTCATGAACAAAAACCAAGGGAAATATTTCAAAGAATCAACAATTGAGTTCTTATGCACACTCTCCTTAGGCACACACTATATCATTGCTCACTTTCCTCTGTGGCCCCATAATCTCCTTAATCAGAAAATTTGGGACACAACTGAGTTACATAATGTTACAGTACAGGGTCCTCCGGAGCCAGTCCAAGCCCAAGCCCAGCAAGTTTGGGGGAGAGCTTCCGCACTCCCCTGCACCCCCTGGACTTCTCCAGATCCAGCCCAGGGCTGCCACATGAATGAGGCCTTCTGCCATGCTCTCTGGTTGACTTCTTAATACCATTCTTTCTAAAGTGAAATGGAATGTGTGTAGCTTCAATTTGCAATTCTCAAATGACCAGTGATGTTGAACATTTTCTCGAATTTTTATTTTCTATTTGCATTTCTTTGTTTGAGAAGTCTATATTCATGTCAGATGCCAATTTTTGTATTGGGTCATTGAATTTTGGGGACCTGATCTCTAAAATTCTTTATATTCTATAGATAAAAGACCTTTGTGAGAGGTAGAATTGGCTATAATTTTTTCCCAATTCATGGGTTTTATTTTTATCTTTTGGTGATTTCTTTTCATGTGCAGAAACTTTTAAAAAGATGAGAACCCAATCTTTGATTCTTTGAAATATTTCCCTTGGTTTTTGTTCATGAACTCTGTACCTATTCCTATGTCTCTAAGATTTCTACCTATTTTTTTCTTCCAGTAAATTTAGTGCTTCTGTTTAATTTTAAATCTTTGAACCATTTTGACTGTAGTTTAGTGTATGATGCTAGACAGGGGTCTAATTTAGCCTGTGGCATATACAAAGCCAGTTTTTCCAGAATTTCTTACTTATTTATTTTGAGAAAGGGTCTTGTCATACAGTTTGGACTTGACTTGCAGGCACCACGCCAGTTTTGAACATGTAATGATTCTCCTGTCTCAACCTCCCAAGTTCTGGGATTACTGGTATATACCACAATGTCCAGTTTCATCCAGCATCATTTATTAAAGAAGATATCTTTCTGCCAATGAACATATTTGGCACCTTTGTCAAATCTAAGAGAGCTGAGTGCATTTGTAGTTCTGTCTCCATCTTCTAATCTGTTCCATTTATCCTCAGGTCTTTTTATTCTAGTACCATGCTGATTTTATCATAGTAGCTTTGTAGTACAATTTCAAGTCAGGGATTGTAATGCCTCCTGCTTTGCTTTTGTTGCTCAGGAATTCTTTTGCTATTCTAGGTTTTTTCTGGATCAAGGTGAATTTTAGGAAAGTTTTCTCTAGATTTGTGAGGAATACTACTGATATTTTAATGGGGATTGTATTGAATCTATATAATAATTTGAGGAATATGGCCATTTTCACAGTGTTGATTCTTCCTTTCCAGGAGCAAGGATAGGAGCAAGCATTCTTCCATTCTCTGAAATCCTCTTAAATTTCTTCTCTCAGAGTACTATAGTTTTCACTGTATAAATATTTTATTTCTTTTTGAAATTGATTCCTACATATTTCATTTTTTGGATGATATTTTTAAAGGTATGGCTTCCCTAATTTCTGTCTTGGTGCATTTGTTGTGTACAAAACTGCTATTGATTTTTGAGTGTTGACTTAGTATCCTGCTAAGCTACTGAACTTGCCAATTGAATCTAAAAGTATCTTAGGGAATTTTGGGGATCTTCTATGTAGAGTATCATGTCAACTGCAATTAATTATTATTGAACTTCTTTTCCAATTATTATTCCTCTTCTCTCTCTTGTCTAATGGCTCTGGCTAATGTGTCCAGAACTATATTGAAGAGGTGACAGTTGGCATCCTAGTCTTGTTCCTAATTTTAACTTGAAGACTTCACATTTTTGTTCATTTAGTATGAAGTTGTTTCTTGGTTTATCATAGGTGGCTTTTATCAGGTTGAGTTAAAGATCATCTATTCTGATTTTCTGTAGGGTTTTTAACATGAATTAATGTTGGACTTTGTCAAAAGCTCTCTGCATCTATTGAAATGATAAGGTTGTTTTTGTCTTTGCTTCTGTTGATGTGGTATATTACATTTATGGATTTGCATATATTTATCCATCCCTGCATTCCTGAGATGTATCCTACTTGGTCATGATGTATAATCTTCTTGATAATTTGCTATATTCTGTTTGCTAGTATTTTACTGAGGAGTTTTGCATCTATGTTCATTAAGGAGTTTGGCCTATAGTTATTTTTTGCTTGGGTCCTTGTCTGACTTTGGTATCAGCGTAATACTTGTCTACAGGAGTGAGTTACAGAGAAGACCTTCACTTCAATTCCATTGATGAGTGTGAAAAGAGTTGTCATTAAATCTTTTCCAAATTTCCTGCAGAATTCAGCTGTGAATCCATCAGGACCTGTTCTTTTTTTTGTGGATAGGGTTTTTTAAAATTACATTTTCAATTTCTTTACCTGATATTGCATTATTTAGAATTTGTTTATCTTCTTGATGTAGCTTTGATAGTTCGCATGTACCTAGGAATCTGTCCATTTCTTGCATGTTTTCCATCCTGTGAGTAAAGATTTTGGAAATAGATATTGATGATCTTCTGAATTTCTACAGGGTCTGTTGTGGCTTTATCCTTTTCATACTTTATTGCATGAGTTAGAATTTTTTCTTTCCTTTTTTGATAAGGTTAGATAGGGTGCCTATCAATTTTATTTATTCTTTCAAAGAATGAACTCTTCAATTCATTCATTCTTTGTATTGTTTTCCTTGTCTCCATTGCATTAATTTCTGTTTTGATCTTAATCATTTCCTGCCTTCTTTGGACTTAGGGCTTCACTTGCTCTACTTTTTCTTTTAGCTTAAGGTGCAGTATAGAATTGTTTATTTGGCCTCATTCTATTTTTCTGATGTAAGTATTTACCATTATAAATTTCCTTCTTAAGGGAACTAGGAGATGGCTCAGTGGCATAAGTGCCTTCCTAGCAAGCATAAAGTCCTGAGTTCAATCCCTGGTACCACACACAAAAAAAAGGAAATAAATAAAACAAATTTCCCTCTTAAGACAACTTTCAGTACATCTCAAAGGTGCTAGTAAGTTGTATCTGCATTTTCATTTGATTGTAAATATTGTTCAACTTCTTTAATTTCATTGTGACCCACCGTTTAAGAGGTTGTTATTTAATTTCTGTGAATGTATGGTGTTTTTGTGGTTTCTTTTGCAATAATTTCTAGTTTCATTGCATGGGATAATTTCAATTCCTTTACATTTTTAAAGCATACTTTATGTGCTAGTATATGGTCTATTTTGGAGAATGTCCCAATTACAGCTGAGAAGAATGTGTATTCTCACATTACTGGGTGGAACACTCTGTAAAGTTCTACTAAGTCCATTTCTTCACAAGTTTGGTTTAATTCTGTTATTTATTTGCTAATTTTTCATGTAGTTAATCTATTTGTGACAGTGTGGTATTAAAATCCCCCATTACAACTTTATTATTGCTCATTTGGTTTTGTATATCTGTTAGAATTTGTCTTACATAGTTGGGTGCTCCTACATCAAGTGCATATATATTTATTATTGTTATCTTTCTCTCTCTCTCTCTCTCTCTCTCTTTTTTTTTTGGTGGAACTAGTCATTGAACTCAGGCCCTTGTGCTTGCCAGGGAAGCTCTTATTCCACTGAGCTATCTCCTTGGCCCCAATCCTCTTACAGTTTTCCCCTAACAAGTATGCAAATATGTAGTGGCATTCTGTGTCTTTTTTTTTTTCTTTTTTCTTTTTCTTTTTTTTTTTTTTCCTTTTTGGCTGGCTCGGGGTGCCTTAAGGGCAGGTGTGATGTGGCATGTGGAGCTGGGAATCAAATCGTGGTCCCACAAGCCTAACTTGGTTTGTCCATGCAGGCGCTTAGACAGCTGAGCTAACTAGAAAGCCCCTTTCTGTATCTCTTAATCATTCTCATTTTCATTTTGATATTGTCAGCAACAAAGACAGTTATCCCTGCTTTTTTCTGGGTTCCTGTCTCATGGAGTATTGTTTTCCATCCTTTGACTGTCAGTCTATGAATTTCTGCTTGAGTTAAATGTGTTTCTCGTATGAAGCATTTTGTTGTGTTTTTGCTTCTTGATCCACTCTGCCAGCCTGTTTCTGTTGACTGGTGAAATGAGGCCATTTACATTGGTCGTTGTGACTGATATGCATTGGACTTATCTTCGTCATGTTATTTTCCTGCTGTAGATTTCATACTTTTCCATGCTGTTTAATTTATTGTTCTCCTTGGTGGTTCCTTTCTGTTGTTTTCTTGATGGTGTGTTTGTTGCTGTCTCCTTCTAGAATATCTGTCAGCATTCTTTGTCCATTGGTTTGGTGGTCATGAATTTCTTCAGTTGTTTTTCATAGAAGTATCTTAATCTGCCATTAAATTTGACAGTTTTTCAGGGTACATCAATCTGGGTTGGAAGTTTCTTTTAGGAACTGAAATACTTCACTCCCAGCTCTTCTTGAATTAATGGTTTGTGTTGAGGAATCTGCTGTGATAGATAAGCTTTGCACTAGGGGTGATCTGTACCTTCTCCCTAACATTTAATATTCTGTTTTTCTGCCTAATTTCTGAGATCTTGATTATTATGTATCTAGATATAGATTTATTTTGATCATGGCTAATTCGAGTTGTATATGCCTCACTTATCTGTACATCAAAATTTTTTCTCATTCATGGGACGTTTTCTACTACTACTTCTGAAAATGGTTTTTTATATTATTTGTGCTAATTCCTGCTGTTTTGTTGACATATATCAGTCTTATATTGTTATTCTTTGCATCCTCTTTTAGCCGCTGAGTTATTATTTTCTGATTTCTTGTTATTTTTAAGAAATCTTTCGCAGCCAGTGAATGCATTCACTGGCTGCACTGCTGTCATAAAGACCTGAAAGTCTAACTTCAGTTCTCTTCAAGCAGTTTTGCTAGCTTTCACTGGGATTCTTAATTTCCTGGATATGTCTCTGAGTCTGTTTCATGCATTCCACTTCTTTCCTACATGGTTCATTCAATGTTTCCATCATTTTTCTATTTTCCTCTATATTTTATCTGTGTATTGTTTAGATGTGCTAAGAAATTATTTCATGATTGTTGTTATGTCTTTTTTGACCTGAGAGATTATTTATGATCTTATTTCTTCTATAGCCTGATGCAGTTGTTTCTTTAACTTCAGTTGGTATCATTTCAGAAATTTTACGTGTGCAACTTTCAAGTTCTATATTTTTGTCTCCTAGACTTGTTCTGGATGGGCTGGAGGTCTGAGATTGCCTTTTACTCCACTGTTTTGCCATTTTTAAAGCTCCCAATGATCACTCAGAGGTAGAAGTTGTGGGACAGGTGTGGGGTGTGGGTAAGTAATGTTCTTTCAACAATGTGTGTGTAGGGAAAGGGTAGGACTCAGCAAGGCTTTCACTACTGGTGGAGGGGTGCTGACCCTCAGAAAGCTACTGCTCAGATGGTGGGCATGGGCTGGACTAGGTCCCTGTAGCTGTCTGTTGTCCACTCTGCAGTCTGAGAGTGTTGATTTGGCCTCAGCAGGTCTGGTGTGATTCCTCCCATTTATTGATTCTTGAGGTTATTTCTTGTGAAATCTATTCAGAATGTCTTTACCTATATCTATGTCTTTAATATTTTTTACCACTTTTTTTGGCTGGTGAGACAGCTCAGCAGTATAAGTGCCTGCCTGGAAAAGTGTGAGGACCTAGGTTCGATCCCCATTTCCACATGCTGTTGCAGCCTCAAAAGTCCAGTAGTGCTGTACTGGCCAAGAAAATTGAGTGTGGTGGCTCATGCCTGTAATCCCAGTTCTGGAGAAGCTGAGATAGGAAGATCATAAGTCTGAGCGGTATAGTGAAACCCTGTACCCAATCAATCAATCAATCAATAAATGATTTTTTATTTTAAAATCAAAGAATTTTACCATTTTTGTCTTCTAACAGGTTGTTTTTTGTTATACTATTTAGATATTTTGATCCATTTTGATTTTAGTTTAGTCCATGGTAAGAGTTATAGGTCTAGATTTAATGTTCTTCATATATATAGCCAATTTTTCCCAGCCCTGATAATTAAAGGACTTTCTTCCCATATATGTTTTTTGACCCCTTTGTTGAAGGTCAGATAGCTGAACGTACCTGTGGTCATTTCTTCATCTTCTATTCCATTGATCCATCTGTCGGTTTTGGGTTTTGTTTTGTTTTGTTTTGTTTTTTCTGTTTTTGCCAGCATCATATGACTTTTTTATCACTGTAGGTTTATAGTATAATTTGAAATATGGCCTTGTGGTGACTTCTGCTTCATGCCTGTTGCTTAAGATTGCTTTTGATCTTCTGCATCCCTACTGGTTCCTGTTGCTTTTCTCAGTGTTATGAGGAATTCTACTGGTATTTTGATTGAAAGTGCATTATGTATACATATCAATTTTGGTAGTATTTTAGCATGAGGTTTATTTTAACAATAATTGTTCTGCCTATCCAGAAACAAAAGGACCCTTCCCAATTTCTAATGTCCTCTTTGTTCTCCTTTTTTAAAGTATAGTACTATAGCTTTTGATGCAGTGATCTTTAACTTTCATCAGTTAATTTTTAAGTGTTTCTTGTTTTACGAGCTTTATGAATGTTATTTTTCATAATTCCTTTTTCAGTGGGTTCTTATTGGTATGTTGGATTTTCTGTGTTGATTGTGTATCCTGGTATCTTGCTGAATTTTTCATTAATTCTAGGTAGATATTGTTGGAATGTTTGAATATTCTATGTAAAAGAACTTATTAGACATAAGGATATTTTTACTTCTTTTCCTTTATGTATCTCTTTTCTTTCTCTCACCTGCTGGTTCCAACTAAACTTTTTCATACTATATTGAACAGCTACAGTGATAGTGGGCATCCTTGTCTTGTTTGTGATTTTAGAAGAAAATGTTTCAGTTTTCCCCCCAATTAATATGGTGTTGGCAATAGATTTTATTAAATAGCTTGTATCAGGTTGAGACAAAATTCTTCCATATTTCAGGAGTACATGCTATATTTTATCAAGGGTGTTTTTAGTTCTTAGGGTCTTTTATTACTCTCTCCACTTTATTGCTTGTTATTCATGGTTTTCATGTCTTCTTGATTCAATCTTGGTAATTAAAATATATCTAAAAATCTATCCACATTTTGAATCCTCCAATTTATTGTATACATATTTGATGTAGTTACTAAGACTTCTCTGTGTCTCAGTGGTGTCTGCTGTGATTTTTCTCTTTTCCATTTCTAATTATATTGATATGGATCTTCTCTTTCTTCTTCTTTTTTCCAGTAAATTACTTAGAGATTTTTCTACTTTATTTATTCTTTTAAATAACTAGCTCTTGAGGTCATCAATTTTGGTGAGGTTTTGTTGTGTTTCCATTTCATTAATCAATTTGCTGATCTTTATAATTTGTTTCCTTGTAGTAACTTTGAATTTGCCTGCTCATATCTTTCTAGGACTCTAAGTCACATCACGAGGTTGTTTATTTGAGTTTATCTTTTCTGATTTGTGCATTCACAACTATAAACTTTCCTCACAGGACTGCTTTCATTACAGCCCTGTTCTGGTAGCTAATACTGACATTATTATTTGATTCAAGTAACTGTCTAATTTCTTCCTTAATTCATTCTCTGGCCCATTATTTATTCAAGAGTACATCATTTAACCCTTGTGTGTTTGTATACTCTGTGTTTTTCTTTGTGATGATTTCTATGTTCTTTGCACTGTGATCCAATATCCATGGGGTAATTTTAATATTTTGTATTTATTTAAGCATGTTTGGGATGGACTAGTATGTGGTTTATTTTGGGTAAGTTCCATGTGCTGCTGAGAAGAATGTGCATTCTGTTGTGTAGTCTGGAACACTCTGTAGTTATCTATTAAGTTCATCTGTTCAATGGTGTGGTTCAAATCTTACATTTCTTTCTTTTATTTATAAAATTTTCACTTTATTCTGAGGGTGTGATGAATTGTACATACCTCATAAACCTTTCTCAGTTTGTTCTACACTTTCTCCTCATGATTTCTAAATTTTGTTTTTTGCTTTTGATAGTACTAGGGACTGAACCAGCACCTTTGAAATGAGCTACAATCTCAAAGCTGGGCTTACAATTATAGATCCCCTGCCCTAGATACCCAGAGTGCTGTGCAACATGTATGTACCACCTTCCCAGGCTTGATCATTTTATAAACTGACTTGGGGAAGATTTTCACCTGTGTGAATGTTCTAATACACAAGAATTGATACCTATATTTGAAAGTTTTTTTAATGTTGATTAGGCACAGTGAGATCTCTGTGTTGTAATGAAAAGAGATCACAAATACAACAACTCAACAGAGTAGGTATTTCTCACATAAAGTAAAAATGGAGAACTTGGAAAGAGATAGGAAGGTCTCTGTTTCCTCCAACCAGCTTCTGTATTAAATTTTGCTTGTATTCTTCCACATATAGCTCACAAGGCCATCAAAGGTGTCAGGTATATTTCAGTCCAAGTGAGTATAACAAATTACAAAGGATAATATGAACAGTTCTGTTCTTATTGTCATACCTGAAAATAATGTTTAATACATTTGTTTTTATTTTACTAGACATAGCTCAGTGTTCAAGAAAAAAAATGAAATCTACACAACATATGACCAGTCTCTACTACACAGGATTACTCTCTTTTTTTCAGGTGCTTGCTAAGGTCTGCCTTTTTTTCCCACATTCATTACATTATAAGGTTTCTATCCAGTGTGGGTTCTCTGAGGCACAATGAGCTGTGATATACAAAAAGGTTTTAGCACATTCGTTACATTGATAAGGCTTTTCCATTATGTGGGTTTTCTGATGGGGTGTAAGTAGTGATGTGTGGTAGAAAGATTTTCTACATTCCACATTCATAGCGTTTCTCACCTTTATGACTGCTCAGATGTAACATGAGGCCTGACCTCCGTTTGTAAGTTTTCTTACATTCCTTGCATTCATAGGGTTTCTCAATACTGTGACTTTCCAGATGGAGAGTAAGTTGTGACTTCTCACGAAAAAACCTCCTACACTGTTCACATTCTTATGGTTTCACACCAGTGTGAATTCGCTGATGTGTGTGGAGATTTGATTTCCAGTAAAAGCTTTTTCCACATTCTTTACATTCCAATGTCTGTCCCCTGTGTGACTTCTTAAGTGTTCAACAAGGCATGACTTTTTGTAGAAAATTTTTCTACATTCTTTGCATTCATATTGTTTCTTTGTGAGTTTTTTGATGTCCGTTTAGGTGTGACTTTCAGGTGAAAGTTTTTCCACATTCATTACATTCATAAGGTTTCTCTCCAGTGTGTGTTCTCTTATGCACACTAAGGCATGACTTTTGGACAGAAGATTTTGTGCATCCATTACATGTGTAAAGCTTTTCCCCTCTGTGACCTCTCTGATAGATTATAAGGGTTGATTTATGGCAGAAGGATTTCCTACATTCTTTACATTGATAGGGCTTCCCACCTTCATGTCTCCTCTGATGTAAAATGAGGCCTGTTTTCCATGTACAACTTTTTTTTTAATATTCTTTACATTTATAGAGATTCTTGACTTTGACTCCTCTGATGTAAAATGAGTCTTAACTTCTTTGTATAAGTTTTCTTACATTCATATGGTTTCTCACCTGTGTGGGTTTTCTGGTGTACAGTAAGTAGTGATTTCTCATGAAAAGACTTCCTATATTTTTCACATTCATATGATTTCACACCTGTGTGAATCTTCTGATGTGTACTGATATTTGATTTCCAGTAAAAGCTTTTACCACATTCCTTACATTCATAAGTTCTGTCCCCTGTGTGAATTCTGAGGTGTTTAATAAGGGCTGACTTACGACTGAAAGTTCTTCTACACTCTTTACATTCATAGAGTTTGTCCGTTTCGTGAATTCTTTGATGTACAATGAGGACTTTTTGTAGAAGGTTTTATCACATTCGTTACATTCATGTGGTTTTTCTCCAGTGTGAGTTCTCTGGTGTTCACTGAACTTGGACTTCTGGATGTAAGTTTTTGTACATGCATTACACCCATAAGATTTTCCCCTGTGTGAATTCTTTGGTAAATAATAAGGCGTGATTTAAAACTGAAAGATTTCTCACACTGGTTACATGCATAGGGTTTTCTCTCTCTGTGTATCTTCTGATGTATTATTAGATCTGATCTAGTTATGAAAATTTTCTCACATTCACTACACTCATAGAGTTTATTCCTTAGCTCTACTTGCCACTTCCTGGGATTGAATATTTTATACAAACTTTTCTTCTGTACTGAGTCATCTCTTTATGAAGAACAACTGATTTACAGGGTTTTCTGTGTTTATTATATTTATAGGTCTTTCCACTATGAACCTTATGTTTTAACATTGCCTCCATACTGAATGTTTTCTTTTGTTTACTACCTTCAAAATCTTGCTGCCCAGTCTGAATTCTAGGCTGCTTACTAAGATTTTCTGGAACCCTCAGGGGTCTCCCAGTTATATTAACACCAGTAGACTTCCCTACACCACACATCTCACCAGGAGCATCAGGAGAATGCATGTTCAAATGCATATTCAACTCCTTAGGCTTCAGTACTGAACAGTTTATACTCTTTATAATCATTTTAGAAATATGATTTAAATTCAAATTAGATATTTTCTCCAAGTCACGAATTTCTGTGTTACTGTTGATTACAAATTGCCACAAATGTTTACTTTGACTTTTTTGTTTCTCTCAATTTAGTCATCTGTTTTCTTGAAATCTGGGAGAATCTGGTTTGAGAGTGTGATTACCACCCATGGCTGTGTGCCTTGCTCCAACTTGAAGATCACCTCAGGTTTGGTGATGCAGTTTTCCAATAACATCAGGTTGCTATAGGTCTCCAACATCATGTCCCTGTACAGGGTCCTCTGAACATCATCCAAGTTCTGCTACTCCTCCCATGTCAAGTCCATCACAACATCTTCATATGACACCATCCACTGTGCATCAGGTTCTATTGCTTCAGAGTCTGTTTCTGCTTCTGCCACATAAATGGACACCTGTCCTGCTCTGCTGTGTTACCAGAGTACCACTCGCACCTCTTTAACCATTGCCCAAACTTCAGAGGCACAAAGTCCAGCTCCAGAGACAATGGAAAGGAAAGCTGGATTTCCACTAAAAAGCAGAGGTCAAATCTGATATTTCTTTCTTGCTTTTTGTCTAGGTCATAAGCCTGTTTGTTTTAAATAATTTTACTGAGAAACAAACAGCAATGAGACAGTTTCACAACTGATTACTAGCACATTTTCAATAATTAATGCATTGCATATTGTTGTCTTGGTGGTTATTCATTGTACAAGATGCAGACATGATATCCTGTCTCAAACATTATTAGAACAAACCTCTCTATTCATTGAATTAAGAGAATGGAGGTGTATATCTATCCTAACTATGTTGAATGTACAGATAAAAAATGGGCCTTCATTTCTATCCCACTTTTGGGTTAATTTTATCAGAGAATGGCATTCCATTGTTGGTTAAATACTGTAGGTGCATGAATTCAGCAAAGTAATCCAATATGGTCCAGCAGACCTTAATAGTAATGGGCTATTTGCAGGACTGGCAATGTCAGAAGATGTTGGCCTGAGCCTTTTACAGCACAGCATATTAATATGGCTTTACTTTTTATATCTCATTTTATACTTTTCCCAATGGATGGCTAAGACCAAGATAAAGCAAGACCTATATAACAAGAAATATAACTTTTGTATTTGATGAGGTAAGTCAAATCGTAGGATTTGACCTGAAACCTTGTACTGCAGTTTGTAGATGTGTTGTCAGTGTCAGCCATGTGGATGAAACATGGCCATTGCTTGAACAATTTGCTCTCTCTGAGAGCCTGAGAGAATGTTTTCTCTCCAGGTAATTCTCCTTAGGCACACTCTACATCATCAATCACTGTCCTCTGTGGCCCCGTAATCTCCTTGATCAGAAAATTTTGGACACAACTGAGTTACATGATGTTATAGTACAGGTTCCCCTATATCCTGAGTCTTCACTGACCGTGAAAGACTAAGGCCAAAATGTTGGCTGTCCTTGCAGCCTTTCTTTTTCTCTAATTTTTGGTCTGCAAACTTATGTTTTTAACCCTCCAAAAGAGAAGCTTATTATTGTTACCCTACAACATAGGCAGTTGAGCTTAACCTCACTATCTCTCTGGATATCAAACATCTTAGGCATAACATGGAACAGGTATTTTCCATCAGGTATTGATATGTTAAACTTTGAGACCCTCCAGAATATGAAGAAAAAAGATTAAAGTGATAAAAAAGATTTTAAAAAATAAGAATAAGCATTTATATATTTTTATACAGAAATTAAGAAATCTAACCATATACAGCCTTGTAGCAGCACAGTCCTGTGACATTATTTTTTTCTGTCTCTTGAATTCTTTTATTACCTTTTAAAAAAAAAAAAAAAAAACAGACATTTACTTGAGAGGCAGCGTGGCAGTAATTGCCATGTCATGACAATCAGTATGTACTTAGAAGACCAGAATGAGAGGCATTCCAAGCATGACCCTACCATTACACATTACTTTCTTCAGTGCAGTTGCTTAGTTCACAGGTATCAGCATATATAGTTAGTCAAGGTGAGAATCCTACCAATTAACTTCTAGTTTCAAAAACATGCTGAAGATTCTCAGAACCATTGCCTTTCCCATCTTGTGCATATAAATGTATGACTTTGCCTCTGCCTTTTTCCTAGCTTTTCTACTTGCTCTCTCTTCGTTGACTAATCCTCAAGTTCTCCCTTTCCTTTTAATTGTGTTATGCCTTTCTATTTTTATTTTGTCCTTTGAGTCCTTATAATTGGAAGACTGTACAATATTTACACATCTGGGTCTGGTTTATTTCACTTATGAGTATATCTTCAAGTGGTATCCACTTATATATAAAGGCTTTGAGATTATCATTATTTTTTCTCTAATTTTTTTGAGAAATAAATATCAATGAGACAGTTTCAAATCAAATTGGTAGGACAGGTCCAATAATTAACACATTACATGCTGCCTTCCTAGTGGTTATTTGTTTTACAAGATGCAGACATAATATCCTATTTACAAACACTATTAGAACAAATGCCTCTATTCCTTGAATTAAGAGAATGTAGCTATATATCTATTCCAATCATTTTGAATACACACAGAATGGTCATTCATCTATATCCCTTTTTTGGTTTAGTTCCATCATTTAAATATTATAGGTGTGTGAACTCAGCAAAATATTCCAAAATGGTCCAGTAATACATAATAGTATTGGGTCTTCCGCTTGACTGGCAGTGTCAGAAGTTGTTGACCTGAGTCCCCTACAGCTCAACATAACAGCATGGCTTTATTTCTTGTACTTCATTTTTATACTTTTCTGCTGGATGGTTAAGACCAAGATAAATCAAGACCTATGTAACAAGAATTGTAGCTTTTGTATCTGATAAGGTCAGTCAAATCCCCTCAGGATTTATCCTGAGACCCTGTACCTCAGATTGTAGAACCTTTGTCAGTGTCAGCCATGTGGATGAGTCACGGCCATTGCTTGGCCAATGTGCTCTCTGTGAAAGCCTGAGAGAATGTTTTCTCTCCATGTGACTCTTTATCATTCTTTATAGCTGAATAGTACTCCACTGTATAAGAGTACCACATCTTTTTCATTCATTCCTCAGGTGATGGGCATCTTGGTTGTTTCCAAGATTTGGCTATCACAAATTGTGCTGCTATGAACATAGGTGCACATATATCATTATGACACATCATTTTCAGTTCCTCTGGGAAAACTCCCAGTAGGGGGATAGCTGGTTTGGATGGGCTTTCCAGTACTAGTTTTTTAAGGAGTCTCCACACTGATTTCCATAATGGTTGCACAGGTCTGCATTCCCACCAGCAGTGGAGAAGGGTTCCCTTTTCCCCAAAGCCAATCCAACATTTGTTGTTGGTTGATTTCTTTATGATAGCCACTCTTTCTGGGGTGAGATGACATCTCAGTGTTGTTTTAATTTGCATTGCATGGATGGCCAGTGATGTGGAGCATTTTTTCATATATTTATTTGCTTCTTTAATTTCATTCTCTGAGAAGTATATATTCATCTCAGATGCCCATTTCTGGATTGGGTCTTTAAATTTTGGGGCCCTAATGTTTTTTAATTCTTTATAAATTCTAGAGAGAAGACTTGTCTGAGTGCTTATTAGCCAAGATTTTTTTTCTAAATTTGTGGGTTGTCTTTTTACTTTGTTGGTAATTTCCTTTGAAGTGCAAAAACTTAAATAAGAGGAGGTCCCAGTTGTTAATTCTTTCAAGTGTTACCTATGCAGTTTGATTTTTGTTCATGAACTCTTTGCCTATTTTGTTCATGAACTCTTTCTCTTCCAGGAGATTTAGTGTTTCTTTTTTAATGGTTAGATCTTTCATCCATTTTTACTTTAGTTCAATGCATGGTGATAGACCAGGTTCAAGTTTTAGTTTTCAGCATGTAGAGAGCCAGTTTTTCCAGCACCATTTGTTAAACAGGCTGTCTTTCTTCCAGTAAGCATGTTTGGCCCCTTTGTCAAAGATAAGGTGGCTGAGTGTGTTTGTAGAGGCATAAGCCTGTTTGTGATAGTGGGGTATTGACATCCCCCATTATAATTGTGTTGAAGTTTATGTGTTCTTTTATGTCCAGTAATGTTTATTTATTTAATTGGATGTACTGGTATTTGGAACATCTCTATAATTGTTGTGTCTGCCTATTGAATTGTTCTGTTAACTAATAATAACCATATTTGTTTCTTCTAACCAACTTTGGCTTGAAGTATACCTTTCTTGAATGCAGGTAGCTACTTCTGCTTCTTTTTTGCCTTCTCTTTTAGGGAATACTGCTTTCCATCCTTTGATTTTTTTTAGTCTGTGAATTTCCTTTTAAATTAACTGTGTTTCTTTTATACAGCATAGTATTGCCTTTTACTTTTTGATCCAATCTACCAGTATGTATATTTTGGTTACAGAGTTAAGAACATTAACACTGAGAGTTATTAGTGAAAGGTATTGATTTATTCCTAATGTTGCATTATGTTCCTGTTGATCATTTTGCTCCTTCTGCTTAGCAGTGTATCCTACCTGGTATATTCATTCTATTAGCTCTTTTGGCAGTGTTGGTTTGGTTGCTAGAATATCCTAGGATACTCTTGAGAAAGTTTTGAAGTGCTAGTTTAATAGCCATGGATTTCTTAAAATGCTCTTTGTCATAGAAAAACATTGATTCTCCATCCATTTCAAAAGCAAGTTTTGCAGGTTATATTATTCTGAATTAGTAGTTGGTTTCTATTAGAACTTGAAACACTCTGAAAGTTCTCCTTGCCTTTAAGGTTTGTGCTGAGAAGTCTGCCATAATTTTACTGCTTATATTCAGAAGTGATTGGTTACTTTTTCTCAAACACATTTTTAGGACTCTATACTTGTGTTTGAGTTCTGAGATTTTCACTGTGATTTGTTTGGAAGGGTTTTTTAATTTTGTTTTTCTGATCAGGTCTGTTTATACCCTTCTGTCTACATGCCTCACTTCTCTTTGCATTAAATTCTTTCGCTATTCTCAGAAACTTTTCTACTATTATTTCTGTAAACCAAATTATTATGCCATTTATACTGTCTTCTGAGTTGTCAATAATTCCATATAATCTCATACTAGTCTTTTCCCTCTCATTTAGCAACTTTTAAATTCATTTTCTATATTCTCTTGTTTTTAAGGTATCTTTGAGCATACAGTCACTTTTTTCAGCCTAATATTCTACTTCTAAAGCTCTATCTTCACATTGATCATTTCTACCACCCATACTTTCAATACAATTTTAATGTCCAACATTTTTTAGTGTCTTTTCATGGATTCTAATTCCTTACTAAACTGGCCATTCTCATTTTGTATCATTTTGTTTAGATCACCTTGCTTTGGGGGGCCTGAGCAGTAGCTCAGTTGTTTAAGTGCTTGCTAAAGCAAAGCAGACACCCCAAAAAATTAGGAGAGAGAAAGAAACCATTGACATCTGAGGGTCGAGGCTTACAGTGCCCTTAACCACCTTACCATGAATAAGCCAGCCCCCACAGTGACATCATCTAACCCTCCAAATTTCAATGGTGTTGAGGATGAGACTAGAAACTACTTATTCATGTAGTTTGAGCTTCAACTAAAACTATATACATACACATGTATAGTCTGCAGTACACTCCAGCACATGTAGTGCATTTGGTAATATTTTTCCAGGTGATAGTTAGATGATGGTTAATTGTAAAATTTTATCAAGTTTAGGATATAATACATGATGAAATGATCAAAATTGAGGGTAGATGGCAAAGGTGATGATGATTTTGGGGGAAAAAAAACTAGAGGAATGAAATAGAAGCAGATGGGAAGTGTAGTGAATTTCTAATTGGTCATAAACTTATTATACCCAGCTGAATGAAACTAGCATGGTGCTGAGTGTGGGAGGCCTACCTGAGGGTTGGTGCCATCAGCATAAAGGCAGGACAGGAGAAGCTGCTGAAACACTGTTAGAGATGCTGTTTGGAACAGCTGTTGGAGCTGTTGGAAACTGCTAGATCTCTTGGGTTTTTGTGCGGGAGGATCTTGTCATGCTGGCTTTTCCAGTGAACTTTGGAGAAGCTGTGGTTCTCATCTCAAGCATCACTCCCTGTCCCCAGAATGGAAGATGGTGCATAGCTCAGCTTCATGGAGAAACTTGTCACATTGTCTTTCCTGATGGGAACTCAGTTTTTCTCATTGCTGGAGCAGCTTGGGACCTCGCTGTTGTTGAGGATGGCTGTGCACTCTGGTGCTTACCTTGAACATTGCTTCCTGACTCCAGTGCCTGCTGGCACAGATCCTTCATCCTGCCAACATTGACTTTCTAGCTTCCACCAATGACCTTTGGGCCTTTCCATCACAGATCTTTGAAGCAGGCCTGCGTGAGACTTTGTTGTGGGCTCTGTGCCTCCAGATGGACTTGTGGGAAGCCTTGTTAGAAGATCTAGAATTTCTGCTTGATTGGGATCCAGGCCCTCAGCTGGATTATTTAGTTTTTAGCATGTGGAGACAGAGCTCCTGCACTTGTATATGATTCTTGGGTTATTCTTTATAAAATACAATTATAAAATGTGTCATGTATTATACTGGTCCCCTTGCAAAAACCTCAAACCATGACAGGAAGGTGAAGAGAGTAGAGTAACTGCTCATTGTTTTTGCATTTGGGTTTTAGGCTTGTATGAAGAACTAAAATACTGAAGTATTTAGCAATAATGACAGTGTGTCTTTATTTCTGAAAAGTATTTGCCAAATTAATTCCCTTAGATGCCTTCAGAATTGAGTTAGAGTGTGCTAGGTGTTTCTTTCATGTTGATCAGATACATATGAAACAGTGTGCTCAGGTATCTGCCAACTATCCGATCTTTGGTGTCAGCTTATCTTCACCCTCCATTACTTTCCTCCTGCTCAGAGGCAGGCAGAAAACATCCTACTTCATGTTATGGGAATAGTTAATTTGACTTAGTTGAATATATGGACACTGAAGCTAAAAAAATGATTTTAATTCCTGACTAACATGTATTGTTTGAGGAAGGATGCATTGTGCTTTACCAATGAAGTAGCCTAGGCATTAGTTTGCTATTTTAGAGTTGTCTTTGTGTGTGTGTGGGTGTGTGTGGGGTGTGTGTGTGTGTGTGTGTGTGTGTGTGTGTTGGGGAGGGTGTATTATCTCTACTTCCTCTTTCTCCTTTTTCTTTTTCTCCTTCTCCCTTTTCTTCCTCTTCCTTCTTCTACAACCCCTTCAAAACATAAAAAAATTCTTCACTTGTGGATCATACAAAACAGATTCTGAACAACTGCTGTGGAAATCACTGTGGAGGTTTCTCAAAAAGCTAGGATTAGAGGTCCCAGTCAATGCAGCTACCCCCCTTCTGGGTATTTTTCCATAAGAACTGAAAACATCATACCACAGCAATTCATGTTCACCTATGTTTATAGCAGTGCAATTTGTCATAGCTAAATCTGGAAACAACCCAGATGTCCATCAGCTGAGGAATGGGTAAAGAAGATTTTTCTAATATAATGGAATACTATTAGGCCATAAAAAAGATGAAATGGAGTCTTTTATAGATAAATGGATGCCACTCGAGACCATACTCATAAGTGAAATAAATCTGGCCAATATGTATAAGCATAGCATCTCACTAATATGAAAAAGCAAACAAGTAAACAAGATACAAAGTGCACAATAGAGATTGTGAATTGGGAAGTACCTATTCAAAAGAAAGGGGAAACTGCGATGGAGGAAGGGGGAAATGGAGAAAAAGGAAAAAAATGTGTGTATATACCAGATAGTTAAGGGTTAATACAGCTAGTTTCTCGTAGCTCCTTAAAAAGAAAGTGTTGTTTTTTAAAATATAATCTAATTTTTAAATGTTTTTTTATCATATTACGTAGGGACTTAAAGTTCAACAT
>NW_004524618.1:11859988-11874331 GCF_000260255.1 Octodon degus | reverse complement strand
CATTGAGTTTAGTAGCAACAATAGCTTTCATCCTTCTGAAGCTAGGAGAGAGGACAGTTTATGAATTTTAGAGTCACTGTTAATGTTGGCTCCATGATGGCTCAGTCAGAGTTGGATCTATTCCACTCTCTTGGGCACTTTGCTTACTTAAGCAAGAGAGAGCAGTAGGCATACTTATGCAACTATAAAACACAAAGTTACTAGAAGAAATTTGAGGAAAAGTCACAGGTTAGACATAACTGGTGAAATAAAATAGCATGGAAGAGAAAGGATGTTGAACTAAAGCAAGGAAAAGGCAGAACTGTGGCATCAGTATAATTCCTGTGTCAGCACTAAAGCCAGTTAGCATGAAAGTCCCCTGAGATGAGGACAAGAGGGGAATCCCAAAGACAGAGAGCAGTAATACTCATTGCACACTTCATGGGCAGCAAGCTTGGTGTTTACACACAGGATCACATTTAAACTACATAACAGCCCACAGACACAGCATGACTCACTACATATCAGAAGACACTGGCCCCAAGACACAGAGAAGCAGTGGGTAGTGACTAGGGTTCCTTCCCACCTCAATCCCCTTGCTTCCTAGGGAAGTAGAAGAAAATCAGCTCCAGTGTTTACACCTGTTCCATTTAAGAAGAAAAAAGCCTGACGTAGGAATGGCTTAGTACCATTACAAATATGGCACTCAACACAAAAGTCAAATGTTAACCCATCAACTCTGAGGTTAGACAAGGAGAGAACACAGTCCACCTGAGTAAACATAAAGACTCCTCTGTATCCATGAGCACTGCCTCAGCAAGTCCCAATTCACCTTGGGTATCATTAAGCAAAGTGAACCAACAGTTAGAGATGCAGCAGAAGGATAGGTCTATGTCCCTTTCTTTAAAGTCAACTGTAGGCATAGTTTAACTTGTTTACCCAAATATTAGTGAATCAGGACAGGACTCAACAAACTCCTGGGAGCCATATATTTTCGCAAATAAACCTTTATCAGAACATGCTCGTGTCAATCTGTTGATGTTTATTAAAAGCTATTTTCATGCTGTCAGAGTTGAACAGGTTTTCAAAAGACCATAGAACTTAGAAAGCCTTAAATATTTACTAAGTGGCTGTTCAGAAAGTTTGTTTCCCTTTACTGAGGAGGTTGTAACTGTGTTTGAATTTTCTACTCCATATTTTATTAGAACCCATCGGCTCTAAATGTATATGTCATCTGGTAAATTTATATGTTAGTAAAAATAGCCAGAATGTTCCAGCTTTATTTCTGATGAGCTAATTAATTTTGTATCCATTTGCAAATTCATTGCAGTATCACTTTGATCAAATGAATATAGAAATTTCCATCATCTAATTTCCTTTGATCCAGCTTTACAGACTTGGTTAGATTTTTTAGCTTCATATCATATTTTGTATGAAACTTGTATTTAGCTTTTGGTAGTTATACTTGGACAACTTTAAGAGTCACTATGATTCTTAACTTTAGGTACTAACTTCATGGATTAATGATTACCTAGGGAATGCCAAGGCATTAGCTCTGGGTTTGAGTCCAAGGGTAGTTCCAGGAGAAATTCACCTGTTAGTCAGTGGGCTAAGTGGGGGAGATCTGCCCTCCATGTGCTGGGCCCCCCAATTGGACAGAAGGTTAGATGGAATAAAAAGGCAAATAAAACACAATTTTCACTCTGCTTCTTGGAGCATCAACACTTTTTCTGCCCATGGACATCGGAAATCAGGCTCTCTGGTCTTTGTACTCCAGGATTTAAGCCGTAAGGTCCCCTAGCTCACGGGGTCTTTGGTAAGAGTTACACAATTGGGTTCTGAGTGCTGAGGTCATCAGACTTTAGCTGAGTCACCCTACCTGAATCCCTGATCAGCTTGCAGTCTGCTGTGAAACTTCTTGTCTTCTGTTATCACATGAGCCAACTCTCCTAATAAATTCTCTCCCAGTTAGTTCTGTGTCTTTGGAGAACCATGAGTAATCCAGGTCCTATGGAATATAATATTAATGAGTATGGTGGCAGGTTTCAGGGTAGGGAAAATCTACTGGTCAGCCAATCCCATTGGCGCCAACTGTAATACTTCTTTAAGCCAAACAGCCCTACAAAGTATGTTAATCTATAAAATGAAATTAATATAATAGAAATATTCACCTCATAAGGTTGATTTGCTGACAAAAGAAAGGTAAGTAAAATATTTAGCACAGGGAGCAGTGCTTAATATTAAAAGCTAGCTTTTATTATTAATGATGCTATCCTATGTATTAGTTGTTTCTTTCATTATCGGTAACAGACATTTGACTCCTACCAACTTTAGCAAAACAAAGGGCAAAAGGAGGTGAGGAGATGTTTAGAAAAACATTTAAATCCACAGAAGCAAAGAAAAATCCAAAGATTTAGCCAAAACAATCTCTTTTTCTCCACACAGGTTAAGACCTGGCCATGTGAAAGAGCATAGGTTATCTAATGATACACGACTTGGGTTTTGCATCCATCTACCCTGAGCAGGTGGGGAGTTTGCCTCATCTCCTTCTCTGCTCAGTGAAGCAATGCAGAGACAATAACTTTTTCATTTTTGCGTCCCCGCCTGCTAGCATAATGTGTGACACCTGCATGCTCATATAAATGTATTTTCCAAAATCACCAGCATGTTCATGGAGTGAAAAGTAGATATGACTAGCCAAGAGTCAGTCACCTCTAGCAATAGTAAGATACCCTATTAGCTAGCACATCTGGGGTCAGGTTGGGGCAGGGACCCTGTTTGGTAGCCTACAGTGACTTTTCCTCTCACAGTTGTAAAAGAGATGAAGAAGGCATTCCAAACACAGCTTCGCTGTGCAGAAGTCACTGAATGCATCTTGTCCTTTTAATCAATGGAATCTTCCTCTGCTTCTGGAGGAGGCTGGGAGATAAGACCGGTTCCCCTCTGTCCCCTTGGGACACAAAGCCGGCTGGTTTTATCGCATTATAGGATCTGCCCACCTCCATTGCATTGACAAGACATGACTGGCCTGTGCATATGTCCTGGTCTCTCTAATCGCTTTACTTCCATCACTTGGACATTTTATTTGAAATTGATTTTTAAATGTCTGAGTAATTGAGGTTTATGTGTAGTTGTCTTTCTGCAACAGAGGTAATCTGAGGCTGCTTACACCCTCATTAACGGTGGATCAGACATGATTGCATTACTATAGGCCTCAATTTATGCCATTCCTGAGGGCTCCCAGCAGAGAGTGACTTGAGCCCCTGACAGAACTGCTCATCTGATGAACAGGACAGTGCGAGGCTTTGCATCCCCTGTGCTGCACCTTCTGCAGATAACCAGGTCTAGCAGGAGGCATTTTTCAGGAATTCCCATGGGGCATATCTTTGCACATGTATATTTGGACATATAGAAGTTACTAGGCTCTGCTGAAGGCAAAACATTGTTTTTTTCCAGTTAGGGGACATTCATTTGAGCTCATCTTAAAAATTGTTTTCAGGTGGGAAGTCTCTTGGTGTTGGTTTTGCAAACATGGCCAAGTTCTGGAGCTTCCTCTCCCCAGTTATTCCCCCAGTGCTTCACTCATTATGAGCCCTGGGACTTGCTTTTTACCAAAAAAAATCTAGCCTTTGTATTTCACATAGTTAAGGCTCACTAGGGAACAAAAGAAGGCAATGGGAAACATTATAATCTGAAAGACACAACCTCCTCTGTCTTCCCTGTTTTTAAAAGTAACTTTATCACTGCCTGTACCAGTCAGAACACAGTTTAGAACTTGGAAGTAATGTGGGGACAAAAACCCTTGTTTCAAATTCAGAAAGAACTGGGCTTGAATCTTTGCTCAACTCAGTGAAGTAAGGAGAGTGATAGATAAAAGCCATACTCTCATTTTGATTTGATGCCTTCATCTATGAAATGGAAACATGAAAGCTTATTTCCCAGGACAAGGTGAAACTGAGGGGAATAAAGTTTATAAATGACTGGACATAAATAAAATAAAAATCCTAAATAGCCTTGGTGGCCTCTTGCTTTGTTTTAAATTGTAGCCTCCCCTATGGATCATAACATCTGAGTTCCATGAAAAGAAATAAGCAAAATCCTGTAATAAAAAATGGGTAAATAAAACAGGAATCCAAGAACTTCAAACTCATTGCAGTGAATACCACTGCAATGGTTGTACCTTATTTTTGTCTCATTTATATTGTTGTGTTCTATATTTCAATTGGAAAAATGTATAATTCTTTGAGAGAAAAATAGGCCCTTAATACTTGTTGTGATTTATGTCTAGATGTTCCCCCAAATCCTCCTGAAGTCATCAGTGGGGCTTTCTCAGAGGTGGCAGTGCTGTAGACAACTGAATTACATAAAATATTATAGGCAGTCAGACAGGGCTGGGCCCTGGAAGGATCCAGTATGGATGACAAGATATCTTGCAACTGTGGGAGAGAGAGAGACACTCCTGCTGTCAGCCTGACCTCAAGACAAAAGATCCAACAAATGTGTACCTCCATTAGGATAAACAGCAAGGATTAATATTCTCAATAGATCTCTGTTGTCTTGAGAAAGCCAGGAAGAGTCACAAACCCACCCTGATATAGAAAAAGCCCCTGTTCTGTATTCTGTGCCCACTTGCTATATGACTGGCTTCCCCAATTGACACTGATCTAATTAATTTAACCTGAAAAATTATACTTGGAATCTTATTAGTTGACTGTAGTTTTGGTCCACTTCATGCCTACCTTGTGAGTTCCCATGTTTACCACCTGGGACCTACCTCACATTATGGATTTGCTCCATAAAAATCACTAGAAAAGACAGGGCTCTTGGCAACCCATTTGGCTCCCCTCTGTCCCTATCTCCTCCAGAAGCTTTATTTCCCCCAATAAATAAATTCTGCTCTAACCTCTGTCATTCATAAAATTCTTTCCTTGATTTTAGAGAACACGAACTCATGAAAAATATCTTTCACGTTGGGAGTTCCTTTCCCTTATATCAAAAGGGTCTAGAGTGTATGATGTTGAGACTCAGGGTGTGCAATTACTAAAACAGTCCACTAATTGCTCTGGTGCCACCCTAATCCCAGTAGTCTAGATAAAGTATAGAATAGGCAGAAAGAAGCTTCTAAGATCCCTTGCTTGCTTGTTTGCTTTTGTTGCATCTCTCTTTCATAAACTTTTGCTCCTCTGTGATGCTCTCTGCTAAGCCACCCTGTACTGGAGCCAGGTTTTATGGACTGAAAACTCTAGAAACAATGAGCTCAATAAACCTTTTCTACCTTAACTAGTAGTTGTTGCCAAATAACTACGTCCTTCAACATTAGATTTCTGGTATTTTGACTCAGCAATAAGTAAGGAAGCTAAGGCAGAATTCAGTAATAGGGAGATGGGTTCATTGATGTGACTGTACCTGACCATATTGTTTAGGAGCCTTTGAAACTGGCATACAGGATAGGGAAGAGTTATGAAAGGTTTGGGGATGCCACATGAAAGAGTAGGTCTAGAATGCCATGGGAGTTACGTGATGGGAGAGACTGGGCAGAGTGTAGAATACCACACTGCTGACAAAATTCTTCAAGTGAAGACCAGACTCGAGGTTTCTGATGGGAAAAAGGACTATATTGACTTTTGAAATCCAGAAAATGTGTGTTATTTTTGGCAGAAAGTTTGTCTACCTATTAGACATGTCCAGAGACTTTGCCTGAGACTAAGTTTAAGTGTGACAAACAAATCATCCCAAAAACGTTTCAATGCAGTCTAATGTTGAGGTGGTAGCATGGGTACTGTTGTGGACTTTTAGCCACATCTATGTTGAGAATCAAGAGCAAAGAGCCCAAAAGAATGATAGAATGATTCAAAATGTTGTTTGACCAAAATAATAATGGAAAAGAAAGAGGAGGAAGAAGAAAAGGAAAAACAATAACAAGTTGTCCCAGTAAAGATACAGCCTAAAAAGATGGAACAAAAGACAAATTATTCACTAAAAAGAATAACAAGATAAAGCTAAGTATTTCAGAAGACAACAGAAAAGATAGCCTAAGTATATCCCAAGGACCAACAGAAGGACTCCAGTCTTTAGTTACCCCAGAATTGCAAATGTGAATTACTTTGCTTTAAGAAGAAAGTGCAGAGGACTATGTTCCTGAATAGTGCAGCCTATGGAAGTTGTTTCTCAGGATGGGATTCATAGTAATTTCACCCCTACAGTCAAGATTAGAGGAAGCCTTGCTACTGCTAGAGCTGACAGACAACGTTAGAATCATCCACATGGTGTTTGATTTAGGTACATGCAGAATATAAGTGTTGTGGGCTCAGAAAGACTTCCACTCAGATTTCAGAGGAAGACATGGAAGGCCAGACAACGTACCCCTGAAAGCACAATGTGTGAATCTGTGAATGTGAGGCAAAAGGTACTGCAGAGACCACAAAAGGTTGGGGAATCCAGGAATATGGATCATATAAGGAAAGCTGTAAGGATGGAGGAAGACAGCCAAAGAAAGAAGCCATGAGAGCTACATCTAACAGATGTATCAATGAGGCAGAACCACCCAATCTTTTTGGATTTCATATCTTACTGAAGATTGCTTCAGAAATCTGCACATGGAACTATAGAACTTAATGTTTGCTTTGATAGATTTTGAGCTTGCCTTGGTTCCATTCTTTTTTTTTCTTCTGTATTTAGGACAGAAAAAAAAACCCTGTCTTCAGGGTCTGCAGGGTCTACATAGATTGGACTCATAGTGATTCTCCTGTTTTCAGTCTCCCAAGTGCTGTGATTACAGGCATGCACCACCATGTCCAGTCTCAATCACCATATCAGCACACCCCGTGGGTAGGGCTGGCATGATATGACAGGGATCGAACCCCCAGCTTCTGTGCTCTGTCTAAGTAGGTACTTTAGTCTGCTGTGCTATCTGGCCAGCCCTCAGTTCCATTCTTTGTGGTATGAAATGTATGAATGTACATTTCAGGAATGAATGTACTCCCCTATTTGTAAATTTGGGAAAGGAAAAGTCTATCTTGTGCCATTGAATGTTGGGAGTGTTTAATTTTATTTCCATTTATACAGAGTTTTACAGCTAACCACTTACCTTAAATCTAAGAGAAGACTTTGGATTTAGACTTTGCAGCAATGTTAAAATTGTTAGGATTTTGGTAACTCTCACAGATGGACTAAATGCCTTCTCTGTAAAGGAATGTAGATGAGTCTTTGGCAGACAAAGGGTAAAATTTATGGTTGTGCCTAGATGTACTCTCCAACCTCATGCAGTCCTATGTGGGGATTTTTCAGAGGCAGCTGAATCTGGAGTGTGTGTTGCTAAGATTAAAATTGTTATTAAATCAGTCCACTGATTCCTTTGATATTACCCTAATCCAAGTGGCCTAGATAGCTATAAAATGAGCAGAAAGAAACTGCTGGGATCCCTTCATTTCTTTTGCTGTCTTCTGTCTGCCATGAACAGTTTCTCTGATGTCCCTCTGCCAAGCCGCTCTGCCTTTTAGAGAGAGGATTATGGACTGCAACTTTTATGAACAGTGAGCTAAATAAAGCTTTCTTCCCTTAACCTGTGGGTGCTGGTTATTTTGTCTCAGCAGTGAAGAAATTAACCAAGATAATACTTTATTAGAAAATTCATAGAATCCAAGAAGTAAAGTGGGACCCTCATTTCTTTTCACACTGCAATCCCCTCTCAGTACACCAGATGGCAGAAATTCCTTAATAGGTATGTATATAAATTTTATAGACTCTCTGGACTAATGCATCCCTAGAGATTTTGCTGCAGAGAGGAAGAAGCACATAGATTCAGAACAGTGTTAAGCCTCTAGGATGTGCCCAAAGTTGTCCTTGACACCTGATTGGTTTCCATACCAGTACATTCAATTGAGCTTGGCATTGGGTAGGAAGAGTTTAACAAGCATTGGTTATTGACTAGGTTTCTATTCCAAGTTGATCAGGCATCTGTCTTGATGTTCTATGCCACTAAATGCCCTGAAAATTCTTTCCCTGTGTTAAATGTCTGTCCAAGGAAGGAGTAGGAGAGGTCCCTGGAGGAATGAGATGACTGGAAGATCCTTACAGAAGATACAAAGATTGAAATTAGAACTTGGGACACATAGCAAAACAGCAAGCTATTCTTGATAGAACCCAAAACAAGAGCAAAAGTGGAAGGTAAGACTTGGTAGACATGTTAGAAGGGAAATGATGCCTAAGCTGGAACAACAGTTCAAGGGATATGGAAAAGCATATATCTCTGGATGAAGCTAGAAAAAGCTGAATGCCTGCCTTGCTTTTCATTAGAGAAATTCCAGCTGCTATTAGGTGGTGCAGACACACACACACACACACACACACACACACACACACACACCCCGCAAGTATTTAACCAGGGAATTTTGACTATGTCCTAAATTAGAGCAGGTAAATAGGAGTGAAAGATTAGTTTCTTGTTTATTGTATTTTAATATACACCAGAGACTATAATAAACACATTGGAAAATCTTATTTACCCTAGGTAGCAACTCTATTGATAGTTTATTTTTTATTAAATATGAAAATATTCAGTATTCATTTGTTCTGCACTCTGGAAATATAGAAGTGCATAAAATGACCCAAGTGCCACATTTGGGGAATTTGTATTTTCAGGGGAATAAACAATAAATGAAGCAATATTTAATGTACATTTAGAAATCTGATATATGAAGCTTCTTAGTCCAGCTGCCCCTACTCAGGCTCTCAGGCTGAAGACTGCCAGAGAGACCTGGCAGGCTAACCCCACTACCCCCCACAATATTTCCTAGAGTTCCACTGAGCCTGCCCCCCACCACCCTGAAGTCAGCCAGAGAGGCCTGCCTTCCATCCAGAGTTCTATTGAGTCTGGCTACCCATCCTCGACCTGAAGACCACCAGGAAGAAGTGAATACCACAGCAAACTGAAGGAGCCTCAGAGAGCTCTACCATGCACCAATCCACCATGGAGAAAGCCTTGTACAGCTTTGGCCTACACTTATCAACACTGGATCCATCTTGAACTGTAGGTTGCAACCTTCTCCTTAATAAGGTAGAAACTACATCGAACCCCATAGAGTAGGAGTTTTGATGAGCCTATCCTGCTCTCCCATTCTCCTAAGAGCCTTCACCTTCACCCTGACCATCAACTGTCATTGAAAAAATGACAAAAGCAAGGAACAAAAGGCAATCTCAGACCTTTAGCCCACCCAAAACAAGTCCATAGAAGATCATAGAAGAACTTGGAAGTCACACACCTGAAATTTCTGAGATGAGAGCAACTGAAGTAAAGAAACAATTCCATCATACCATGGAAGAAATCAGATCAGAAATAATCTCTCAGGTAAAAAGCAAATGACTACAATCATGAAAGTTGCTCAATGCATCTAAGGAAGACACATTTAAAGAGGAATAGGAAAATGATGGAAACATTGAATGAACAATACAAGAAAGAATTAGAATCCATTAAACATTCAAACAGATATCCAGGACATTAATATATCATCTGAAGCTGGAAAAACCACTTAAATGAAGCAAAGATAGAATTTCAGATCTTGAAGATAGCATTGCAGCTAGTGAACATAAATGGAAACATCTCTTAAAAATAGTAAGAAATGATATAACATTAAAGCAGCTTTAAGATGATGAAAGAAAAATAATGTAAGACTAATAGGAATCAAAAAATAGCTGGAGATAACACAAAACACATGAGAAGAGTGTTTGCAGAAGTAGTAGCAGAAAAATTCCCAAGCATGGGAAAAGAATCTGTTATACAGTAACTGAAGCATATAGAATTCCAGCTAGACATAATCAAAATCATCACCCAGACACATAATAATCAAGATTCCCAGAAATTGAGCAAAAGAACAGAATAATAACAGCTGTTAGAAGAAACAGGTCACTTATGATGGAAAGCCCATCAGAATCATAGCAGATTACTCAACAAAGACCATCAAATTAAGAAGAACTTGTATTGAAATATTTGAAGTCCTAAAAGAAAACAAATTTCAACCCAGATTAATGTATCCTGAAAAAGTATCAAATTTAATGGAGAGATCAGATATTTCCATGACAAAGAACAACAGAAGAAATTCATGACAACAAGAAAAACCCCACAAAGAGTACTGATAGATATTTTAGAAAGAGACGAAGATGACCACAACTTCAACAACAACAGAAGAGAACTACCAAGTAGAACCAGTAATTAAGCAAAGGAGGGAAAGAAGGGATCCTACAGTAGGAAAAGAACACAACAAAGATAAGCTAATACATATCACTTATAACTATTAATGTAAATGGACTCAATTCACCAATCAAAAGAAGCAGACTGGCAGAGTGGATAAAGAAACAAAATCCAACAATATGCTGCATACAAGAAACACATTTAACTCAAAAAGAAAATAATAGACTGAATGTCAAAGGATAGAAAACAACTCCATGTGACAGGAACTCAGAAAAAATCAGAGGTAGCTATTTGGGTTTCTGACAATGGCAACTTCATATCAAGCATTACTAAAAGAGATGAAGAAGGTCTCTCATACTTGTTAGGTGAAAACTGCAAGAAGAAGTGATAACAATTATGAATATATGTGCACCAGATGCAGGAGCACCCAACTATATAAGAATTTTTTTTTTTTTTTTCAGAATCGGGGATTGAACTCAGACACTTGCGCTTGCCAGGGAAGTGCTTATTCTACTGAGCCATCTCCCCAGCCCTATAAGACAAATTTTAGCAGACATGAAAAATCTAATGAGCCATAACATAATTGTATTGAGAGACTTATCATCCCATTAACACAGAAAGATAGATCAGCATTCAAAACAGGAGCAAAGAAATAACTGAACTAACCAAGTTTGTGAAGAAATGGACTTAGTAGACCTTCATAGAGGGTACCACTGAACAGCATCAGAATGCACATTTTTCTCAGCTGCACATGGGAATTTCTCAAAAATAGATTGTGTGATAGCACATAGAAGATGCTTAAGTAAATGTAAAGGAATGGAAGTTATCCCATATATATTATCTTACCATAGTGCAATGAAACTGGAAATCATTGACCAAAGAAACAGCAAAACTTTTTAAACACATGGAAACTAAATAATAACCCTCTGGAACAATCAATGGATCACAGATGAAATTAAAAAAGAAATTAAACAATATGTACAATGGAATACAAAAGCATATACAAGACACAGTGCTACCCTGCACCTGCAGGACCTACAGGTACCAACCCAGGTGCAGCGAGGGTGAGACACTCTTCCACCACCATGGGGTGCCCCACCCATGACTCCACAGGACCTCCCCTACCCCACCTGCCCAGTACGAATTTCTGCCGTTTTCCAGGAACCCACAAATCCAGTCCTAGCCTAGGCCTGATGAGTGTGTGGGAGAGCTTCTGGCTACCCTGTGCTGGCATGACCTACTGGTCCAAGCCCAGGCACAGCACGAGTGACACCCACTTTCAGCATCTTGGGATGCTTCCCATCACTCCATAGTACCCCCCCACACACACACACACGCACACACACTCCGTCCACAGAATAAGAATTTCTGTCACATTCTGTGATCGCCCAGATCCAGTCCTAGTCCAGGCCTGGTAAGTGTGTGGGAGAGCTGTCTCCACCCCTCATTCCACCTTGTTCCCTCCAGACTCAGCTTAGGCCTAGCATACAGGCTTGGGGTGAAACCCTGCAGCTGCAATCCCTGCAGAGAGTGTAGAGGACAGAAACACCCAGCTAGTCAAGGAGCAGAACATCTTGCCAGAGGGGCACAACAGGCTCACCCCCAAGAGCAGCAACAGGAAGGAGCTAAGCAAAGCAGCCAGACCCAACCAGGCACAGCTGGATAAATCCAAACTTTGTTGATCTGCACTTGAACTTCAGTAGGTGCTAAAGTTATAACTGCAAAAAGATCTACAACAAAGGTCAGAAGACAGTGCTACACAAAATGATGAGAAGGAACAAAACAAAATCTCAGAACCCAAGCCCACCTATAACAAGTGCAGAGGACACTAACAGAACAAACTGGGAACCACACAGCTAAAAGCAATGAATCAATGGCTTCTGATATAAACAGCTGCAGAAAGGTATAGAGGAACTCAAATAGGAAATGAAAAAAGAAATCCCTGAATTAATAACATCTGCAGTAAAGAGTGAAATGCAGAAACATATGGAGGAATACCAATGCCCACCTAGAACAAGTGCAGAGCACACTAGCTCAGCTTAAATGTATGAATTAATAGGTTGATATTAAAGAAGCAACAGAAGAAAGTTATAGAGGAACTCGGAGCAGAATTATTCTCTGAAACAAAAAAAGAATTCTCAGAACTCAGCATCTGAAGTAAAAAATCAACTATAGAAATATAGGGAGGAAACACAATCTGAAAAAAACACTACAGTATAAGAATTTATAACAGTTTCTAAAGAAGACATTGATAAAAAGAAATAGAGGAGATTAGAAAAATGACAGATTCCTTGAATGAGCAACACAGGAAATAAATAGATTGCATGAAGCATAGTCAAAGAGATATAGAGGACATTAAAATATCAAACACAAGCTTGCAAAACTGTTTAAGTGAAAGTGAAGACAGAGTATCAGATCTTGAAGACACTGGTGAACCTAGTGAAAAGGTAAGAAAGGATCTCTTAAAAACAACTGGGATGCAGGAAAGAATAATCCATCACCTGCAAGGTGATACAAAGATGAACTATGTGAGACTAATAGGCATCAATGACAAAGAAGGAGTCAATACAAATGACATTAAAAAAAATATGGGCAGAAGAAATAGAAGAAAACTTCCCAAATATCAGGAAACAATCTGACTTTCAGGTAACTGAAGCATACAGAATGCCAAGTAACCTCAAAACAGTTAAAGACACTGAGACATATAATAGTCAAGATCCCAGAAATTCAGCACAAGAATAATCTACTGAAAGCCGCTAGAGAAAAGAAGCAGATCACATTCAAAGGAAAACACATCAGAATTATGGCCCATTTCTCTTCACAAATGATAAAGGCAAGAAGAGCATGGAGGAGAATACTTCAAGTCCTCTATGAAAACAAATTCCAGCCCAGATTATTATACCCTACAAAACTCTCTTTCAAGTTTGATGAAGAAGTAAAATACTTTCATGACAAAGAACAGCTAAAGAATTTCATGTTGACAAAGGCAACCCTACACAGGCTACTGAAAGATGTTCTAGAGAAGGACCAAAATGATCAGAACTGCACAAATGAGATCAGAAGCAAGCAACTAGATAGGGCAATCAATTAAACACAGGAGAAAAAGGAGTAAATATCAAGTAAATAAAATGTCAATCATAAGTCATTACATCTCAATTAGAAACATCAATGTAAATGGACTCAATTCACCAATTAAAAGACATAGACTGGCACAGTGGATTAGAAAACATAATCCAACAATATACTGTATACAAAAAACACATTTAACTCATAAAGACATTCATAGCCTGAAAGTTAAAGGATGGATCACAAAACTACATGCTCCAGCACTTCAGAAAAAAGCAGGGGTAGCAATCCTATTCTCAAATTGTCTCAACTTCAAACCAACAATGATCAAGTGAAATAAAGAAGGCCACTATACACTGGTTAGGGGAAAAATTCAAGAGGAAGAGGTAAAACTCATAAATATATATGCATCAAACAGGAGAGTACCCAACTATATAAAGCAAATCTTAATGGACATGAAAAATCTAATATCCAATACCACAATCTTAACAGGAGATCTTAACATCCCCTTATCCGAAAAAGATAGGGTAACCAGACAAAAACTTAGCAAAGAAATAACAGAACTGAACCAGAGCTTGAAACAAATGCACTTGGTGGACATATACAAAGTCTTCTACTCAAACACAGCTGAATACACATTTTTCTCAGCTGCATATGAGTCATTTTTGAAAATAGACCACATACTGGTCCATAGGTCATGCTTCAGTATATGTAAGAAAACAGAAATTATCCCATGCACATTATCTGACCACAGCACAATGAAACTGGAAGTAAATAACAAAAGAAACCAGAAAAAAAACCTAAATTCATGGAAATGAAATGACACCCTACTCAGCAACCCATAGGTCACAGATGAAATTAAACAAGAAATTCAAATATTTCTACAATTCAATGCAAATTCAAGCAAAATTATTGTAATTTATGGGATACATAGAGAGCAGTTCTCAGAGGGAAATTCGTAGCTGTGAACTCACACATTAGGAAAACAAAACAAGAATAAATAAATACCCTAGTGCTGCACCTTCAACAACTAGAAAAGGAAGAGCAAACCAAACCCAGAGCCCAAAGACGGCAGGAAATCATAAAGATTAGAGCAGAAATTAATTCAATTG
>NW_004524618.1:11857542-11858943 GCF_000260255.1 Octodon degus | reverse complement strand
CACACTGAGAGGGAAATTATAGAAACAATACCTTTTACAATAGCACCGAGGAAAATGAAATACCTTGGAATTAATCTAACTAAAGAAGTCAAACATCTTTTCAAGGAAAATCACAGTACTCTAAAAAAGTAGATCATAGGGGATTTCAGAAAATGGAAAGATATTCCATGCTGCTGGATAAGAAGAACCAACATTGTGAAGATGGCCATACTCCCAAAATTGCTGTACAGATTTAATGCAATCCCCATCAGACTACCACGAACATACCTCACGGACATAGAGAAATCATTCCTAAAATTTATCTGGAACCAGAAAATACCTAGAATAGCAAAGGAAATTCTGGGCACTAAAGACAAGGCAGGAGGTATTACAATTCCTGACTTGAAATTATACTACAAGGCTACTGTGATAAAATAAGCATGGTACTGGCAACAAAATAGACCTGAGTATCAGTGGAATAGATTAGAAGACACTGAAGCCCCTACAAGCACATTCAGCCACCGTATCTTTGACAAAGTGGCCAAACATACTCACTGGAAGAAAGATAGCCTCTTTAACAAATGGTGCTGGAAAAACTGGCTCTCTACATACCAAAATCTAAAACTTGACCAAGGTCTATCACCATGCACTAAACTAAAGTCAAAATGGATTAAAGATCTAAATATTAAAGCAGAGACACTAAATCTCCTGGAAGATAAGTAGGAGGAACTCTTGAAGACATATGAGTAGGCAAAAACTTCATGAACAGAAATCAAATTGCATGGGAAACAGTTGAAAGAATTAACAACTGGGACCTGCTCTTACTGAGAAGTTCTTCATGTCAAAAGAAATTACCAACAAAGTGAAAAGGCAACCCACAAATTTGGAAAAAATCATGACAAATAAATACTTACACAAAGGTCTGCTCTCTAGAATTTATAAAGAACTAAAAAACACTAGAGTCCCCAAATTTAAAGACCCAATCCATTGGGTCCGAGATGAACAAATACTTCTCAGAGGATGAAATTAAAGAAGCGAATAAGTATACGAAAAAATGCTCTACATCACTAACCATCCACAACATGCAAATTAAAACAACATAGAGATATCATCACACCCCAGAAAAAAATGGCTATCATAAAGAAATCACCCAACAATAAGTATTGGAGAGGCTTTGGGGAAAAACAGACCCTTCTCCACTGTTGATGGGAATGTAGACTGGTGCAACTGTTATGGAAATCAGTGTGGAGACTCCTTGGAAAATTTGGACTGGAAATCCCATTTAAATCAGCTATTCCTCTACTGGGAATTTTCCCAGCTTATCTGAAAATATCATATCATAGGGATATATGTGTGCCTATGTTTATAGCAGCACAATTTGTGATAGCCAAATCTTGGAAACAACCAAGATGCCCATCACCT
>NW_004524618.1:11852465-11856768 GCF_000260255.1 Octodon degus | reverse complement strand
CCTAAGATGTTTGATATTCAGACAGATAGTGAGGTTAAGTTTAACAGCCTAAGTTGTATGGTAATAACAGTGAGCTTGTCTTCTGGATGGTTAACAACCTAAGTTTGCAGACCAAAATTAGAGAAAAAGGAGGGCTTCAAGGAAAGCCAACATTTGGCCCTAGCCTTCCAAGGTAAATTACATCTCAGGACATATGAGAACTTGTACTGTAATGTCATGTAACTCGGTAGTGTCCCAAATTTTCTGATCAAGGAGATTATGGGGCCAAAGAGGAACATGTTCGATGATGTAGAGTGTGCTTAAGGAGAGTCACATGGAGAGAAAACATTCTCTCAGGCTTTCAGAGAGAGCACATTGGCCAAGCAATGGCCGTGACTCATCCAATGGCTGACACTGACAAATGTTCTACAATCTGAGGTACAGGATCTCAGGATAAATCCTGAGGGGATTTCACTGACCTTATCAGATACAAAGCTACAATGCTAGTTGCATAGGTCCTGCTTTACTTTGGTCTTAACCATCCAGCAGAAAAGTATAAAAACGAAATATAAGAAGTAAATCCATGCTGTTATGTTGAGCTGTAGGGGACTCAGGCCAACAATTTCTGACATTGCCAGTCAAGCGGAAGACCCAATACTATTATGAGCTACTGGACTCTTTTAGAATATTTTGCTGAGTTTACACACCTATGATATTCAAATAAGAGAACTTAACAAATATAGGGATACAGATAAATGTCCATTTCGTATCTGTGTATTCAAAGTGGTTAGGATAGATATATAGTTACATTCTCTTAATGAATAGAGTGATTTGTTCTAATATTGTTTGTGAATCGGATATTTTGTCCGCATCTTGTACAGCAATTAACCACTAGGAAGAATGTATGCTATGTGTGAATTATTGAAACTGTCCTACCAATTTGATTTGAAACTGTCTCATTGCTATTTGTTTCTCAATAAAATTATGGGGAAAAACATATAATTTACCATAACCTGTAGGATGCAATGAAATCCATCCTAAGAGGGAAATTTATAGTTATAACTTCTTACATCAGGAAGAAAGACATAGCTTAGTAGCATAAATGACTGCCTGGTAAACATAAGGTCCTGAGTTTGAGCCCCCATAATAAATAAAGGGTCAGCCAAAATGCTCAGCAGATTAAAAGGCCTGCAAGCAGACGCAGGGGCTGAGGGTTTGCTCCCTCAGTCTTCCATTCCAGCACTGCTCCTGGGCACGCTGAGACTGCAATTGAGGCTGGTCTTGGCAGAGTGTTCCTGTAACCCCAGCTCTTGGGAGGCTCTAAACAGGTGGATCACTATGATTCTGACCTAGTAGTGAGATCCTGAACACCCTGTAGACTCTTCCCTGAAATATAAATAAATAAAACAAATTCTCACATCAGAAAAATAGAATGAGCCTAGATAATATTATGCTGCACCTCAAACTCCTACAAAAAGAAAAGCAAGTCACAATCTAAAGCCTGAAGAAGGCAGGAAATTATAAAGATCTGACAAGAAGTCAATGCAATGGAGACCAAGAAGACAATACAAAGAATTGAAGATTCAAGAGTTGGTTCTTCGAAAGAATAAATAAAATAAATAAAATTCAAATTTGTATATGGGAAATAAAATGGGTGAAATCACTACTGACCCTGTAAAATTTGGAAAATTATCAATATTTATTTTCAAAATTTTTACTCTAATAGGATTAAAAACACACAGAAATGGACAGATTCCTAGATACATATGAACTACCAAATCTAACTCAAAGAGATACACAAATTCTGATAACCCAATATCAGTCAGTTTAATTGAAAATGTAATTTAAAAAAAGAAAAAAAGAAACCTACCAACAAAGAAAATCCCAGGTCCTGATAGATTCACAGCTGAATTCTACAAAAAATTTAGAGAGGATCTAATGACAACTCTTCTCAAATCCTTCATTGAAATTGAAAGGGAAACAGTTCTCCCAAACACAGTCAAGGAGGCGAGTATTACTCTGATACAAAGAACACCAGAGAAGGTCCAAAAAAAAAAAAAAAAAAAAAAAAAAAAAAAAAAAAAAAAAAAAAAAAAAAAAAAAAAAAAAAAAAAAAAAAAAAATGTAGCAACTCATCAAGAAGATTATACATCATGACCAACTGGGATTCATCATAGGAATTCAGGTTTTCTTTAGTATATGCAAATCTAAAAACACACATCAACAGAACCAAAGACAAAAATCACATGATCATCTCAATAGATGCTGAGAAAGCTTTTGGCAAAATCCAACACTCATTCATGATTGTACTAGTCAATACATTGTGCTAATTAGCTGGATCACCTTAGCATTTCCATAACCTGGTCTGTGGGGGCCCCACCCCACGGGGCAGAGAGGGCCCAACCAGAGGGCCCGCCCTAGAATGACTCAGCATAAAAAGGGTGTATAATGGGGATGGGCATAGGAATGGTACCACTCACCATTATTCCTTGTGATCCATCAGCAAAATTTTTGCTTCTTGTCCCCACAGTCTTATATTCTGCTGGACTAGAAGTCCTAGTCCCAGAGAGGGGAAGGCTTGTACCAGAAGACACAGAAATTATACCATTAAACTGGAAACTAAGATTTCTCCATGGTCACTCTGGTCTCCCCATGCCTCTGAGGTAGCAAGCTAAATAGGGAATCACAGTTTTGTCAGAGGTGATTGACCCAGACTATCAAGGTAAAATTAGATTACTATTCCACAATGGAGGGGAAAAAATATACGTAGAATGCAGGATATTCCTTGAGGTGCCTATTAGTATCACCACACCCTGCTATTAAAGTAAATGGAAAACTACAACAACCTAATACAGTCACAATGGCAAATGGTCCAAAGCCTTCAAGAACAAAGATATGGGTCATTCCATCAGAAAAAAAGCCAATATCTGCTGAGATGCTTGCTAAAGGAGATACAAAATGGATAGTAAAGAAAGGTAGTTCTAAATACCAGCTACAACCCCATGATCAGCTACCAAAAATATATATAATTATACTATTTTACTTCTATATATGTTTCTATTGTAATATGATATAGATAGATTTAGTACCAGTTCATAAGGATTATTAAACCTGTATTAATGTTGAAGCATAAACATCAAACAAAAAATAAAACTTGCCTTCTCTTTTGGTAAGTGTATTAGTGCATTTCCATTTGTATGCAGGGTAGTTATAACAACGTTAGGCTCAATTATACACATATCTCTATCTGGAGAATGGTTTTAAAAAAACATGTCTAGTTGTCAATTTGACAAGGAGTGGATGGTAGTGTTCAATACATTGTGTCAACTTGGCTGGATCCAGGTGTTCTACACCCTGGGCTGTGCAGGGCCACACCACAAGGGGCAGAGAGACCCCAACCTAGGGCATGGAGGGACCTGTTCTAGGGTGGGGTGGGCCTGCCCCAGAGTGATTCAGCACAAATAGAGTATATAAATGGGTCGAGGAAGGATTCAGCATTCCACTTTCTTAGAGGAATTTATGTCTTCGCTGTCAGCTTAGACTTCATCTCCTGGCTTCAAGCACGGACTCTGCAGCCTCTGGCTTAGATCCTTTAGCTTTCTGTCACAGATTCTTCAGCCTTCCATCACAGATCCACCAGATGACTGATAAAGACTTACACAAAACACTGCATTGAGCTTCAGACCTTGGGACTGAATCCTTCAATCTTGGGTATGCAGACACCCTCTGCCCTCTTCCTCATCTTACTCCACAGCTGATCATCATAAGCCAATCTTATAATTTCTTGCACATTTGTAAATCTTGTGTTATATCTTTTCCTTGTATTATATCTGTTCCTCTAGTAAAATCCTAACTAAATACAGTGACTTAAAAAACTCTACAGACAAAATTGGAATAGATACTATTTATCTCAACCTGATAAAAGCTATCTATGAGAAACCAATAGCTAACATCATACTTAATGGACAAAAATTGAAAGCCTTCACTTGAAAATCAGGAACAAGACAAGGATGCCCACTGTCACCACTCCTGTCGAATACAATTCTGGAAACATTAACTAGAGCAATTAGATAAGAGAAGTAAAAGGAATAAGGATTGGAAAGAAGAAGTGAAATTATCATTATTTGTAGATAACATAACACTATACATAGAAAACCCCAGAAACTCCACTAAGATTAGAATTAATAACCAAATTAAGTACTGTAGCATGATATAATGTCAACACTCAAAAATCAAGGAGGAGGAGGAAGAGGAGGAGGAGGAGGAAGAGGAGGCGGAGGAAGAGGAGGCACAGAGACAGATAGAGGTAGAGATAGAGGATGAG
>NW_004524618.1:11838657-11852365 GCF_000260255.1 Octodon degus | reverse complement strand
GAGAAGGAGAAGGAGAAGGAGAAGGAGAAGGAGAAGGAGAAGGAGAAGGAGAAGGAGAAGGAGAAGGAGAAGGAGAAGAAGAAGAAGAAGAAGAAGAAGAAGAAGAAGAAGAAGAAGAAGAAGAAGAAGAAGAAGAAGAGAAAGAAAGAAAGAAAGAAAGAAAGAAAGAAAGAAAGAAAGAAAGAAAGACCTGAGGATTATTGGAACATAGTGGAAGATGTAAACACAACCACAAGCAAACTCTGCCACCTTATCTTTCATAAGGTGATCAAATATGTTCATTAGCAGAATGATAGCCTCTTTAATACATGCTGGAAATACTGGCTTTCAACATCCTGAAGGCTTAAAATAGACCTATACTTATCACCAAGCACAGAACTACAGTCAAAATGGATCAAAGATTTAAATACAAAAACAGGCACACTAGACTTGGCATGGTGGCGCACACTTGTAATCCCAGCACTTTGGAGGTTGACAACAGGAGACTCACTATTATTTTGATCTGTGTAGTTAGACCCTGTACTAAAATACATTTAAAAAAACTGAAACACTAGATTTTTTTGGAAGAGAAAGTAGAAACCTTAAGGATATTGGGGAAGGTAGAGTTCATGAACAAAAATCAAACTTCATGGGAAATACTTCAAAGAATCAGCAATTGGGATCTCATCTTTTTAAAAAGTTTCTGTACATCTAAATAAATCACCAACACAGTAAAAAGAAAACCCAAAAAGTAGGTACCAAACTGAGCTTCAGACAAAGGACCCTTGTCTAGAACACATAAAGAATTTTAAAAAATCAGGCCTCCAAAATTCAAAGAACTAATTCAAAAATGGGCAACTAAGATGAATGTATACTTCACAAATGAGATACTAATGGCAAATAAATATAAGAAAAAATGTTCAATATCATGGTCATTCAAGAGATGTAATTTAAAACAATACCAATGAAATGAGAAAGAATGGCTACCATCAAGAAGTTAAACAATGGGCCAGGGAGACAGTTCAGCTGCCTTGCAAGTGCCAGGGCAAGACTTCTATCCCTGTACTGCATGCCATGCTGGCCTTTCAGCCTGCTGGATATAGAAACTGGGAGTGGTAGCACACACCTGTAATCTCATGACTGGAATGGCTCAGACAGGAGGATCAATATGAATCCTAGCTACATAGTGAGACCCTGTACCAAATAAATCTTTTTTTAAAAAAGAAGTCAACCAATAATAAATGCTGGAGAGGTTGTGGGGAAAACAGAACGCTTCTCTGCTGTTGGTGGGAGTGCAGGCTGGTACAGCCATTATGGAAATAAGTATGCAGATTTCTCAAAAGCTAGTTTTGGAAGTCCACTCGAGCTAGCTATTCCCCTCTGAGGTAATTTTCCTAGACATTACATGAAATCATCATACCACATTGATATATGTGCACTCATGTTTATTGCAGTGCAATTTGTCATAGTTAAATCTTGGAAACAACCCAAATGCCCATCAACTAAAAATGGATAAAAAAGATATCATATTTTTACATAATAGAGTATTACCCAGCTATTACAATAGATAAATTTGAGGCTTTTGTAGATAAATGGATGCAGCTAGCGACTAATGTTGTTAAGAGCAATAAATCAGATCCACATGGGCAAGCATCATATTCTCTCACTAGTGTGAGAACCTAAAAGAATAATGAAAATCTAAAAGGTAAAACAGACACCAGGAAAGGGAAAGCAATTGTTCAATGGGAAGGAAAAGCTGGGATCAGGAAAATGACAGATGAAAGAAGGAAAAAAGATATATTTAGGAATATATACAGAATAGTTTGGATGTTTGTATTGCCATTTTCTGTTAGTGTTTTGAAAGGAGCAGTTAATGCATTTTTTTTTTCTCTGATTTTTCTCTTTCTCCTTCCTTGAGTTTCTTGTTACTTCTTTGTTGTTTTGGGTTTTTTTAAACAAATCTTTTTTTGATATTTACATGCTTTAGTAAGTTCTTACTGCTTTAATGAAGAAACTGATCTATTCTTTTGTAGTAGGGAGAGAAACACAGACATTGGTTGTCATTATAAATAAAAATTCAGAATTGTTCAGTCTCAGAGCAACTTTTCATGGCTTTTGAAATTAAACCTGAGTTGTCATTCTACTCACCTCTGAATGCCCAAGCCATGCAAAATCTACTTGTATTAAATATTTTGGGATGCACCTTATACAGAAAAAATTGTCTGGTGAATGTGAAAACATCTTCAGAATTAACTTCCACAATAGAAATATACTGTTAGTTCTTTCAAAAAGATACAGTATATCTGGTAATCTGAACAACTAATTAGAAGATAGCATCATGTAATATAGCAACCATTTTTGAATTCCTATTACTTTCTTTAATGAAATTTTGTATCATTACTAATGCTTTTTTTCTATCACTATTTTGTATTCTTTAAAAATAAAAATTTAAAAATTTGAGACACACGTGTTTATATCTCTCTTGGGCATAAGGAGATTTAGATAGGGAGTGCTTGTGTATAATGTCCATCATTGTCCACAGTCAACAGAAAACCCAGCTATTTCTGTATTCAAATTATATGCTTTTAACTGCTAATTGTTTCAGCCGTCCTCATTCTCTTGATTGCCTTGGTAATTGCCCATCCTTTTCTTTGAATAACTACTTCTGTAATCCAAGTAACCATCCAAAACCTACTTCAAACCTTTGTGGAAAGTATCAGGCCCTGGGCCTGCCCATGGGATGGCTTTGAGCTGGGCAGATCACACCTTTTCTGGCAACCCTGAATGCGACTTTACATCTCCTCTTCAAATCAGATCACATCACTGTTCACCCATCTCAGCTTTGCTTGGGTATTAATTTACAGATTTCTACTTGTGGGTCTGTGCGGTGTTACCTCAACTTAATTTCATGCAGGTTTTCAAGGCTCAGTCTCTTACCAGAGCCTTTGTTTCTTCCCCTCTTCTTCCACTTCTTAAAGAAACACATTCATAGCCCCAATGCAGAAACAAGTGCACTGGAGCCCAAATCTGCACAATTAGGGACAAAAACTTCCCACACAGCAGGCTCAGTCCTAGTAGTTGCTTCTCCATTTAACAATCTTTAACAAATGTTTCCCCTTGACTTCAGCGGGCAGGAACTAAGGCATGATTCCTCTGAAAGTGAAGAGCATCCAACCCTTTACTCAAATAAATGGCATGTAGTCTGTCTCAAAATTATTCCAAATCACTTATCTAAAGAACAGGTTAGGAAAAAAAACAGTATTTAACTGTCTCTTCCTTTTAGTGTGTAGAAATGCCTTTGAAATGAAAGTATTTTAGAGGCCTGTTGTTCTGGCCTCAACCCCGGGGTGTGCTGAGACTGCAATTGAGACTGGGTGTGGTGGCACATGCCTGTAATCCCAGCTCTTGGGGGTCTGTAAACAGGCAGATCACTGTGAGTCTGATCTAGTAGTGAGACACTGAACACCCTTTGACCCTTCCCTAAAATGCAAAAGAAAAGAAAAAAGAAAAAAAGAGACAAAGTGAAATAAAAGTATTCGGGGGCATGCAAATGCAAATGGTAGGTGCAGTGTGCATGCACATCTATCTGTGTGTTAGGAGGCAGGGAGAACATTGTGGCTTCTCTCTCTTGTTATTTTCCATTGTTTTTGAAATATGATGTGTAGGCTAAAAAGTCTTCCATAAAAGAGCATTTGAAATTAAGAGAAAGAAAAATTCTTCCTCCTTAGCACTCTTTCTTGAGGATAAGGGTGAGGAACTATATATTTTAAGATATGCATGAGCTGGGGAGATAGCTCGGTGGTCTAAGTGCCTGCCTGGCAAGTGCAAGGACCCAGGTTTGATTCCCAAGTACCATGTGCCTTGCCTACCCTGGAATCCCAGCACACTGAGCCAACCACTGAAACAGGATATGGTGATGCAAACCTGTAATCCTAGCTCTGGGGAGGCTAAGATAAGAGGATCACCATGAGTCTGAAGTGGGTAATGAAACACAGAACCAAACAAATAAGTGAATAAAAGATTTTCTTAAAAGTTTAAGATATACAATACTTTTCCAGGAAAAGACATGTTAGCCTCATGTAGAATAGTCAAAAATCAATGTCTCTGCTTTCTAAGACTGTGCTCCTGACAGTAAGAAGCCATCCTGAAAATTCTGCGGAAAATATCAAGTGATTGGGTGAAACTCTGAAGACAAAATGGTGTCCAGAGAATCTCCCAGAGAACCCCAGATACTCATCTCAATGTGTCTGCAGATGCTCCAAAGAACAACCCAAACTGAACAAAACTATCCCCTCAAACCTCATTTCTTCTTATATAGGTCTTGCTTTATCTTAGTCTTATCCATCCAGCAGAAAAGTATAAAAATCAGGTACAAAAAGTAAAGCCATAATAATATGCTGAGCTGTAAAAGACTTAAGTCAACAACTTCTGACAATGCCAGTCCTACGGATAACCCTCTACTATTATGGACTACTGGACTATATTGGATCATTTTGCTGAATTCATACACCTACAATATTTAAATGGCAATGGAGTACCCATCTCTGACAAAACAAAAAAGGGGGGTATAAATGAAGGACCATTTTATAGTGAAATATATATATATATGTATATATATGAAATATATATATATACATACAAAATAGTTATGATAGATATATAGCTACTTTCTTTTAATTCAATGAGAAGAAAGATTTGTACTAAGTGTTTGGACAAGATATCATGTCTACATCTTCTATGAAGATGTAATAACTACTATGAAGACAACAATATGCAATATATTAATTATTATAACTGCCCTACTAACTTGTTTTGAAGCTGTCTCAGTGCTATTTTTTTCTTGATAAAATTAATTTTTTAAAAAAAAACCTACACATACACTCAGAGCCATCAAAGTTACCAACACTGTCTCTTTCCATTGCTGTCAGATACAGATAGAAGTTCAACTCATCCTCCCAAACTTAAAACCGACCAGGGCAGGATCTGACCCCCACTTCTTCCTTTCTGATCTTCCCTTGCTGAAATGTACCCAATTGCAGTCAAGTAACAGAGTCTTCAAACACTACAGGAACATTCTAATTCTGTATTCTGTATTACATTATTATAATTCCTGATATATCTTGCCTCTTCAACTGCCCCCACTTCCACCTATGAAAGTTGTGGTTACGCCATGATCAACCTTACACACATCCCAGAGCCTAAGTTAAAATTTTTCCTAATCTCCCTTAATCTGAGCCCTCTGCATGTTATTTGGTAGCAGTTAGCAAATTCTCTGCTCTGTGTTGTAGTACTCTGTGTCTCATCTCCACATTGCTTCTTCCCAAAGGACAAACACATATGTTACTCATTTTAGCATCTCCTGCACACATAGCCCTCGTCTCACTTTAGGAGTGCTCAGCTGGCATTCGTTTATGGGAATTGCATAGGTCAAGGAAAACCTCACAATGGTAGCGGTGCAAGGGAAATATTAGTGACCTCAATGTCCACTGAGAGGGTGGATGATAAATGGTCATGCAGATGAAATAAAATGCAATACAGCATTGGAAATAACAATTACAGTTGCCTATGGTGATTTGGCTGAATTGTATGTTAATTTTTTAAAGTCCCACAAGATTATGTAGAGCATAGCAACCTTAATCTAAATTAAAAATGAATTAAATAAGGGACATGTGTTCATGCTTGCTTACATAGTTTTAATAAAACAAGATAGAAAAGAAAACAAAAAAGGAATGAGCACAACATTTAGATCAGGGAAAGAGTTTTTAGGAGACACCATATGCTTAGCTGTCAGCTATTAGTGAGATCCAAGCTTTTATTTTTCATGATTTGTGCATAATAATTAAAATCTTAAGTTAACTAAATACTAAAAGTGATACAGGCATTCACCAATGATGAGAATGTGTTATGATCCACAGATCCTGCTTAATCTAATTATGATTAATTAGATTAATTAGACTTCAGATACCTGAAGTCTATCTAAGGACAATAAAGAAAAAATAAACTGTTGACATTTAGCAATGCGTAGTGATTTGGAATAGAGACCCTCCTAATCATCAGTGGAATATCTTTACATGTGGTTCTTAGGTACAGAGGAAGAACAGAAGTGGGTCTTTACAGTTTTTTTCCAAATGAACTTTTCCAATGGCCCTCATATTGCCCACATGCATCACCCTTTTATCTACTCCAGATTCACACACTCCATGTTGCAAGTGAGCATAAGATTCCCAATAAGGTCCATGACATTAATTGAACCACCCAGGACTATATTTATGCATTTATTCATTCCTTATGTATATATCAAGCATTGTGCTGCATATTGCACCGAGAGTTGTCTTCAAATCCAACATCAGTGCTTTCCTTCTGGGGCTCAGAAACTGGTACAAAAGACACTAAACACACTTGGAAACACATGTCATGAGTATATAATTACTGTGAAAAGCTTAGTGAAGAATAGAGCTGAATGCCAAGGGTAAGCAAGAACACTGTCATTTTGCTTATCTGAAGCAGTACTTGTAAAAGAGAATGCACAGTGAAAAAGGCAACCTGATGTTACTGGAGAGAGGCAGATCCACCAACCATGCCTGGAATGGACATATCAGTAGTTTCAGGAGTGTAAATCAGTAAGACATTAGCTGAGGCATTGTTTGTAATGAGCTGGTAAAACTCTGCCTTCAGCCTGGCTCCCCACTCTGACACCCTTGATCTCCAACATTCTGGCTAAAAGATAGAAAAGAAAGGAAGCGTAAGATCTTGGGTTCAGGGGTGTGTCAGAGGAGAGTCTGGATTTATTGCTTACTCATTTGATGGAGAAATTATTGAATGGTTTTAAATAAGGAAGTGTGGTGTTCTCTTTACATTTTTAAGATGGTAACTTTAGTTCTTTTATGAAAAATAAAGAGAACAGGGGTAGAAGTAAAATTAGAAGGGCCAATTAGTACCACAGTCAACTACACAAGGGTGTTCGTGCCTGGGGCTGTGGTAAAATACATATTGGGAGAAAAGGACAGTGTTGGCATAGATTTTAGAGACAAAATTAATAAGAACTAAAAGACTGAAACTAAGAGTTGAAGGGGCCAGGCAAATAGCTCAGTGGATTAAAGCACCTGCAAGCAGGAGCATAGGGGCCAGGGGTCCCATCCCCAGCCCTGTCATGGTGCCTGGCCCCCAGGGTGCACTGATTGGCAAATGAAACTGGGCATGGTGGCACATTCAAAGAGACCTATCTAGTAGTGAGACTCTGAACACCCTGTAGACACCCTGTCAGTTGGTGATAAGGGTCTGTTGGATATGCTAATTGCAGCTGCGATAAATCAGCACTCCTGGTAGCATTCTCCAGTAGCATCCAATATGTTGTTCAGGTGAAGGCATAAAGTAAATTGGTTGTTGATTCTAACTGGTTGGGTTTTGATTATATATGGTACCTGAAGAAATGGGTTATACTCTGAAGGTTAATTGTATTATTGTTTGTGAAAAGATGAGTGAACAGATGAACAGAAGTTAAAAGGGCTGGGGTGATAGCTCAGTAGAATAAGCACTTACCTGGTAAACGCAGGGTCCTGAGTTCAATCCGCGGTACCACTAAAAAAAAAAAAAGTTAAAGAACTTACACACTTCTTCATTGGCTTAATGCTGAGCTCTGAAGATGGCATTCCAGGTCCAACCAACCCAGTGTTAGTCACTAACAATGCAGTCTCATTCACAGTTCTTAAAGCAAGATTTAAGAGGTATGTGAATTAGGATGCTAGATGTTGGTCAGAAAATGTGCTCAAAATAGGGAGAGTAGGAACTTCAACATGAGATAAGGCAGTGCAATAGAGAAAGCATCACTTGAGGTGATCAGTTCAAGAGAATAAGAGATCCTGGAGCTGGATGAAAGATCATTACAGACAATGCTTTACCTGGTAATCGGAACAACTACAGCGAAGACAATAATATGCATTACAACAACCATTGATGAATGCCTATCACCTTGATTTTTTGAAATTTTGTTTGTTTCTAATGTATTTTTATTATTTTTTCTCACTTTAAAAAAGGGCATCACAAAAAAAGGTCATCACAGATTCTAAGGGCTTGAAGGTGTTGGAAAGATTAAGAGGATAGGGCTTGGCAGATAGCTCAGTAGCTTACGTGCCTGCCTGGCAAGTGCAAAGTCCTTGGTACAAAGCAAACAAAAAGATTAAAATAACATATTTCTTTACATAGGATTTCTGAAAGTTTTAGACTTATGGACTTATTTTCTAACATGGCAGAAGGGAGAAACAGATGGTGTATTTCTCATATGTACTCACCATGATATCTTCTCTCACAATACATATAATCTCAGAATACAGATATTGTGAGGTACATAGTGCATCCCTAGGAATCTGGTCCAGGAAACATTTCAGAAAGTAAAGCTCCAGAGCAAAGCCCAAGTCCACTTCCCTCCTGTTCCCTTCTTAATGCTCAGACATTCAACACTAAACTCCCTCAAAACTAACCAACAAATATTAATGAAAATACACCCCATGAAAATATAACCATATGCCATTATAATCTCTGAAAGTTAGCATCTTCCTTCATCTGACCAGCCTACTCCACATGATCAAATGATCCACCATTCTGATTGCCAGAAACTTCTTAGATGTAGACTTCTCTCTCCAAACAAAGTGGCCTGCTTTTTGGGCTTCAGAGTTTGAGATGAGATGAATAATTACCCAGACAAACATCTGACCTTTCCTCTTCTTGAAGTCAAAATTAACACTTTGTTTTTGAAGATTCAGTAACTGTCAGTCATTTATAATTGTGTAACTCTGCTGCCTGGTGCTTAGACACCTGAGTATAGTTCAAATAAACAAAAAGTCAACCCTCACTTTTCTTCTTGTAGCTTCTACTAATGAAAACCTTTTAAACGAACTTTTATTGGTGATTTGTTATTGTCACTGGCCATTGTCTGTCCCCAAGATGATGGATTTGTCACTAAATTCACTTTTCTTTAAACCGTGCTGGAAATTGAATTGACATTCAAGTGCACACAGGGCAGCCACTGACTGCAATATAATCCCAGTCGTGATCCCGTGCCAAAATTAATTTTATCATTTGTAAACGACATGTGAGTGGTTAAAGTCAAATCCAAAGAGAAGAGGATGGAAATTAGTATTACTGGGAATCAACTATTTATTCAAATTAGTATTACTGGAGATCAAATATTCACCCTATTTTCACCCTATCACCTCATCAAGTACAATGTGCTCACATTCACAGTTTCTTGAAATATCAAATTAGCTTAACACGGCCATCTTTATAGTGTAGTGAACTATAGGTTATGGTTGTGTTTTATTGGAATTTCTACAATATAATTGTCTTTCTCCTACGTATCCATCAAAAGAGGAGCTATGGAAAACTTCTAATATAAACTATTGTCCTAAATTTCACAGTTTATCACTATAAATCCTTATAGATAATTTACAGTGACTAAACTCAAAACCATTGATTTCTTTACAGTGTTTTGTATATCTAACATTATAGGAGAAAATCATTATTTAAAAATATAAAAGAAAATCTATGTATTTGTCTATCTTGTTAATAACTAGTTATACTCATAATATAGCCCCAGGAATCTGGAGAAACTATATTAAACACAGAATTAAATAAGCTCAATGCTCTTAATGAATTCTGCTGTCAGTGTGGTATGGTCTTAAAGATATCAAAAAAGATCTCTGGAGTGAAGATCTGTCTCTGTTCCTCCATAGAGAATTTTCAATTCAATGCACTTTGACCATGATTAGAGATATAAAACATCTCCATCATTTTAGAATGTTTTTAGGGTCCCTTTTCAATCCATGCCCAGCCTCCCAAAAATGTTTTATTCTAATTTCTGTCATCCCTTTTTTGCCTGATACTTTTCCTGTTATTTAGGGTATCAATTTCCTTTTTATTCACCTAGCCATTTTATAAAGATTATTTATTATTCCCTACTTGGACATTCTTTTTCTATGTTAGTTAAGTCACTTTTACATCTTCCTTTCTAATCTGCTTTGAACCATCTAAGATCTCCACTCTAATGTTGACTAGAAGTAATTACAGGATTACCTTCCTCTTGTTCCTAAGCTTAGGAAGAAACCATTCACTATTCATCTATTTTGTATAGCAAATTTTCCATAAATGATCTGCATGAGGTTGATTTTTGAGCTTTTGATACATTGTGTTTTGATTATTATTAAATTTAAAATATTTTCTCCTTAAGACTGCCACAGAATTAGAAATGGGTCATTTGGCACATTTGAAGAAAAAGTAGCCTCTTTAATATATGGTGCTGCAAAAACTGCCCATAATTGCCTGGATAGAAGTTGGGTGACAAATGGTAGAGATGTAACATTTTACTGTGACAGAAGACATAAAAAGCAGCAGGAGAGGGAAGAGAAGACAGGTCCCTTTCTGTTCCTTACATTGCAAGCTAGTTGCCAGCTCTCAGGTGGGTGTGGCACTCACAACCTTAATCCAAGTATTGTACCATGAATCAGTCATGAACTCTACATTCAGCCACCTCTGAAAATCCCACGCCCTACGACTGCATGGGGCTTTGAGGGAGCAGCTAGACAGAAGTCATGACTTTCGCTCCTGCCTCTCCAACATTCATGTATATTGCTTTAGGTGCAATGCATTTAGTCAAGCCCTAAGAGTTGCCAAAGTTTGAATCGTATTAGCGTTGCTGAAAAGTCCAAGTCCAATGTCTCCTCTGAAGTTTAGGGCAAACTCCTACCTGCAAGGCCCTGTACAAATAAAAAAAAAATTACACACTTCCAACACTCAATGGCACAACATAGACTTTTCCATTCCAAATGGTACAAAATAGGGGGTTACAAAGGAATGATACTAAAACAAGTTCAAAATCTAGGAGGGCAAACATTAAGTCCTGTATTTCCATGTGCTGCACCTGAGGCAATCTCTGTAGCAAGATGGAACTCCAAAAGGCTTGAGTGGCTCCACCCTGTGATACTTCTGGTGGTTGTAGCTCCCAGGATTTCTCTTGGGCCTGCTCTGCTCCCTCCTTGCAGTTCTCCTACAATATTCATTTTCCTGGCTTTGCCAAATTTCTGCAGCCTCCACTGATCCCTTGGCATCACACTCACAGCATCATACACTGCCTTTTCATGGGAGCACTACTTGGCCCCTCAGGCCTTCCTCCGAGATCTGGGTGGAAGCCTTCTGTACCCACAACTCTTGCATCCTGCATGTACCTGAGAACAGCACCGCATGGATGATGCCCAGGTCTGCTTCCAGTAGCCAGCATTTGGAACAGTAGCCAGCTTTCCCTCTCTCCTTGCTATCAGGGTTAAATGTTGGCATCAGTAAACACTCTGAGTCCAATTTCAAGGAACAAATTCTCTATTCCACCACCATTCTGGAACATGGTGGAGCACAGGTGTTCTGAGGCTTTCTTCTGTAAGCAGAGTCCTTCAAAATGTGGAGTCCAGATGCTTCTTGTGATGCTCTCAGACCATCTTTCTTATTCTCTTATTCCTTCTAAACAATCTATATCTCCTCTGTTCTCCTTTTTTAGTCCACAGCTTTATTGGAACCTACTTTCTGGCTCAACTCACAAAGTTTTAAATCACTCTGCTGGACTATTTGCTCTTAATCTCCAACATAAATCTGTGTAAAAACACCCAACAGTAGCCATGCTACCATCTCAACATTAGAATGCCTTAAAATTTCTCCTACAATATTAATTAGTCTGGTGCCCTAATGTCAGTTTCAGGCAAAGTCTCTGGATACAAGCAAAATATAGATAAACTTCATGCCAAGGAATAACACACACTGTCTGGAGTCCAATAGGAAATGTAGTCCTTCTTCCCAGCAGAAATCTCTGGTGCCTGCTCTTTGCCAGCAGGATTTCTTTCAGCCTTCTGGTCTTCTGATATATGACAAAAATCTCCCACACCATATAGCTAAGGTGTTCCAACTCTCCGTGGTTAACTGGCATCTCCAGATCTTTCCTATCTCTTCCCACAAGCCATTCCCAAAGGCTCTTGAACCACATGATCAGGTGCAGTCACAGCAATAACCCTACTATTTGGCACCAAATTCTGTCATTTGTTTTATATGAAGGCTACATGCCTAGCACAGGTGTAGCACTCAAAACTTTAATGTGAGTATTAGAGCCTGAATCAATCACAAATTCTAGACTCAACCATCTCTGAAAAGCCCACCTATGACTGATGACTCTATGGGGGGACATCTAGTCACAAACCCATAACAATGAATGATTCTAAGCACTCATTACATATTTTATATTATATTTTTTGATAACATTTTACCTCTTGACAACTGCATGTTGTACAGTATAGTAGGAATCTCCTGACAAAGTAGGAAGAGAAGGGAGGTAAAAAGACTGACACATAGGGAAAAAAAGTAAGTGCATGTGCTGCCAGTGTAGGTGAAACATGTGCATGGAATATGCCATTGTCCGAGCCATGAAGACTGCTTTACATGTGACAGGTGAAGCACAGCTTATTCCCCGAATAGAATTTTGTTTGTCTTTACATTGTAGTTCATACAGCTTTTTTTGATGCTATCTTTTAGGTAAGCAAATAAATGTTTGATTGTTGATTTATATTTTAAGTACTTATTGCATTTTTACATTATTTGATATTTTATGAAGTGGTTAACTTCATGTTATATAATATAATAAGAACTTTCTCACAAAACAGTAAGACCACTGAGATGCCAACTATGTGCTGCAATAGGCCAGAAAGCAAACACATGTGTTACCAGTGTAAGCAATGTATGTGTATGGAATGTGCTTTTGCCACATGTGCAGACTTTCCTTGTGATAATTAAAGCAAAGATAATTCAAGTAAGGATTTTTTTGTAAACTGCTATTGGTATTTTCATCATAGTTCATATACCAGTTTATGTTGTTCTTTTTTATGCTTAGTATACTAAAAAAATTCCATGTGGAAAATTTTGATGCCTTCCTATAAACATTCAATAAATATTAAAAATTCATTACTTTTTGATTTTTTTCTGTTATGTTCTCATTGTTTAATAAATCTCATGAAATTAAAATTAATACTTTGATAGATATATTGCAAACAATCAATTTGGAATACTCTTCATTCTCTTTCAGTTTATCTGTGCATTTATATTGAAGATATTTGAGAATTACTAGAACTTATTCCAAAAATGTGCTCCATTAATGTACAGTGTGGATCTAGAGCTTGTTTTCTTATTTAGTCTACCAACCTCTACATTTTACTTAAAATCATTAGTCTATATACATCAAGTGCACTTCTGAATATTGTCCTATCAAAGTCTTCTAACTCACTCTTGATCCAACATATTTGTTGTTCCTCTGAGTTTACCCTGATTTTCTCTTTAATATTTTCAATAATCCATTTGATAACTGTGGTTTTTAAAACTACTGTCTTACATTGGGGTTAAAATATATAATTTTGTGTGTCCAAGTGCATTTAGAAATGGATACTGTGCCTCTTTTCTTTCAAATTTATTTTCTGTTATTTTTAAATTTTTTTTTCTGATTCATGTTAATGACAGAAAAAGATAAAATAGCAATGAAATAGCTTCAAAATAGGTTAGTAGGATAGTTACAATAATTAATATATTGCATAATGTTGTCTTCATAGTAGTTATTCAGAGGACAAGATGCAGACATATCTTTCTCTAAACAATATTAGTACAAACTTTTCTTCTCAATGAACTAAGAGAAAGTAATTGTATGTCTATCCTA
>NW_004524618.1:11822297-11838557 GCF_000260255.1 Octodon degus | reverse complement strand
TTTATTTATTGAGAAACAAATAGCAATGAGGCAGTTTCAGAACCGATTAGGACAGTTTCAATAAGTAATATATTGCATATTGTTGTCTTCATAGTAGCTATTCATAGTAAAAGATGCAGACATGATACTTTGTCCAAACACTGTTACTACAAATCTTCTCATCGAATTAAGAGAAAGTAGCTGTATATCTATTCTAACTATTTTGCATATACACATACAAATTGGTCCTTCATTAGTATCCCCTTATTTTGTTTATTTTTGTCAGAGATGGGTATTCTGTTGCCATGTATATATTGTAGGTGCATGAATTCAGTAAAATATTCAAATATAGTCCAGAAGTCCATAATAGTAGTGGGTTATTTGTAGGACTGAAAAGGTCAGAAGTTGTTGACTTGAGCCTTTTACAGCTCAGCATATTAATACAGCTTTAGTTTTTCTACCTCTTTTTTATATTTTTCTACTGAATGGTTAAGACCAAGATAAAGCAAGACCTGTATAACAAGAAATCTAACTTTTGTATGTGATAAGGTCAGTCAAATTCCCTCAGGATTTATCCTGAAACCCTGTACCGTACTTTGTAAATCTTTTGTCAGTGTCAGCCATGTGGATGACTCAGCCATTGCTTGACCAATTTGCTCTCTGTGAAAGCCTGAGAGAATGTTTTCTCTCCATGTGCCTCTCCTTAGGCACACTCTACATCATTGATCACTTTCTCTGTGTCCCTGTGATCTCCTCCATCAGAAATTTTGGGACATCACTGAGTTACAGGGTGTTACAGTGCAGGTTCACTTTTGTCTTGAGTCCTAACTGACCTTGAATGGCTAGGGCCAAAATGTTGGCTGTCCTTGCAGCCCTTCTTTGTCTGTGATTTTTGGTCTGCAAACTTAAGTTTTTAACCCTCCAGAAGAGAAGCTTAATGATATTATTACCCTATAACATAGACAGTTGAGCTTAACCTCACTATCTGTCTGAATATCAAACATCTTAGATATAACATGGAATAGGTATTTTCCATCAAGTTTTGATATGTAAAATTTAGATGCCTACAGAATGTGAAGAGGAAAAAAAGAAAAAAATATTTTTAAAAAATAGCAATAAAAAATTACATATTTTACACAGAAATTAAAAATCTAACCATATATAGCATTATAGCAGGATAGTCCTATGACATTTTTTTCTTGTCTCTTGTTTTTATTTATTACTGCTTTTTTAAGCATTTACTTGAGAGATAGTATAGCAGTAATTGATATGACATGACAAGAAGTACATATTTAAAAGACCAGAATGACAGGCATTCCAAGCATGACCCTAGTAACACATATTGCTAACTTCAGTTCAGTTGCTTAGTTCACAGGTATCAGCTTATATAGTTAGTCAGAGTGAAAATCCTACCAATTAACTGCTAGCTTGAAAACCCTGCTGGGGATTCTCAGGATCATTGCCTTAACCATCTTGTGCATATACATGTATGATTTTGCTCCTGTCATGCTTCCTAGCTTTTCTCCTTGTCCTGACTTCATTGCTTAATCCTTAAATTCTCGCTTTCCTTTTTATTGTGGTATACCTTTCTATTTTCTTTTTTCTTCTTTTGAGTTCTTACACTAGGGAGACTATACAATATTTACACATGTGTGTCTGGTTTATTTCACTTATGAGAGTGCCTCTTTATATATCAGACCAAATTGTTCTCATTTTTCTACCCAATTTTCATTTTATATTGGAAAATAATATATTTATCCACTTCCATACCCTTTCTGCTATTTTAGTATTATTTTTATTTTAATTTTTTAAATTAAATAGGGTCTCACTGCATAGATCGGACTCATAGTGATTCTCCTGTTTACAGCCTCCCAAGTGCTGTGATTACAGGTGCATGCCACCATGCCCAGTCTCAATCGCTGTCTCAGTGAGTACCATGGGTGGGGCCAGCACAGCAGGCCAGGGGATCAAACTCCTGGCCCCTGTGTCTGCCTAAGAAGGCACTTTAATCTGCTGAGCTATTTGGCCATATTTTTATTTCTAAATATAGCATGAACTTCAAGTTATGGTAATAGTATTTTCCTTAAAAAAAATGAGGCATCTTTAGAGGAAATTCTGAGGAAATTATGGCCCTATGTTTAATTATTCACCATTTCAAGTACTCTTTCCTTGTTCATACCTACACTTCTATTTGCTATCAAATCCCCTTATCCTGAAGAATATGTCCCACAATTTCTCACAATTCAAGTAAGATAGTGCCAAATTCAGCTTTAATTTTTACAAAAAAAGTCTTTGTTATCTCTGATTATAAGGAATATTTTCTCTGTATGTATAATCTAAAATGTCAAGATTATTTTTCAGTTTCTTAAAATGTAATTCCATCATCTTCTACTTCCATTATTTCTGATAAGGAAAATAGTAGCCCTCAGCTTTGCTGTTTGTACTGTGATGTGCATGCCTTCGACATGTTCATTTCACACGTGTCACTCTCAGTGCCATTAGTACTTTCCTGTATGCTTCATGCAATGTCACCCTGCACTTGCTCAGCCCAGTCCAAGAATATTCACAACCTCTTCATATATACCCCTATCTCCAACTTTATTCTTTCTAGTGCCTCATTCAATAGAACTGGCTTTTAGTTGACCTGAATGCTGATTTTTGCCTTCTTTGCCCAGTGGACAGCTGCACTCTGCTAGACTCCAGCTCACTGTGTTAAGCTCAGAAAATTATACTCAGGCAGAAAACTGGATGATCTTGGGAATCACCTTGTGAGTTTACCTTATTGTTGGGAAAGACTCCCGGGTGCTGGCCACAAACAAAGACACAGAGACACTATACAAGCAAAGCGAGGGCTCAAGCAAAAAGGCTGCTGTCCCGCCTTTGGTCTTTATTTTTATATATCTCGAGTCTTAGCCTTTGAGTTACTTTACGTGAACATAACAAGATCCCATTGTATGTGTCCAAGACTAATGTTTAGGCTACACATGAGAACCTGCTAGGCATCTGGGAGCAAGGACACAAAAACAGGGTGTCCTTGAGTTTTATGTGTTTTGGTTCTCTCGCAGCTGTTGTTGCCTTCTTTTCTTTTTCCATCCCACATGACCTGTCAGTTATTTAACACAGCTCTATATTAACTCTTTTTTATCCCAATATCTTATCTCAGAGATTGTAGTCTTTCCTGCCTATAAAATGACTAAAAATGGTTACTTTATACTTTTTTTTTTTTTTTTTTTTTTTTTTTTGAGGTACCTGGGATTGAGCTCAGGACCTTGCACTTGCCAGGCAAGTGCTTATTCTACTGAGCTGTCTCTGTGGCCCCTATACTTTTCTTTTGTTTATTATAGGAATATTTCTCTGGTATTATAGCCAAATGGAGGTTGAATCCCATTGTTCATGTATGTGTGTGTGTGCTTGTGTGTGTTTTATAGAGCAAACTAATCTAAGGAAAGTATTCTGAACAAACATTGCTATGTGAGTTCTAGCTCCTTCAAACTATTTTAGTATAAATTTAACAAGGCAAAAGGCAGAAAGGTGAAAGTGCTCTTATCATGATAGAAAATAGGAAAATAGGTATTTTTGGCTTGAACTCACCATGAGACATTGTTTCTATATTGATATGTCCCATCATCTGGGGCAAGATGGTCTATAAATGTGTATAGTGACTCATTTTTTTTCATTAGTCAGCCTTCTCTAGATATTCTAACATTCTATCCTTCCAAGCAGGCCAGAAATGCAACTTGTGCAATCTTTTTTTCTAGGTTTTCAATAGCATTTTCTTTGGTGATTCAGGCTTCTCCTTCTTGAAGTCAGTGTTCCTTCCTATACATTAAAACCAAGATGCTATAGGAAAAAGGATGGGTGGTAGTTCTTTTGAACACTTGTTTTGAATAGGAGATAACCAATGCTCTTGAAGTGTCTTTTCAAGATACAACAGTAAAGTCAACATTCTTAACTGACAGGAGTTTCTTCTACTGTGTATGTGCACACATGCATGTTGACATACACACCCAGAGTATTGTTGCATATGTCTCCAATCCTTTAGGACAATTTTAAGTAGGTGCTAATTATACTTGATAGCCAAGTACTCATAAGCAGGCAGTACAGGAAAAGCCAGCAAATGACAAGCGCCACTGGATACGTTCATCAGACCAGATGGTCAAACTCTAAGGTTGAGCCACCTGAACACACTGTGTTATTTTATTGGCCATTAAGCAAAGTGAAATTTTGCAGCAATATTTAAAAACATGTTTTTTCTTCCTCATTTATAACCAGGAGAGATTTCAATTCAAAGTAAGTCTGTGCTCCAGGAAATGTCACTAAGGGTTTTGAAGCAGATGTCACTGTCACTGCAATTTTATGAAAGCAAGATTATAGATATCGTGTAGGATTCCCCACCTGATTAGATGACTTACGTGAAATGGCTTTTATTGATTAACTTTTTCTTTTACTTTACTTCCATAAAAGGATACCATTGAAGTTTTCTCCCCAACCAAAATTATTTCAGTAGGAGTCATTATGAACCTTCCTACCACTCAGGACTAAATTAAAGCCCTGTACTCGCTCCCACCTTTTTCATCTGCTGTAGTTCACTGTGCACACTCGAGGATTGCCATCTTGGGACATAAGATTCTATTTCCTGGATCCCTTTATATTCTCTTAATTTGCAGCATGTAGAACACTCATAGTCTTGTGCTGTTTTCATGTGAATGTTCTCAAAAGGATGGTTCGTGTATTGGCTTCAGAACAGCTGGGAAATACCCAGAGGGCCCCTAGAGTCTGAATATCGTTCACACGTTCTGCTGGTCCCCACACCACATAGTTTTATCTTTCTTTTCTCCAGCACTGCTACTTCTCTGTTTCTCCCTCTCTTCTCAAGGATTACATGGGTCTTTAACCTGTATTTCTGTTACTTTCTTCATCAAATTGAATCCTTAGTCATCTGTAAGTGGCTTTGGGTCCTAACTTTGGGTGATCTTCTTTTAAGTGTGGAAAACTGGAATTTTTTTTTACTTTTTACACTTTCAATGTATTGTTTGGGCATTTTGAAGCTCTACCCTGAGAACAAGAGACTCCAAGTGTCCAATTGTCAAGTGAAAGAACTCTTTTGAAGCTTCACCTAGTTTTTTCTCAAAAAAAAAAAAAAAAATGTAACAGGATTCATTCTGAATTTGGAGTCTGTCTGCCATCCTACCTGGGTATTTCACTCTCAGGCTATTTTCTCTGCAATTTTGTTCTTACCAGTAGAATTCTGTGTTGAAGACTGGGGTTGGAAATGAATGCCTAGCTACAAATTCCGTGTGCCATGTTCCAACCAGAAACCTGATTTTTTCCACCTTCTCTGAGGACGTTAAAGTTTCTGGGTTTTGAACATTCTAAGGCCAGTGAGGCAGGCCATTTGCCAGGGACATCAAGATGGGTAAAATGCCTGCTGGGAGTCCATGCAGAATTCACTGGTCCAGGCAGTAAGAATCCTCACCTGTTTCTAAAAGGATCCTTTCTGCTCTGTAGGAATCAGGAATCTTCAGGCACAAAAGCCCTCTGCTGACTGCATCATTTGAGGCTGCCCTGTATTTCAGGCCACCTGACCTCTAACACAGGAACTACATGCCTTAAACATGTTTGCCATATCCGTCCTTCAGATTTTGGGTCTTCATTTGCTCAGTAGGAAGTTAAATGGAATTCTTCTCTGCCAGTCAATGTTCCCCTGGCAGTGTACCAAATGATCACTCTACTCCAACACAGGAAATTGCTTATTTTCTTTGAAAATATAAGCCAAAAAGGATGTTTTCAGTTATCTGATGATGTCTTGGGTCTTTTCAGTAAGCAACAAAATGCGTCTTAAGAAACATTATTCACTTCGTGAAAAACTAGCATCCCACATGGATGAGTTTGGAAGGCAATTTCTCATGAAATTCATGAGGCTTAAGCCTCAGAGCTCCACATATCCTGGTCTTGCAAGTGTTCCTAGCAATGTCCTTTTGTCATTCTGTGTTCTCCCCTGTAAAATGAGCTACCCAAATTGTATAAGGATATTCTTCTGAAAACCTAAATTTATACTTACATATGTTTAAAAATCAATAATAGATAGCTCCAGTCCTTTTGCAGCTTACTCAAAAAACCTGAAATTCAACAAAACAAGGGGACCTCAAATATAAGGCATTTGTTCACTTATGCTAATTCCTTGGTGAATTTTAATTTATTAATGTTTAGAGATGTAGCTAAAGTGATCAATATTTAATTTCTTGTCTTTAAAGAAATATCTTTAAAATAGATATTTAAATTAAATGCTACTTAATACAGTGATCTGGAAACATTAAATGTTGACACTCACAGTTCCTGGAACAGTTGCATTCAAACTTTTCATATGCAAGTTTGGCATCAGTAACTTAATCATCATCATACTTTTTTGAGTCTTTAACATTTTCTTGCACATTGTATTCACTGCTGACTAAGTTGTTTCAACTATACAAGTTCTTTATTTTGGGCAAAATTCTGTCAGTGAAAATTGTACCTCCTGCCACTAGGACCTTCTAGCATAATATGAGAGTATGTTTTCAATTTTTCAATAGATCTATATTTGAGGTTCCTGTAGTATACAATGACTATCAATTTTTAAGACACTTTTTTTTGCATTTTAGAGAAGGGTCTTCAGGGTGTGCAGGGTCTCACTACTAGATCAGATTCATACTGATCCACCTGTTTATGGCCTCCCAAGAGCAGGGATTATAGGCATGTGCCACCACACCGTCTCTCTTTTTTTATTGCATAATGTTGTATTTGATTTGTTTAGATTACCAGATATGAGCATGAAAAATGGGTTTTTAAAAGTTATGAGAAATTTTAAAAGAGAAGCAAAATTGCAAAAAAGAAAAGTTAAGTATTATGATTTTCAATAAACCAACAAAAATCAGCTGTACAATTATCCAAGTTATTGTGTATATACCTAGTACAAGATGCAGATATAATATCTTGTCTAAACAGTATTAGTTCAAATCCTTCTCATTGAACTAAGAGAAAGTAGTTGTATATTTATGCTATTTTGTATATACAGATATATTTTTTCCACTACAAAATGATCCATTTCTATCCCCTTTTTTGTTCACTTTTGTCAGAGATGTGTATTCCGTTGCCATTCATATATTGTAGGTGCATGAATTCAGTGGAGTAATCCAATATAGTCCAATAGTCTATAAGAGTAGTGGGTCTGCAAGACTGGCAATGTCAGAAGTTGTTGACTTGAGCTTTTTACAGCTCAGCATATTAGTGTATCTTTTTTTATATTCTTTGATTTTATACTTTTCTGCTGGATGGTTAAGAACAAGATAAAGCAAGACCTATATAAGAAAAAAGAAGAACTTTTGTATCTGACAAGATCAGTCAAATCCCTTCAGGACTTACCCTGAAAGCCTATACAGCAGTTTGTAGATCTTTTCTCAGTGTCAGCCATATGGATGAGTCATGGTGATTGCTTGACCAATTTGCTTTCTGTGAAAGCCTGAGAGAATGTTCTCTCTCTATGTGACTCTGTTTAGGCACACTCTACATCATTGTTCACTTTCTCTGTGTCCCCATAATCTCTTCCATCAGAAAATTTGGGAAATCACCAAGTTACAGGATATTACCGTACAGGTTCTCCTATGTCCTGAGTCTTCACTGACCTTGAAATGCTAGAGCCAAAATGTTCGCTGTTCTTGCCGCCTTTCTTTTTCTCTAATTTTTGGTCTGCAAACTTAGGTTGTTAACCCTCCAGAGGAGAAGCTTAATGATATTATTACCCTATAACATAGGCAGTTAAGCTTAGCTTCACTATTGGTCTGAATATCAAACATCTTAGACAAAACGTGAACCAGGTATTATCCATCAGTATGGAAAATTTAAATCCCTACAGAATGTGAAGAAAAAAATTAAAAAATAGAAAAACATCTTAAAACATAGAAATAAACAATCACATATTTTATGCAGAAATTTAGAAATATAACCATACATAGCATTGTAGCAGGACAGTCCTATGACTTTTTTTGTCACTTGCTTTTATTACCCCTTTTAAAAAACAAACATTTACTTGACAGTATGGCAGTAAATGGCATGACATGACAAGCAGTACATATTTAGAAGACCAGAATGACAGGTATTCCAAGCATGACCCTACTATTACACATTGCTATCTTCAGTGCAGTTGCGTAGTTCACAGGTATCATCATATTTAGTCAGTCGGGGTGAGAATCCTACCAATTAACTGCTTGTTTGAAAAACCTGCTGGAGAGTCTCAGGATCATTGCCTTAACTATCTTGTACACATAAATGTATGGCTTTGCCCCTGTCATGTTTCCTAGCTTTTCTCCTTGCCCTCTCTTTGTTGTCTGATCCTTAAGTTCTTGTTTCCTTTTAATTTTTATACCTGTCTATTTTTATTTCTTCTTTTGAGTTCTTACACTAGGGAGACTACCTGATATTTACACATGTGAGTCTAGTTTATTTCACTTATATCTTGAGTGCCATCCACTTGAATAGAAAGGCTTTGAGTTTATCATTCTTTATAGTTGAGTAATACTCCATTGTATAAAAATACCACATCTTTTCCATCCATTCCTCGGGTGATGGACATCTTGGTTGTTTCCAAAATTTGGTTATCACAAATTGTGCTGGTATAAACATAGGTACACATATATCACTACGATATGACATTTTCAGTTCCTCTGGAAAAATTCCCAGTAGGGAGATAGCTGGTTTGAATGGGATTTCCAGTCCTAGTTTTCTAAGGAGTCTCCACACTGATATCCATAACAGTTGCACCAGTTTACATTCCCACCAGCAGTGGAGAAGGGTTCCTTTTTCCTCACAGCCTCTCCAACATTTGTTATTGGTTGATTTCTTTATGATAGCCATTTTTTCTGGGTTGAGATGGTATCTCAGTGTTGTTTAATTTGCATTTTGCAGATGGCTAGTGATGTGGAGTATTTTTTCATATATTTATTCGCTTCATTAATTTCATCCTCTGAAAAGTGTGTCATCTTGGATGCCCATTTCTGGATTGGGTCTTTAAATTTTGGTTCCCCAATATTTTTTAGTTCTTCATAAATTCTAGAGAGCAGACATTTATCTGAGTGCTTGTTAAGATTTTTTCTAAATTTGTGGGTTGTCTTTTCACTCTGATGATAATTTCTTTTGACGTGCAAAAACTACTTAATGAGAGGAGGTCCCAGTTGTTAATTCTTTCAAGTATTACCCATGAAATTTGATTTTTGTTCATGAACTCTTTGTCTACCCCTGTGTCTTCAAGAGTTCCACCTACTTTTTCTTCCAGGAGATTTACAACCCAGTCTCTTTAAAATGCTTTTTAAAAATGTTTCTAATGATATCTATTATTTCCAATTATGAACTTTCCCTTTGAGACTATTCACTAAATCTGTGTTGAATTTCTAACTCTGTCAGGTGAGTTTTATAAGTACTTTGATTCATTACAGGTATTTCAGGTTAACATAGTTATGTTCAGAACTAGAAGTATATTAGAAATACCTAGAAAGGCTTTACAATATAGTGGAGCCTAAGTTTACTCCCCAGAGATTCTGATTTAACAGACTGAGAAAGCTGCCTGAGTAATGGAAGTGTTTAAAGTCCTTTTCTGGGTGATCCTATTGTGCTGTCAGGATTGAGATTCATTGTCTTTTCCAGTTAATTTTTCATCATTCTAAATAAAGCAAGTAAGAGAAGGATATCCATCTTAACATGAAAGGCATATGTACATGCATTAAATATTAAATATATTTAACAAGTATTAAGTATATGCATATTACTTATACAACCACTTATTTAATACAATGGAGCATTTTGTTCTTTAAAAGCTATACTTGCTCATTAGATACAATTTAGAAAAGATTAGACTTTCTGTAATATTTGACAAGTCAAAAATAAAGGTTCAACTTCAAGAGAGACAAATAATACTGAATTCATCTGGAGCAAGAGTCCTTTGCTGTGTGGTATATTTAAAGTGCCACTTAGAACTTCTTGAAAATGATAAATGCTTTCTTAGAAATAGTTATGTGTATGATTACTGGAGATGACCAGTTCTTCACAATCTTATTTGATAAGTTTTCACATAGAAACTTAGGTGAATGGCTAGAAATGGTGAGAGAATCATCAAGTATGCTGTTTCCTGTTTTACTGATGACATAAATGCCATATCCTATTGGAGAGGTCTGAGTTCCTGTGCAGTGTCTTGCTTGGCTGACGGGATATTTGACATTCTGCCCTTGCACTGCCCTGTTGCTTTGGCTTGTAAAACAAGCTGGTAGCAAGTTGCTGAAAAGAAGATCTTACATCAAGCATAGTCGCTCCTAATCTGATAGCATATGTTCCTGGTTGAAATTAATTTTTAAGAAGTATGTAAACAAATGTTACTTAATTTCTGTGTATTGATTTTCTTGATAAAGGGTAAAGACAAGAAATCAAATAAGATAAAGTGGGTATATTGGTCATGATGAATCTCAATTTCCAATCCAGTTGGATTCATCAGTAAAAAAAAAAAAAAAAAAAAAATACACTATAAAACAAGCATGGTTTAAGAAGGGAAAGAAAGCCTGTCATATAAAAATAATATATGTTTTTAAAACATTTTTCATTTTATAAAGTCTTTGTTCAGTCTTGCATGATATTTTTCCTTTTTTTTTTTTTTTTGGTGCCAGGCATCAAACTCGGGACCTTGTGCTTGCCAGGCAGGCATGTGCTTATGCCTCTGAGCTATCTCCATAGCCCTCACATGATATTCCTGTTAGTTTATGAGATCATCACTCAGAGCTATTATTACTCTCATAGAGGTCATCTAAGTTGAATGATTTTTGCAACAAGAAATGACCTACTTCTCTAATTCTCAACTCTATGCTTTTCTGATACCCAAAAACTGGTACTTAAAGTTTTTGTTTTCTGTGCACCAATAGTGCCAATCTCATGGCTATCCAGAAAGGTCACCTATCAGAACAGTGAGAAAATGTAGGAAGGGATCATTGTCAATAAATCGAGGGGTTCTTTTCCCCCTTATTTTATTTTTTATTTTTTTAATTTTTCCCATAATTTTATTGATAAACAAATAGCAATGAGACAGTTTCAAACCAAATTGGTAGGGCAGTTTCAATAATTCACACATTGCACACATTCTTCCTAGTGGTTAATTGCTGTACACGATGCAGACATGAGATCCTATTTACAAACACCATTAGAACAAATTCCCCCTTATTTTAGAAAGTATGTGTACTTTTAAAGGAAATTTTGAATATTTTGAAAAGCAAAAGAAACTCAAGTTCCTATAGTTCTATCAATCCATTTTTCCTCAACATTTTTTACATATATTTTAATCTTTTGTTTTTGATTTATGGTTGTTAACTCCCTAATTTGCAACATTATTTTTTTTCACTTTTATGCCATAAGTCTATACAAGAACAAGAAGAGTTTTTGCATCGTCTTCATGAGTATTTAATAGATCTCTAATGGATTTATATATGGCATATCTATTCTCCTCCATGCACAGTGTTGTTCACTAGCTAACAAAGAGACCTTATAAACCAAGAACTTTTATGTGTATTTTATGCATAAAGCAATAAGCATAAGTGAATGTCCTTGCTGGCCGTGAAAGCTAGAAGAAGCAGGTGTAGAGTTGTGGAATTCACTCTGCAGGGTCCATTAGCCATCTCTTCTTTGCAACATAATTTATATAATCAAGTGGATGTCTCCTGGTTTAGTCAAGCCTTGCCATAGAGTTATCTGTTTCTGACATTGCCTGTAACAAATAATAAGAAAAAATATTTTAAAATGGTTCATATTGTCCCAATTTTTTCTAGTTTAAGTCTTAGAAATGAAATTCAAATTCATACACAATTTAGTATGACTTAATTTCTGTTCTTTATCCCCAGCTCTGAAAGCACTATTTTGTTGGAAAAAAAAAAAAAAAAAAAACTATTTATGTTTCCAGCTGAAACTCAGAATACCTACCCCATAGTGCTTTTTCCCACAGCAAAGCTTAGGTTACTATTTCCTAACTTTTCCCCTTCTGTTAAACTACAGGTGAAAAATACTAAGTTTATTCTAAGAGAAAATATTCTCCCACAGTTTGGAAGATCTCAGTTGCCAGCACTTGACTTTCCCTCCCACGTAACTTTTATTTCTTTTGCTGAAGATTTTTCTTTCTGCTCTTCTCAACATAGTAAGCAAAAATCGTTTACTAGTCTACTATCTGCAAGGCTTTATGTTTGATGCAATTTAGGAGCAATTAGATACACCATGCAGCCTCCTAGAATGTAAAACCTTTGAGTTTAGTCTTCACAAAAGGAAACTAGCCAAACAGTTTTCCAGTGAACTCTTACTGTTCAGAAGGTAGGGAGATTAATGGTACCCATCGCTGCATCCCTCTCCACTCTCCTTAAGCACAAGTTTTCTTTCTTGTCCACCCTCCTTCCAAGAACCTCAGATATATTACTTAATAATTAGAAAGTAGGTATCACATTCTAACATATATACATGTTTTTAATTAATGGAAGGAGACATTGTTGAGAATTTCTGTTTATCATGTATGTAAAGATTCTGAAAAATGCTTTAGTATAATAGACACTGTTCACCATAACAGGTTTTTACAATAAACTCAGAAGATTTCCCTAGTAGTATGTAAACTTTAAGAAGTACCAATTATGCCAAATTCAACAGCAAATTGCAAGGTGTGTATTAGATTACAGGAAAAAAGAGGTTGCTTGGGAGAGGGTTTTCTGACTGTTGTCATTACCAAATGAAAAGACAGTAAGTGGGGCCATTATGGTGATTCAGCATCCCAGGACAGCCACAAAAAAATAAGGTTTTCTGCAGTGGAAGTAGCAGCTGAAAAGGAAGAATGACTTGAATGCAGACTGCTATCAGGGATTTTGCCATCATTTGAAGGGTGCTAGGATGGGGGAGGACAGGGACAGGGACAAGCCACTGAACAAACAGGGAAATCAAGGAGAGAGCTCAGGATCTTTTGTGGTACCATGGGGAGACTGTGTAGAACAGGCTTCAGAATCAGAGCTTTTAGCCAAGACAGCAGAAGGAAGATGCTCCATAGGATTCCCTGCCAGAAGAAGAGATAGAGACAGGAGGTTGACAACAGCAGGTGCCCATCGTTGTCTGAAAAGGGCCTGAACCTTAATTCCTCCCTCCCTCATTCCTTGGTCTGCAAAGGCTTGCCCATCCTCCAAGCATCACACATATTAAATGTTTCTTCTCAAAGAAGCATTTGGTGACCGCTGCGAACACACACGTGCACATGCACGCAAACACACACACACACACACACACACACACACAATTTTTTTTTTGACTGCAATTCTCCTTACATCTTTTTTATCTTTTTTCTTTTCTTTTTTTTTTATCTACCATCCCCTCTGGAGTACAAGTTCATGAGACCCAGAGTTTCACCTGATGCTGCAGCCCTATGTTCCACACAGGGCTCTCACATAAAGCCTTAAGAAACATCAGTTACAAAGCGCTTAGTAGATGCAACTCAGGAAGTCCCACTTCACCAATCTTTGTGATCTCCAGAGTGCCGGCAGCCCAAAGAGCTCTGGAGTGCTGGATTCATTTCCGCCCCTTCCGCAGGTCTCAGTATTGTCCCCAGAGCCCAGTATGAGCTTAGCGACATAAGCCAAACTAAACTGAACTTATGGAAGACAGTGTTGGCACAGGGACAGGGTAGATGATGAACAAAGCCCTAGAGGTAGTTCACATCTGCTTGGCTAGTTCTGTAAAAGCCTATAAAAGGAGAATTGGGAAGCAACCCATCAAGGTATTTTAGAACAGTTACCTAAAGAAGAATCACAGGTCCCTCAGCAATGCTTCCCCCCGCCCCTTTGCACAACTTTTCTATTTTGCAGGGAAAAAAAAGTAATGCTGAGCAAAAACTAGCTTTTCAAATATCTCCATTCTAGCTCACTTTCCAAATGATTTCATGCTATAATTAAAAGTCCCATTATTATTCATTGTTTCTGGCTAAAACCTAGATTTTGGTCAGTGATATGATCAATGTTATGTAGAGAACTGAAGGTAATGTGGAGAAAAGCTTCTGTAAACCAATCAGAGATTACTGAAGAGCCAAAATAGCATTTTACTTAACAAAATAAGAAAGACCTTCTTAGCTTCAAAAAATTTAATGAATCAGACCTGAGTTAATGATCTATGTATTAGCCAAGGTTGGGAAGTGAAATACAACATCTGTTACCCTTAATGTAATTGTATACTTCAAAATGTGCCTAATTAGCTGAAGGATGCATACTCTGGCATTGATATTTCCAAGGATAAATCATGAGAGAAATAAGTTTCCTGGGAAAGACGAATGCACAATTAACTTAGATCAAAGTTTCTAAAGTATAAGCCATAATCTTGTGTGCTTGGATTTTTCTGTTTCAGTTTAATTAAATCTTGCTAATAATGATTTATATAATCTTATGGAATTTATATAATCTTATGGAAATTCAAACAAAGAATTCTATAAAATGATACTTTGGGTTTTTAAAATTTTTTATTCATTTTAATGAAAAAATAAAATAGCACTGAAACAGTTTCAAAACAGGTCAGTAGGACAATTACAATATTTAATACATTTCATATTGTTGTCTTCATAGTAGTTATTCAGAACACAAGATGCAGATATGATATATTGTCTAAATAATATTAGTACAAATCTTTTTCTCATTGAACTAAGAGAAAGTAGCTGTATGTCTATCTTATTTTGTATATACATACGTAATTTTTTACCACAAAATGGTCCTTTATTTATATCCCCCTTTTTTGTTTTATCAGAGATGGGTGTTTCATTACTGTTACAGAAGCTGTATTTGGAGATGTCTTTAAAGGACCTTTTCACACTTGAAGCCAGTCCAAATATTGTAGGTACTTGAATTCAGCAAAATAACCTAATATACTCCAATAATCCATCATAGTAGTGGGTTATCAGCAGAATTGGCAATTGTCAGGAGTTGTTGACTTGAGCCTTTTACAACTCAGCATATTAATATGGCGTTATTTTTTATACCTCATGGTTATACTTTTCTGCTGGATAGTTAAGACCAAGTTAAAGCAAGACCTGTATAACTAAAAATGTAACTTTTGGATCTGAAAAGGTCAGTCAACTCCCCTGAGGGTTTACCCTGAAACCATGTACAGCACCTTGTAGATGTTTTGTCAGTGTCAGCCAACTGGATGAGTCATGGCCATTGCTTGACCCATTTGCTCTCCATGAAAGCCTGAGAGAAATTTTTTTCTCTAGGTGACTCTATTTGGGCACACTCTACATCATCAATCACTTTCTTCTGTGGCCCCATAATCTCTTTGATCAGAAAATTTGAGACACCACTGAGTTACAGGATGTCACAGCAGAGGTTCTCTTATGTCCTGAATCCTCACTGACCTTGAAGGGCTAGGACCAAAATAGTGGCTATCCTTGTAGCCCCTCTATTTCTCTAATTTTTTGCTCAGCAAACTTTAGTTGTTAAACATTCAGAAGAGAAGCTTAATAATATTATTACCCTGTAACAAAGGCAGCTGGGTGTTGAGATAAGAAAGAGTCAATACAAAGACATGGTAAATAACCTGCAGGGCATATCAGATGAAGAAAAACAAAACAGGGCAGCAACAGCTGTGGGAGTAACCAAGAGTACTTAGTAGTCAAAGACACCTTGTTTTTGTGTCCTTGCTCCCAAATGCCTAGCAGGTTCTCACATATAGCCTAAACATTAATCTTGGACATATACAATGAGATGTTAGTATGTTCACCTAAAGTAACCTGAAGACTGAAACTCAAGATTTATAAAAATAAAAACCAAAGGCAAGGAGGCAACCATTTTGCTCTAGCTCTCGCTTTGTTTGCATTGGGTGTCCATTTGTCTTTGTTTGAGCCCATAGCCATGAGTCTTTCCCAAAAGTTGGGTTTAACACCACTGTCTGAATATCAAACACCTTAGATATAACATGGAACTGCTATTTTCCAACAACCATACATATTCTAAACTTTAAATCCCTACAGAATGTGAAAAAACAATTACATGTTTTTACATAGAAACTTAAGAAATCAAACCATATACAACATTGTAGCAGGACAATATTATGACATTTTCTTTCTTCTCTCTTGTTTTCTTTTTTTCTGCATACATAGGATATTATTCTGTTTTTTTAAATTAATTTTTTGAGAAAGAAATAGCAATGAGACAGTTTCAAAACAGGTTAGTAAATCCCTGGTTCTGAAAAAAAAAAAAAAAAAAAAAAAAAAAA
>NW_004524618.1:11820621-11822197 GCF_000260255.1 Octodon degus | reverse complement strand
TCTTCATAGTAGTTATTCATAGTACAAGATGAAGGCATGATATCTTGTCTAAACGCAATTAGTACAAATTTTTCTTCCATTTAACTAAGAGAAAGTATCTGTATATCCTAGTTTATATATACAGATATATTTTTTTAGTACAAAATTGTCCTTCATTTAGATGTCCTTTTTTGTTTAGTTTTGTCAGAGATGGGTATTCCATTGCCATCCAAATATTGTAGGCATGTGAATTCAGCAAAGTAACCCAATATAGTCCAGTAGTCCATAATAGTAGGGGGTCTTGTTTTCTTTTATGACTTTTTTAAACAAATATTTAAAGAAACTATACCACTAATTGATATGACATTAGAAGCAGTACACATTTAGAAAACCAAACTGACAGGTGTTTCAAACATGGTTTTAGTATTACACATTGCTATCCTCAGTGTAGTTGCTTAGTTCACAGATATCGACATATAGAGTTAGTCAGGATGAGAATTCTACCCATCAAGCGCTATTTTCCGGAGCATGATGGAGATTCTTAGGACCACTGCCTTAAACATCTTGTTCATATAAATGTATGGTTTGGCCCCTGCCATATTTCCTAACCTTTCGCCTTTCTCTCTCTTCGTTGTGTAATCCTTAAGTTCTCATTTTCCATTTAACTGTGTTACACATTGCAATTCTTATTTCTTCCTTTGAGTTCATACCCTAGGGAGACTAACAATTTTTATAGGTGTGTGTCTGAATTTACTTATGAGTATGGCCTCAAGTTGCATCCAATTATATATGAAGGTTTTGAGTTTATTTTTCTTTATAGCTGAGTAATACTCCATTGTATGAAAACGCCACATCTTTTTCATCCATTCCTCAGGTGATGGATATTTTGGTTATTGCCAAGATTTTGCTGTGACAAATTGTGGTGCCATAAACATAGACGCACATATATCACTATGATATGATGTTTTCAGTTCTCTTGGGAAAATTCCCAGAAGAACGATAGCTGAATTGAATGGGATTTCCAGTCCTAGCTTTTTAACGAGTTTCCTCATTGATCTCCATAGTGGTTACCAGCCTACATTCCTAATAGCAGTGGGAAAGAGTTCCTTTTTTCCCCCATAGCCTGTCCAACATTTCTTGGTGGTTGATTTCTTGATGGTAGCCATTCCTTCTGGGGTGAGATGGTATCTCAGTGTTGTTTTAATTTTCTTTTCATAAATGGCTAGTGATGTGTAGTATTTGTTCATGTATTTATTTGCATCTGCTATTTCTTCTACTGAGAAATGTGTGTTCATCTGAGATGGCCATTTTTGGAGTAGATCTTTAAATTTTGGGGCTCTAAAGTTTTTAGTATTTTATAAATTCTAGATAGAAGACCTTTGTTTGAGTGCTTATTGGTTAAGGGTTTTTTTCAAAATTTGTGGGTTGTTTTTTCAGTCAAGTGGGAATTCCTCTTTATTTTTCATTTTTTTAATCCTTTATTCCCATAATTTTATTGGGAAATAAATAGTAATGAGACAGTTTCAAACCAAATTGGTAGGACAGTTTCAATAATTAACACATTGCATACATTCTTCCTAGTGGTTAATTGCTGTAC
>NW_004524618.1:11815621-11819696 GCF_000260255.1 Octodon degus | reverse complement strand
ATTTTTAAAATAGGCATAAAGAATTGTATAATTCTTACATTTACATGTAACCCCAAAAATCTAGCCATATGCAACCTTGAAGCAAGACAGTCCCACAGCATTCCTTTTCCTGTCTCCCTGCCTTCATTCACCACCCCCTTCTTTTTGAACAATCATCTACCCGAGAGACAGCACAGCAGCAACTGGCATGTCATGACAAGCAGCCAGTATTCAGGAAAGCGGAATGACAGGCACTCCAAGCATGAAACTACTATTACAGATTACCATCTTCAGTGCAGTTGCTTAGTTCACACATATCAGTATATATACTTAGTCAGGGTGAGAATCTTTCAAATTAACTGCTAGATTCAAAAATCTTCTGGTAGGGGCTGGGGAGATGGCTCAGTGGAATAAGTGCTTCCCTGGCAAGCACGAGGGCCTGAGTTCAATCCCTGGTTCTGGAAAAAAAAATCTTCTGGAGATTTTCAGGATCATTGCCTTGCCCATCTTCTACATATAACTCTGTGGCTTGTCACTGTCATGTTTCCTAGCTCTTCTCCTTTCCCACTCTTTATTAGTTAGTCCTCGAGTTCTTGCTTTCCTTTACGTGTTTTATACATTTCTATTTGGATTTCTTCTTTTGAGTTCTTATACTAGGCAAACTATTTACACGTGAGTCTGGTTTATTTCGCTTATGAGTATATCTTCAAGTGGCATCCAATTCAGTATAAAGGCTTCGAGTTTATCATTCTTTATAGCTGAGTAATACTCCATTCTATATAAAGACCACATCTTTTTCATCCATTCCTCAGGTGATGGGCATCTTGGTTGTTTGCAAGATCTGGCTATCACAAATTGTGCTGCTATAAAGATAGGCACACATATATCACTATGGCATGATGTTTTCAGATAATCTGGGAAAATTTCCAGTAGAGGAATAGCTGGTTTAAATGAGATTTCCAGTCTAAGTTTTCTAAGGAGTCTCCACACTGATTTCCATAATGGTTGCACCAGTCTACATTTCTACCAGCAGTGGAGAAGGGTTCCTTTTTCCCCACAGCCGCTCCAACATTTGTTGTTGGTTGATTTGTTTATGATAGTCATTCTTCCCAGGGTGAAATGATATCTCAATGTTGTTTTAATTTGCATTTTGTGGATGGCTAGTGATGTGGAGCATTTTTTTCATATATTTATTCGCTTCATTAATTTCATCCTCTGAGAAGTGTGTTCATCGCAGATGCTCATTTCTGGATAGGGTATTTATATTTTGGGGCGGTAGTGTTTTTTAGTTCTTTATAAATTCTAGAGAGCAGACCTTTGGGTAAGTACTTATTTGCTATGATTTTTCCAAATTTGTGGGTTCTCTTTTCATGTTGTTGGTAATTTTACAGATGTGCAAAAACTTCTCAGTAAGAGCAGGTCCCAGTTGTTAATTCTTTCAACTGTTTCCCGTGTGATTTGATTTCTGTTCATGAAGTCTTTGCCTGCCCCTATGTCTTCAAGAGTTCCTCCTACTTTCTCTTCCAGGAGATTTAGTGTCTCTGTTTTAATGTTTAGATCTTTAATCCATTTTGACTTTAGCTTAGTGCATGGTGATAGACGTGGTTCAAGTTTTAGTTTTTGACATATAGAGAGCCAGTTTTTCCAGCACCATTTTTTAAAGAAGCTATCTTTCTTCCAGTGAGTATGTTTCACCCCTTTGTAAAAAGATAAGGTGGCTGAGTGTGTTTGTAGGGGGTTCAGCGTCTTCTAATCTATTCCATTGATCCTCAGGTTTATTTTCCTGCCTGTACCATACTGATTTTATCACAGTAACCTTGTAGTATAATTTCAAGTCAGGAATTATAATGCCTCCTGCCTTGTTTTTATTGCCCAGGATTGCCTTTGTTATTCTAGGTCTTTTCTGCTTCCAAATAAATTTTAAGAATGAATTCTATAGCTCTGGGAGGTATGTTGGTGGTAGTCTGATAGGAATTGCATTAAATCTGTACAGCAATTTTGGGAGTACGGCCATCTTCACAATGTTGGTTCTTCCTATCCAGGAGCATGGAATATCTTTCCATTTTCTGAAATCCTGTACGATCTCTTTAACAGTACTGTAATTTTCCTTGAAAAGATTTTTGACTTCTTTAGTTTGATTAATTCCAACGTATTTCATTTTCCTCGGTGCTATTATAAAAGGTATTGTTTCTATAATTTCCCTCTCAGTGTGTTTGTTATCTGTGTAGAGGAATGCTATTGACTTTTGGGTATTGACTTTATAACCTGCTATGCTACTGAATTTCTGTATTAATTCTAGTAGCTTCTTGGTGGAGTTTTTTGGGTCTTCCAAGTAAAGTATCATGTCATCAGCAAATAATGATAATTTAACTTCTTTTTTCCTATTCCTATTCCTTTTATTTCTTTCTCTTGCCTAATGGCAAAAATGTACCTAATTTTTCCAGAACTATATTGAAGAGAAGTGGTGATAGATGGCATCCTTGATTTGTATCAGATCTAAGAGTAAAAGATTTCAATTTTACATCATTTAGAATTTTGATAGCCGTTGGGTTTTTATAATTGGCTTTTATGAGATTGAAGTTCAGACCATCTATTCCAATTTTCTGTAGCACTTTGAACATGCATGAGTGTTGGACTTTGTCAAAAGCCTTTTCTGCATCAGTGGAGATGATCATGTGGATTTTTGTTTTCACTCTATTGATATAGTGTATTACATTTATAGATTTTCAAATATTGAACCATCCCTGCATCCCTGGGATGAATCTTACCTGGTCATTGTGTATGATCTTCTTAATGATTTACTGTATTCTATTTGTTAAGATTTTATTGATGATTTTTACATCTATGTTCATGAGGAAAATTCGCCTGAAATTCTCTTTCTTAGTTGCATCTTTCCCTAGTTTTGGTATCAGTAAAATACTTGCCTCCAGGAATGGTTTTGGGAGGATTGCTTCCTTTTCAATTTCACGGAAGAGTTTGAGGAGTATAGGGACTACATCTTCTATAAAATTCTTGCAGAATTCAGGTGTGAATCCATCCGGACCTGGACTTCTCTTGTTTGGTAGGTTTTTAATTACATCTCATATTTCATTGGCTGTTACTGGGATACTGAGAGTGGTTATATCTTGTGGATTCAGTTGTGGCAATTTGTACCTTTCTAGGAATCTGTCCATTCCTTCTGTGTCTTCTATTCTGTGGGAGTAAAGATTCTCAAAGTAGCTATTGATAATCTTCTGAATTTCCACTGGATCTGTGGTAATTATATCCTTTTCATTCCTTATTGCTTCTATTTGAATTTTTTCTTTCCTCTTTTTGATGAGGTTAGGTAGGGGCTTACTGATTTTATTTAATCTTTCAAAGAACCAGCTTTTGCCTTGTTAATTCTTTGAATTGTTTTCTTTGTCTCAATTTAATTAATTTCTGCTCTAATCTTTATGATTTCTTCCCATCTTTGTGCTCTATGTTTGGTTTGCTTTTCCTTTTCTAGTTGTTGAAGATGCAGCATTAGGGTATTTATTTGTTCCCTTTCTGTTTTCCCAATATGTGAGTTCACAGCTATGAATTTCCCTCTGAGAACTGCTTTCATCGTATCCCATAAATTTAGATAAGTTGTGCTTGAATTTTCATTGAATTGTAGATATTGTTGAATTTCTTGTTTAATTTCATCTGTGAACTATTGGTTGCTAAGTAGGGTGTCATTTAATTTCCATGTATTGAAAGTTTTTTTCTGGTTTCTTTTGTAATTTGTTTCCAGTTTCTTTGTGCTGTTGTCAGATAATATGCATGGGATTATTTCTGGTTTTTTGTATATACTTAAGCATGACCTATGGACCAGTATCTGGTTGATTTTAGAAAATGACCCATGTGCAGCTGAGAAAAATGTGTATTCAGCTGTGTTGGGGTGGAAAACTCTTTTTTGTGTTAAGTGGGTATTAAAGTGTCCTGTTAAGACTGTGGTGTTGGACATTAGATTTTTTATGTCCATTAAGATTTGCTTTATATAGTTAGGTGCTCCCATGTTTGGTGCATACATATTTATGAGTGTTACCTCTTCCTCTTGAATTTTTCCCCTAACCAGTATATAGTGGCCTTCTTT
>NW_004524618.1:11788479-11815410 GCF_000260255.1 Octodon degus | reverse complement strand
TAATCCACTGTGCCAGTCTATTTCTCTTAATTGGTGAATTGAGTCCATTTACATTGATGGTTAGAATTGAGATGTATTGACTTACGATTGACATGATATTTACCTGGTGTCGTTTACTCCTTTTTCTCCTGTGCTTAATTGCTTGTCCTATCTAGTTGGTTGCTTCTAATCACATTCGTGGATTTCTGATCATTTTGGTCCCTCTCTAGAAAATCTTTCAGTAGCCTGTGTAGGGTTGCTTTGTCATCATGAAATTCTTTAGCTCTTCTTTGTCATGAAAGTATTTCACTTCTGCATCAAACTTGAAAGAGAGTTTTGCAGGGTATAGTAGTCTGGGCTAGAATTTGTTTTCATAGAGGACTTGAAGTACTCTGCTCCATGCTCTTCTTGCCTTCATGGTTTGTGAAAAGAAGTCAGCTGTAATTCTGAAGGGTTTTCCTTTGTATGTGATCTGCTTCTATGCTCTAGTGGCTTTCAATATATTATTCTTGTGCTCTAATTTCTGGGATCTTGACTATTATATGTCTCAGTGTGTTTTTAATTGAGTTGAGGTTACTTGGCATTCTGTATGCTGAATGTCAGATTGTTTCCTCATATTTTGGAAGTTTTCTGTTATTACTTCTGCCCATATTTTTTTTATGTCATTTGTATTGACTCCATCTTTCTCATTGATGCCTATTAGTCTCACATTGTTCATCTTTGTGTCATCTTGCAGGTGATGGATTATTTTTTCCTGCATTCTAGTTGTTTTTAAGAGATCCTTTCTTACCTTTTCACTAGCTGCACCAGCTTCTTAAAGATCTGAAACTCTGTCTTTACTTTCACTTAAGCGGTTTTGCAAGCTTGTGATTGAGATTTTTATTTCCTCTATATCTCTTTGACTCTGCTTCATGCGATCTATTTCTTTCCTGTATTGCTCATTCAAGGAATCCGTCATTTTTATAATCTCCTCTATTTTTTATCATGTCTTCTTTAGTAGCAGTTATTAATTATTTTGCTACCTTTTTTTCAGATTAGGTTTCTTTCCTGTATTTCTATAGTTGATTCTTTACTTCACGTACTATGAGTTCTGAGAATTCTTTTCATATTTCAGAAAGTTCTACTCTGAGTTCCTCTATAACTTTCTGCTGTTGCTTATTTACTATCAATACTATTAATTCGTACATTTGAGCTAAGCTAGTAGAAAAGAATTCCGCTCTGAGTTCCTCTATGACTTTCTGCTGTTGCTTATTTACTATCAATACTATTAATTCGTACATTTGAGCTAAGCTAGTAGAAAAGAATTCCGCTCTGAGTTCCTCTATGACTTTCTGCTGTTGCTTATTTACTATCAATGTTATTAATTTATACATTTGATCTGAGCTACTGTCCTGTGCACTTGTTCTGGGTGGGCATTGGGTTTCCTCCATATGTTTCTGTATTTTATTCTTTACTGCAGATCTTATTAATTCAGGGATTTCCTTTTGCATTTCCAATCTGAGTTCCTTTATACCTTTCTGCAGCTGTTTCTTTATTTAAGAAGCCACTGATTCATTGTTTTCAGCTGTGTGATTCCCAGTTTGTTCTGTGTTAGTTCCTCTGCACTTGTTATGGGTGGACTTGGGTTCTGAGATTGCGTTTTGCTCCTTATTGTTGTCATTTTGTGTAGCACTGTCTTCTGACCTTTGTTGTAGAGCTTTGGTACAGTTAAAGCATTAACACCTACTGAAGTTCAGGTGCAGATCTACAAAGTTTGGGTTTATCCAGCTGTGCCTGTGTTTGGTCTGACTGCTTTGCTCAGTTTCTTCCTGCTACACCTCTTGGGATTGAAGCAGTTGTGCCCCTCTGGCAAGTTGTTCTGCTCCTGGACTAGCTGGGTGGTTCTGTCCCCTACTCTCTCTGCAGGGATTGCAGCTACAGGGTTTCACCTCAGACCTGTATGCGAGGTCTAAACTGAGTTTGGAGGGGACAAGGTGGAGTAGCGGGGAGAGGCAGCTCTCCCACACACTCACTGGCCCTGGGCTAGGGCTGTATCTGGGGGTTCCCAGAACGCAGCAGAAATTTTCACTTGGGGAGCAGGGTGGGGAGCTGCTGTGGAGTGATGGAGGGCATTCCAAGGGGGTGGAATAGGGTCTCACCCACGCTGCGCCTGGGCTGGAATCCACAGGTCCTGCCGGTGCAGGGTAGCTGGAAACTCTCCCACACACTCACCAGGCCTAGGCTAGGACTGGATCTGGGGTTCCTTGAACGTGGCAGAACTTCCTACTCAGTGGGCAAGGTGAGGGTGTACTGCGGAGTGGTGGGGGGCGTTCCAAGAGAGTGGAAGGGGGTCTCACCCACGCTGCACCTGGGCTGGGATGGCGGGTCTTGTTTGCACAGGGTAGCCACGGTAATTTCTTTTAACATGCCCAAACTTCTCAATAAGAAGAAATCCCAGTGGTTAATTCTTTCTAGTATTTCCTTTGCACTTTGATTTTTGTTCATGAACTGTTTGGCTACCCTTTTCTCTTCAAGATTTCCACCTACTTTCTCTTCCAGGAAATTTAATGTTTCTGTTTTTATGTTTACATATTTAATCCATTTTGACTTCAGTTTTGTGCATGTTGAGAGACCTGGGTCAAGTTTTAGTTTTTGGCCCATAGAGAGCCAGTTTTTCCAGCACCATTTGTTAAAGAGGCTATCTTTCTTCCAGTAAGCATGTATAGCAACTTTGTTGAAGATAAGATACCTGACTGTGTTTGTAATTGCTTCTGCATCTTCTAATCTATCCCACTGATCCTCAGTTCTATTTTTGGCCAAAACCATGCTGATTTTATCACAGTAGCTTTGTAGTATAATTTCAAGATGGGGATTGTAATGCTTCATGACTTGCTTTTGTTACCCAGGATTGCCTTTGCTATTCTAGGTCTTTTCTGGTTCTAAATAAATTTTAGGAATGATTTCTCTAGGTCTGTGAGATATGTTGCTAGAATTTTGATAGGGAGTATATTAAATCTGTGTAACAGTTTTGAGATTATGGCCATCTTCATGATGTTGGTTTTTCCTATCCAGAAGCAAGGAATATCTTTACATTTTCTGAATCCTCTACAATCTCTTTTTTCAGGGTATCATGAATTTCATTGAATACATCTTTGACTTTAGTTAAATTAATTCCTAAGTATTTCATTTTCTATACTGTAAAAGACATTGTTTCTCTAATTTCTCCCTCAGTGTGTTTGTTATTTATGTAGAGGAATGCTATTGATTTTTGTGTATTGACTTTTATCCTACTATGCTACTGAATTTGTGTCTTATTCTAGTAGCTTCTTGGTGGAGTTTTTTTTTTTTTTGGGGGGGGGGCGTCTTCCAAGTACAGTGTTATGTCATCTGCAAATAATGATAGTTTAACTTCTTCTTTATCTATTCTTCTTCCTTGTATTTTTTTCTGTTGTCTAATGGCCCTCACTAATGTTTCCAGAACTGTGTTGAATAGGGGTGTTGATAGAGGACATCCTTGTCTTGTGCTAGATCTCAGAGTAAAAGATTTCAATTTTTCTCCATTTATAATTATGTGAGCAGTTGGATTGTCACAGATGGCTTTTATCAGATTGAGGAATCAGCCATCTATTCCAATTTTCTCAAAATGATCCTTTTGTTCACATAAATCTCACAGTCTCTCCCAGATATATCAACATTCCATATATTTTTATGTGTCTTAAGGGGTGATCAGTAAAGTAAGCAATAGACTGAATTAGAAAGAACTCAGTAAGACACAGTCTGAATTGGAAGATGAGATAAGTGGAATCAAAGCAATAAGAAGTATTTGTAGTATTGTGAAGGGGATTAACAGCACTGTGTCTTTTACTATGATAAATTCTTTAAAATTTTAATATTCAGGGTATTTTTTTATCTCCCCTTACTAACCAATCATTTACACTAATTTCTGTCACGTAAGAACATCATGGTATATCTGCTGGCACTGTGTGATTTCTGGCTCTTGCCCAAAGTCAAAATGACCATGAAAGGTAAATGTTTTGAATTAACTCAGGACAGTGAGGTGCCCACAACAGCTCAGCTACACATATTCTGAGTTTTATTGCATTATCTTAGACCTAAATTATGTCAAATAATAGCAATAATAATAGCCATATTTCCCATTTTTCCCAATTTTATTAAGAATTCTCCTAGAAATTCATCATGAAATGATGTACAATGGTACCTCAGCTTACAAACTCTCTTCATTCTATAATTCTAGAAAAGTCAGCTACATTTATTTTCATGCGGGGAAAGATGGCTGTGACCACATTTATTGCCCTTGCAGAATTCACAAACAAAAACAAAATTTTGCCAAACAATTCTGTTTTGAACTGAAGTACCTCTTTATGCTAAAAGTATGTAAATTTAATATAGTTTACATCCCACAAGTAACAGTAAATTTTTGTACATGTATAAAGCAGCTTCAGTCTCATGGACAATATTGCAAATACAATTTTAGAATGTTTTCAAGCCTTAAATTGCATCCTCTGATGGACTCTGTGACAGTAATATATGAAGATAGGCCTAATTTAAACAATCCCACCACTCTTTAATGTTCCCAGTTGCTTTTCTGTTAACCCACAGATAAAAATCCTTTGCCTTTGATTAAACTCCTCCAGAACTGACCTTGTCTCAGTCACTCCATTTATTGGTTTAATTATTTTAGTGTAGTATCAGTATACGTGTGGTACATAAACTTATCATTCCTTGTGTAGAGTTGCATATATACATACACATAACTCATCCTGACTCCAATTCATTTCATCTCCTATCCCTTCCCCTTTCTCTTGAGCCCCCACTTGCGCTTTGAGAAAGATCTGTCTTCCTAGTTCCCATTATTTTTTATGTCATCCTTTCTTTTACTATGAGTTTCTCACATAACAGAAACCATGTGATATTTAACCTATGTGTCTGATGTATTTCACTCAACATTATAGTCACAAGGTGCATAATTTTCCTACAGATGACTCAAATGTATCCTTCTCTAGGGTGTGTGAATATGACAACTTATGTATCTAGTCATTTTTTATAGACGTATAGGCTGCTGCCAGGATTTAGTTGTTATAAGTTGTGCTGCTAAATACATGGGTATTCATATACAGTTTCACTGTACTATGACATCTTTAACCTAGAAAGGAACTAGCTGGATCAAATAGAATTTCTTTTGCTTTGAGGAAACTTCATAACGATCTGCACAGTGGCTTTCCTAGGTTTTATTCCTGCCAACAGTTATCTCGCTCAGGAAGGGTAAGACCTCTGCAATGCAAATTACAATACTCTGAGAAAGGAAATTGAAGAGGGCAGTGGAAAAAGGAAAGCTGTCTCCTGCTTCTCAAGAGACAGAACCAATATGTCTCAGACATTTTTCTCTCATTGCTGGAACAAAATATCTGACACCCAAGATTAAGGAAGAAAAGGATGATTAGCTCACAGAAAACAGCAAGAGCAAAATGGAAGAGTAGTAGCAACAATGCCAACAGAGACCAAGTCTGTCTCCCTTATGTTGCATGCAGGCTAACTGCCCTAGGCTGGATGTAGCACCCATACCCTTAATCCCAGTAGCACTTACATTTATAATCCCAGAATCATTTACACCCATAATCCCAGAATTTAAATTAATCACAAAGTCTACACGTCCATCATCCCATGACTGCATGAGGCTTTGGGAGCACAACTAGACACAAACCATAACACGATATAATCAAATGGCCATATTTTTAAACCTGATAGAGATTTAATGCAATCTCAATCAAACCTCCCACAACGTTCTTCACAGAACAGGAGGAAACAATCTGAACATTCATATGGAACCAGCAGAGACCTAGAAAAGTCAAAGAAATCATGGATAACAAGAGCAGAATGGCAAACATTTAAATGCTGGGCCCAAAGTTATGTTACAAAGCTACACTGACAAAAACAGCCTGTACTGGCACAGACATGAGGACCAATGGAACAATTTAGAAAGCAGAATCAACCCCAGATATATTCAACTCTTTGATCTTTGACAAAGGGATGAAAAACAAACACTGGAGGAAAGACAGCCTCTTTAATAAGTGGTAGGAGAGGGCTGGCCAAATAGCTCAGTGGATTAAAGCACTGGCAAGCAGGCATAGGGGCCAGTGATTCCATCTCTGGGCCTGCCATGGCAGGCCCTACCACTGGGGCATGCTGAGACAGCAATTGAGACTGAGTATGGTGGTATGCACCTGTAATCTCAGCTCTTGGGAGGCTGTAAACAAGAGAATCACCATGAGTCTGATCTAGTAGTGAGACAATGAGTACCCAGTAGACCCTTCCCTAAAAATAATAAGTGGTGTTAGGAATTTTGGCTATTCACATGCAAAAGATTGAATCTAGACCCACATTTCTCATCACATATACTTAATTAAAAACAGATCAAGTATCTAATCTCAAAGCAGAAACACTTAACCTGCTAGAGTCATTGCCCTCTATGTCTCAATTGTGTCACCATTCAACTCCCCTCAACTTGATCAGACCTGCTCGAAACCCTTGAGATCAGCAGTATGTGAGTGCCCCTCAGCAAGCCCAGTCTATCACTCCACATTATCTTAATGACTTAGATTTGGACCTGCTTCAAGAACTATCTCTGAAATGACCAGGTAGACCTGATGGCTATGTCCCCAAACCTACAGCTGATTGATTCCCAGAGTTCTAGTTTCCATGACTCACTACTACAGGCAGCTGACTTTTTTGGACCTGTGGCTTCAGAGGCTATCATGATAATTCACCCTGTGCCCATATTTGCTAATCACTTTCCCGATTGCTAGGATGAAAGACCCAGTAGATACAATGTAAAGGAAAAGAGGTTTATTTTGTTTCCTGTTTCGGAAGTCTTCAACCTTGCATGATGGAAAGGTCTGGGCGGATGAAAACAGCTCTGTCAGGCAGCCAGAAAGCAGAAAAAAAGAGGGGAAGAGCTAGGAAGGGTGACCCAGTGACACATCCTTCAAGCTCAACCCCCAGTGATCCACCTTTTTCAGCCAGACACTGCTTCTTAACAGCAACTCGGCAAATCACGTTCTGAAAGACCTGCCTATGAGTACAGGAGGCTTTTTGCAATGTCTTGGTATAAACTATAACACCATATAGAGTCACTTACTGTATGCTTGGCCCTATACAAGAGCATTCAGTGGGTAACAAAGACAGAAAAAAATGCTGCCTTTTTCAAAAATTATAATTGCTTCATAATTATAAGCAAGCTTTCTTTGACTACAAAATTTCCTGGAGGCTTTTTATAAATTAAGTCTAAAGGGACTAAAGGGTATAGATTAGTATAGAAGATCTGGAAATGTGTTTTATTTTGAACTAATTCATCATCATTAGTATGTTTCTTTTGATTGAATCAGAGTTGGGATATAACACTGCATATGTTTTTATTTTGAGACATTCTGTATAAGGCCTCAAAGTCAGATACTAAGTGAATTACCTTTACCTCTCTTTGTTTCATATTTTGGCACATGTATTTCCATAAGAAGTCCATAATTACCATATAAGTGGCTTCCACACCTCTGAATTCTTATCTTTGCAATTGCTTGCACACAGTTGTGTCGGAGTCACATCAAGAAGTTTCAAGTAGGGCTGGCCAGATAGCTCAGCAGACTAAAGTGCCTGCTTAGGCAGAGGGCAGTGGCCAGGTGTGATCCCCGGTGTGTCATGCCAGCCCAGCCCCTGGGGTGTGCTGAGATGTCCATAGAGACTGGATGTGGTGGCACATACCTGTAATCCCAGTTCTTGGGAGGCTGAAAGGAGAATCACTATGAGTCTGATCTGTGTAGTGAGACCCTGTAGCCCCTTCAGACCCTGTATCAAATACAGTTTTTAAAAAAGCATCAAGCATGTTGATCTAGTCCTAATGGTGCCCCATTGTCTACAAATTTGATTCCATACTTTGACACTAATTTAACTCTGACACCCATTTAAGATTCTAGGTGGCTTTTCCTACTTTTGTACCAAGCAAATGGCTTTCTATAATCTCATCATATGTGAATCTTTAGGTGTATCCTTAGGCTATTTAGTAAGTCCTTTGGTTTGCCTACATTTTTAGATCTACTATAACACCTTTCTCCCTTCTTGTTATTCCAACACCTAACTTCACAAATTCTCTATGCTGTTTGCATCTCTCAATAATTCCCCCTTATGGCTGGAGTTACAGTCCATTTAAACTATGTATGGCATATTAAATTCTATTTATTATGTAGCCATTTTTCTAGCCTTCCCAGATAAGATGATAAACCCTTCTCTGTGGAAAGGTTTGTAACATACATCATGGGGATGCTTTGTTAGGGAGATCACTGTGCTTATATACAGCAGGGTCTTTGTGAATTCCTTGAATGAGTTAATTGTGCAAGTAAATTTCAGTCATCAAAGGCCCTAAGTGTACATTGGATCAGAGTCATTTCCAATCAAAATAGTTGGTGTCTATGACCGAGACCAGAATGTATAAACCCAGATTTAGTAAGCCACGACAGTAAATATCAGCTTTTCCACAGATGAGTTAGACATGGCCTCGTGTATTTTCTTGTTATATAGGATACCTATATAACATTGCCCTACCTGCCATTTGGGAAATGACACAGCTTCTTTAATTACAATTCTAATATTAATTTTAAAAAGAAAACTGCTTATCCTGGGAATCGGTTGGTGTCTTTTTCCTTTCAAAGGTTAGCGATATTACCAAGAGTCCCTGAAACAAGATAAGCCTCTTAAACATACAATGAGTAGAAAGACCAGGAGTCAGAAAGCCTCATCTTTATTGAAATATTCTGGGTGTTAGGCAAAGAAGGTAGACAGATGATTGATACTGGTTGGCCATTATGGGCTTCTGCTCCCTGTATTCTAATGTTTCTTGTGCTCTAGTTCTCATGGCCAGAAATCTGTGCTTCTAGTTACAAGAGGGAAATGGTTAAAAGGGGCTTCTGAGTTTGTTGCTTTTCTTCAAGTATCCATGAGCGATAAGGAAGAAATTTGCAGCAGAAGTACATTTAGAGAAGGCTGAGCAGCAGAAAAGCAGATGACAAATTCTGTAACGGGAGCAATCAGGGTTCTATTCAGGCCTTTCTACTCTGTGTATCTGAATATTTTCTTCTTTGAAACTTTTACACAGTGGCACAGGTGTATTGAATTCCCACTGATCCTCCAAAAAAGCCAAGAAAAGTGTTCATCTGTCAACAACATCCAGAGATTTCAGCAAATGCTTTAAGAAGGATTAAAAATAACCTGCTAAGGATTATCTCCCACTAACAGAAAAATGATGCTGCTTTTTAGCTGTGAAAATCTGTTGATTTAACTATAAAATACGTGTTGAGAAAAAAAATTATGCCCACTTCCGTGTCACATAATGGGAAAATGTATGCTGAGGCCAGAGTCAGTAAAATTTCGGTAAAGCGAATGTAAAAATTACAGGCTTTGCAGGAAATATAATCTGTCTTCAAACTATTCAACTCTGCCTTGTAACAAAAAAGCAACTGTAGATATTACATAAGCAATTGGGCAAGTCCACTTTAATAAAACTTTTATTAATGATTAGGCAGTTAAACTGTAGCCATATTTAAACCTATCAGCAAAGCCCTACTCAGGTTCCTAAGAAAGCTTAAATAAAGACATTTGGTGCAAAGGGCCTACATACACCCAGAAAATCAGGGATGTTTGATATAGAATGCTCTCTTGAGCTAATCTAAGATACCTTATTGGGAACTGTACTAGCTCTTAGGTTGGGACAAGGTGAAGACTGCTGAATCATTCAGAGTCCCCAAATAAAGCAGGTGGAACACTGAAGATAATTCAAGAATTGGTTGTTTACAAGGGATTTATTTACAGAGTTGTGGACACTGTGATGGAAAATCATAAGGAACAGCACAATACCACAAGCAGGGATCATAAGTGTAAAGATGACCCCTGAGCTCCGAATGGCTAGGGAGTGGGTGGTCTGGGAATGTTGAAAGAGTCGTTGGAAGCAGAGCATCCTGTGACCTCAGTGATCCTGTGTGGAGGAATGTTGTCCTCTGGAAGTGACCTCACAAGGAGAGAAGCAGGGCAGTGACTCCCCATTATCTTATGCCTCCCTCACCCTGATCTCTTGCCAGTCTTCACTGGATAAGCCAAGCGAGAAGCCAGAGACGTAGAAAGCTGGGGGGACGCCTCACTCCTCAAGCACAAGAGCCAGTGGAGAAAGCTGAGAGCAAATCTGGATGAAGAGGCAGAACTGAAGCCCAAAGGGCCTCAGGCTTGCACAGTAGGGATGTGTGAAGACTGTGCTGTCCCTCCCAGTGGCCTCAGACTGATCATTCACCCATTTTTCTCCTAGATGTGATTTCACCACTGTCTTCAAGGAAATGGATTGAGCAATTTTCTCTTCCCTGCAGTGGAAGAGCTCTTGCCAGCCACTTTGATTTAGCAGATGGTAGGTGGTACCAGGAGGTCTTTTTTGTGCTTCCTGAGGCAAACAGCCCGGGATAAAGGACACTGGAGTCAGAAAATCCCAGCTCTGGCTTTGTCCTTAAGAGAAGTTGCTTGTTTTGAACTTCTGGGTTTTCATTTTCCTAATCTAAAAAGTAAAGTTATTTAGACTTGACGATCTGTGGTCAGGATTTTTAACCTATCATTCTACTGAAATTATTTAAAATCCTTGACAAATTTATATTTGTGCTCACACACCTTTTCTTGTCAGAATAATAATGGCTCCCTCTTAACAAACACTTGGTATGCACAGGCTCTTAAACACTGTGCTTGGCTTGTTCTCTTTCTCCTTTCTTCTATTTCCTCTCTCCTCCACTCTAATCCTCTTCACTCCTCCCCTCTCCCTCTCCCATTTTCTCCTTAGAGAATCTCACTGAATCATCACAACTGTCACCCCAGGGCATAGGGCTGGGGAGTGATAACACCAGCATTCTTAGCACTCTCACAGCACAGGCCTTGGGGTAGCAGCATGGCAGGGCCACTTTCTGGAAGGAGGAGGTTTGGGAATTTAGAAGCTGAGGCTTTCATCTGGCTCCCAGAGTGGGAGAGCTTAGGGAAGGACAATTCTACACTGGGGGAGTCAAGACCATCAGAGACCTGGAGACACAAGAGATACCTCATGGAGAAGCCCTGAATGCTAAAAATATTAAAACAAAGCGAGGGTGCATCCTCTCTCAGTGATGACATTTCTCCTGTTAACCTGTAGACAACTGAACCATCTGATGAAGGAAGCTTGCCCTCATGGCTGTGCAGTAGCCTCAGAAAGCTCTGGAGGAGAAGCTCACCATGCTAAGTGGAGCACCAACACAGTGGAAGCAATGCAAGGCAGAGCTTGGGGTCCCTGAGACTGGGTGTGCACATCTAAGCCGACCAGGCTCCCAGGGTTCCATACTAGAGCTGCCCCCCTTACTCAGCACCATCTGGGGAGCTGCTTGGCTACTCTTTGAAAGCTGAGCTGCTCTGTTACTTATTTCAAATTGGCCGGACTTCTAAAGAGCAACTGAAAGGCCAACATGCTTTATCCAAGAAGCCTCCAAAATATTCTAAGATCAAGAAGGGCTTTCCTGACTCTGCCTCTGAGCTTCAGAGTTTGGGGGTAGAATGCTCAGAGCCAATGTATCTCTCAGCCACTAACCTGGTCAGGATCATCACCTGCTATGAGATACCCGGCCCACAATTTCCCTGCAAGGAAAGGATTTGTGACATCTCCCTGCAAGGGAGACCATGACCTTAGAATACCTGAAGTCTGCACTTCAATCAGGATGTGTTTCTGTGCAGAGCACAGGCAGCAAGACAGCCAGGCTCACTCCTCTTGGCTGGCAAGAGCCTCACCCACAGGAAGCCTCTGCAGCTCTGTTTGCATCCGACTGTGGCTGTGAAATGTTCCACATAACCGGGCCAGCACTCAAGATGCTGCTTCATCCTGCCAGAAGTCTTCTCCCCATAGCCCATCAATTGATGCACTTCCTTCCATACTGCCTCACTGCAGGAATGGGTTTAGCCTGGGTTGTCTCAGAGTTGCCTCAAGCCTGCAGTTAGCTACCAGGGCTGTTACCAGAAATCTTGACTCACACCCGAGGAATGGTGGAATCTGGATTCGCCACTTAGGCACTGATTTGGAGCTCTGCCCTTGCCCTTCCTGACCTGGAGAATTGGCCTCATGGCGAGCAGACAGGTGATGCAGTGGGTGCATCACCCTCCCCTGGTTACTCCCTGCCTATGAAGGATCATCACATTGAGAAGCCTCAGAGCTTCGTTTCCTCTGCAGACTTCGGCATCACTCTTTGCAGTGCTTTGATACATAGGATTTCACAGATGAGGCTGCAATATGGGACACCAATAAGCCATTTAAGGTTCCAGGACTTGACAATGGCAGAACTGGGAGCAGGCAAAGCCAAGCCTGGAGGCAGTACCTGTTTTATGGTGCCTGCAGTGCAGCAAGGTGCTGTGTGCTCACCCCTAACTCATGTGTGAGGGGACATTGCTCTTCCTTAGCATTTCTGCCACTTAGAGGAACACTCGGTCCCAGCTCTGAAAAGATTTATAACCCAATGTTCTTTCATGACACCACGCTGACTTAGATTTCTTCCATACACTTTGAAGAACAGTCTCCTTAAGAATCCATCCGCAGAATGCTTCCTCTTACTTAGGAAGTGAAATCTGTAGGTGACTTACCCTTGTGTTTTGATTCTTCCTGTCAAGACCAATTTTAATTGAAGCTTACAAAATTCAATGTCAACCAACTTCTTTCCAGGTTGTCCTTTAAACCAGCTTCATTCATCCACTCTGAGAAGCAGCAGCAGTGGGCCATTCAGAAAAGAGGTCTCCTCCTGAAAAAGAGTCAGAAAATAGAGGGGAAGTGAACCCAGAAATTCCATTCTTAAAAGAACTCTTGCACATGGGGACTGAGAGAGAGACAGTTTCAAGATTGATCATCTTAGTTTAGTGATTGGGTTATCTTTAAGCAAAACTATATATATATATATATATATATATATATATGTTTGTGTGTGTGTGTGTGTGTGTGTGTGTGTTTGTTTTTGTATTTAGGACAGGGGGTACAGGGTGTACCTATGCATAGCCCAGACTCATAGCGATCCTCCTATTTACAGCCTCCTAAGTGCTGGGATTACAGGCCTGTGCCAACATGCAGTCTCAATTGTCATCTCATGGGGGACCCACACAGCAAGTCCAGGGATCAAACTCCCAGCCCCAGCATCTGCTTAAGCAGATGCTTTAATCGGCTGAGCTATTTGGCTGGCCCTAAAAATATGTATGTGAACAACAGTATAAACACACAGGAGGAGGTGGTCATACAAATAGGCCTATTCAATAGTCATTCTTAGCAAACTCCAAGTCCAGACATCAGTGGAGATGAGCTATAAAATACCTATTAATAACCCCAATGAAGTACAGAAAACTGCATAAAGCAGTATCATTTTTTAAATCAATATGTTGCTAAACTATAGGACAAAGCAAGAATATTCATGTAAATATTTTTCCCATGGGTTTTGGGACAAGGAGATGGTCATGACTGAGAAGGGATACATAGAGCTTTTTTGGGGGGAAAGTGCTCTGTCTTCACTTAGGAACTAGCTCCAGGTATTCTGACTTTTTCTTTATGCCTTCTGCCTACCCTGTCCTTTTATTTGTATGTATCTGTTTCATCCTCTACAGTGTAAGCCTCACGGAGGCAGATCTTGCCTATTTCTGTATTACTGGGCTGTCGCTGTCAGCAAGGGTACATGGTATAAGGCTAGCATTCAATACGCAGTTTTGAAAAATTTAATGAATTTATGAGTTGATGCCTACACTTCACAATAAAATTATAATAAGTTAGCATGTAAGATATTAAATCTATAGGCAGGCATGCATTTGCCCTGAGGTTGACAGGCTCCTGATGAAAAGCACGAGCAGAACACACTGAAGCCAGAAGAAAGGCTGTTCACTGTGATCAGCGCCCGCTGGGGAGCTGGGAGCCAAGCACTGACAAAGGGAAGGACATGTGACGCTTACTGTGAGTCATCAAGGTGACCACCTCTTTGACTTTCACTTCACAAAAGAGTTTGGTATCAACAGAGAAGCACACGGGGAGTGGGGTCTCTGATTATTACACCCATGAGCAACGTGGGAATGTGCAGGGAGCATCCCATTGAATGTGTGGGAAATGGTCCCCTGAGGGGCTGGGCTTCCTAAATTCAGTTCTGATTCTACTGGAATAGCCCAGGCTCCAGGACTTCTTGCTTCTAGCTGATGCCTGGGAGGTGCATGGACCACAAAATCAGGTTTCTGTGCAGTCACAGTTGTAGAAACACATAATCTTGAAAAAGTACTCTGTGTGTGTTTGTCATTGGTGGCATCATCTTCGACATCACCACCACCATCATCATTGGCAACTGTGATCCTAGACCAGATTCTGCTCAGTGCTTTGTATAAAACTATTGGATTACCAGAAGAGCAGAGCGAGGGGCTGGTCAGAAACTCTGAGTGACTTCCCAAAGATGATATAAACCATGGGGGTGTATGCAGGACTCAATCCCAGGTTAGTAACCTGTGGAACCTGCATGCATAATACTTCCTCCTACTGCCTCTGGTGGTAACGCGATGGCAATGAAAGGGTCAGGAATTGCCTGGGAATGGGTCATGTTAAGCTCTCTGGATGTGAACCTAGCCCTGTGTCCTTGGGCCACCTCATCAAGATCTATCTCCATGGCTTTGTCCCTTCCATCTGCCCCACATGGAGAATTCAGGAAATTTTGAATAGGGCCCCTAAAAGTACATCCAGTTAGCAGCTACTAGACTTATGGTGGTGCCTCTCTTTGCAAGATTAACAAGGATGTGTGTTAAATTTTCCCCTATGAGTCCACTGTTTCTCTTTTGCATTAACTTAAAATTCAGTCACACTTTCATCCTCATTTCACCTTGAGCTTCTGTTGGCAGGGATCCCCACAGCCTTAGATTTCAGTCTCTCAGTTCACTTTTCTCCCAGTGCTGTAAGTCTAGAGCAGGGAGTTAATGCTCTGAACAGACACACAAGACACCCTGAAGGCAAATTCACAACTTTAAAAAAGTCTGTTTTTATATTTAGAGTAAAATGAAGAAGCAAAGCAATGCTTCCTAATTTTATCTTATTTGTAAGTTTGGGTTTTCTTAAAGCAGAACTCTTCGTTTCTAAATCAGACCACATTTGTGGTATGAGAAAAATGTGATTGGAAAAAGTAATTTTATAAAGACAAAAAAAAAAAAAAAAAAAGATATTCAAGGCTCATTTTACAAAACTCCTAGCCCTTGTCCTGATTATATCATTTAAGCCTGAAATACTTTGTGTGTGTGTGTGTGTGTGTGTGTGTGTGTGTGTGTGTGTGTGTTTTAGGGAAGGGTCTACAGGGTGTTCAGGGTCTCACTACTAGATCAGACTCATAGTGATCAGCCTGTGTACAGCCTCCCAAAAGCTGGGATTACAGGTGCACACCACCAAGCCCAGGCTCAATTGCCAGCTTGGCATGACCAGGGGGCAGGGCCAGCAGAGCAGGCCTGAGGATTGAACCCCTGCCCCCTGTGCCTGCTTGCAGGCACCTTAATCCACTGAGCTATTTCGCCAGTCCTGCCTGAAATACTTTCTTCCATTCAGTTGCTTTCAATTCATACACTGGAATTCACCTGGATAGACCCAATTATAGTTCTTTCCAAATTGGGGTTCACTAGATCTCTACCCTGAACTCAGAACTCAGTAGTCCTTAGCACTGTCTCTGCATCCACACAGAAATCCTACTTCAGGTGGCTTCGCTAAAGTGACCAGACAGTGCGGCCAAGGGCCATGCAGTTTGCACTGTGTGCTTCCCTTGCTGGAATATGCAACGTGGTTTGGAAGATAACAGACAGAGTTGGCCCCAACGTACCTCTCCTTACCACCCTAGAGGGCTGAAAATATGGCTGGGCAACATATGGCGAGAAAATTTCTAAGGAAACACCTTCAGAAGACTATGTGAGAGACTTAACACTGATTAGCAGGAAAGCTGTTAAAATGAAAGAAAATCAAGACATGGTCAGTGAGCAAGAGAAGTGAATCTCAGAGGAAGATTAGATGAAGATTTAGAACTTTCAAAAGATACAGGGTTCAAAAGACAAGCATGATTTTTAAATATAAACAAAACCAAAAAAGGTCTTATTCCCTCTAGTACAAAAGGAAGATAGTTCTTCCTGTACCTAAACGTAATACATAGTTATGGTGAGTGCATGATAGTAAGACAAGATTTTCACATTCTCTGGACATCACATTTCCAACAAAAAAGTCATTTGTCATTGTACACTATGACTTGTCCTGCACCTTTTTCTCTAGAATCTCAGTTGTTGCTGCTTGATTCTCAGATCCATGGTAGTGAACATGAAGATCCTAATGAGGCTAATAATAACAGCATGACGACAGACAACTACCTCGAACAGTGCAATGAAGGCTCGTAAGTGCTTACTGTGATCCAGGCACTCATAAGCATCTGAAAAGCATGAACGCGTTAGTCCTCATAGCTCCTTCCTCACCTATCTCATGTGCAGCAGTGGAGAGGCACGGAATAGCATGCCCAAGTTGCACGTGATAGTCATTCTTTGGAAATCTAGGGCAAGTGCCTGTCTCCAAGCTTCTCAGGCCCTGGAAGATTTCACTACTGGTGACCTGGTTACCTTCAGAAACTGTGTTTCTCATGCTAAGCTCTTCATGAACCAAACATCATTAGGGCCAAGACTACCATTCCTTGGCACACTCCACATGCACTGACCATTGTTCACCCCTGCTGTATCCTGAGCTCTCTCTGGCTGCAAGAGCCCAGGAGAGTCCTCCACAGATTGGGCCAAGAAAAGTAGGTTTCCAGACCAGCCCCCTTGCTGGACTAAGATGGAGACCACTGCAATCCTTCCATCAGGACCTGCTTCAGAGAGAGCCAGCTATAGCCAACAGAGCTTACAAGACCTCTCCAGCCAGGGGAATTAGCCCACTTCATGACCCCTCATTGCCCAGGAATTGCAATGATGGCCTTTTTGCTCCTGAATAGAGCTTATTACCAAAATACCTAGACTTCTTCTAACAGGGGCTAGAGCTAAAAAAAAATTAGCACCAGACAGCTTATCAAATTTTTATAAATAAATTATCTGCTGTCACCTCACTGCCCCTCTGCCCACCTATTCACATACGCAGGGTGCACTCCTCAAATCCTCAATAACCTTCATGCTGTTCTTAGGAAAGACTGGGGCAAGGAGTCCTTTTCTGTCCTACCACTGAGATAAAGTGTGTTAACTTGAGTCAAAAGAAATAGATTTCCTGACTCAGCAAAGATTTAAGCTAAACAACTGTTGGACGAAATGACCCCCTACAAGGAGAGTCATCACTGCAGTTTAAAAGGTTTCTTGAGGGAAAAGAGAGGACTTGTATTTTTCCCACTAACAGATGATAAGGACTTAGGGGAATTCTCCTGTGCTGCCAGCTAGACTTTCAGCAAAGTACAAAGCAGCTCTTTGGGAAGCTGTCAGATATTTCATTGATCTGGGTAGAAAATTTTTCTTGAGTATTTGCCAAGTACCCTGATAAGCATTAATGTTGGTAATATGGACAGAGCAGAAAAAGCAAACAAATAATCAAACCCAAGTGCCTGCTTGTGAAGCTTTGTCAGCCTGCTCAGGGGTCCCAAGGGAGATTTTCAAGGGTATGGTCTTCAGGTTAAGTAACATGCATGTGCAAGACCAGCAACAGCAGCAGGCTGCATGGAGCACAGCACTGAGCAGCAGCCCAGGAGCTGCCTGTGTCATTATTGTATAACTCTTATATAGGCTGTTATCTCCTATTTACATTCTTGCCTACTGGCCTGATTGGAACTTACATAGTTGTTCACTGCTAAGTCATAGTTATATAACTATCCTGCTGTGTTCTTGCATTAACCAGTGAGGTTGTGTCCTCAGGCGTCCTTATACACCCCAAGCTTTAAAACAGCCCAAGTGGTTCACCACAAGCTTACCTTCTATACCACTTACTGCTCTATAACAAGTGGTACCAAAACTTAGTAGCTTAGAGAAACAATCATTTGGGCTGGACCCAGCTGCGATGTTCTTCTGCTTGTCCCACCTGGGTTCACTCAAGCATCCACCTTCCACTTATCTCACATGGAATCATCTCTGCAGCTGCAGACATTTGGCACCCTGATGTTGGCTTGTAGTCTGATTCCCACCTGGCAAGTGGAGATAGTGGGTGGCTGGGTGGCTGGCTGACTGGGATAGTGGGCCCATTTGGGGGTAGCTCATCTCTGTTCCTCATGGCCTTTCTCTTTCCAGTACACTAGACTCAGAAGCCTATAATATCATGTCCGCAATATTCTGTTGGTCAAAACAAGTCACAAGGCCAGCCCAGAGGAAACAGGTGCCCCATCTCTTATGGGAAATACTCCATATATACAAAAAGGCACAATACACAATTTGAGGAAAAAATTGTGGGTGCCCCCACCTTGCTGTTATAATAGTTCAATCAGGTAAGAAGTATATAACAATAGTTATCCCCCCTCACTCTACATAAGAACTTCCTGCAGAGTTTTCTATCTAGTTAAGTCATGGACTGGCGTTTGAGAATCTACACAGCCAACCAGCTCCATGCAGAAGATCTAAATGGCAAAACTTGACAATCACAAATTAATGTGCTCTGAAGGAAAACTAGCCTGTACATGGAAGGAAAAGTAAAGCAAGGAGAGGATCTCAAGTAACAAGAGAGCTGTGTAAAATGTAGAGTCCAGGAAAGACCCTCTAAAGAGGAAACATTTGACTGGACACAGTTGTAGTGAGAGAACCTCAGTGCTATTTGAAAATGTGGAGGGAAAAGAATTGACAGTATTCCAAAGTGAGAGGTGGACAAAGGAAGCTAGGCTGGCAGGAGCAGCTGTGCTAGGAGTTGTATTGAGAGAAAGTTCTAGAATGTTCTGCTCCTTTTCCCAGAAGTCAGAGCTTTGCAGTTTAACCAGTCACTTCACTTGGGTTTTGTAGAGAGTAAAGAATTGGCTGAATACACTCTGGCAGAGCTTTGAAAAGCTTTAAAAAGTTATTTTAGAAACCTCAGTAATCCAACACCATCCTCTAGGAAATGGAAAGCAAAGCTGGAGAGAACTTGAGAAAACAGTAACAATGAAAAACAGTGCTTCAGAGAAGACAAGTATAGAAAAAAGAGCTCAACACTGAGAGACAATAGAAGCTGACTGCTAGCCTCTCTCAAGCAGAGGTTCAGTACCACAAAGGTACATGAAAAAAGCAAGACAGAAATGGGCCTGCACATCTCAGCATTACAGATGTCCTGGGACACTGATCCCTCTATGGTATTTGTGCTGCTTGTTAATTGTAAGGGAGGTAAAATTTTACCTCTACCATTGTAGGGATTGTTTTGACTGGCCTTGAGCAATAAATTGACACAAGACAGATTAACAGGGACAAGCATACAAATTTATTTAGTATTAATGTTGTATGACACAGGAGCCAAGATTTTAGAAAGTGGTGTAACCTGAATTCTTTTAGGTTAGGTTGAACAAAGAGAGGTGATGGGGAAAATGAACTACGTGGGAAAAGATAAAAATTATTTTTATAAGTTTCCTTTTATACATGCTCTGAGTCTCATTTTCTTGTCTTTGATAATGAGAACATAACTTTCCTTGTGGCACAGGAGGGATAGCCTGTACATAGATGGGAAATTTTCTCTTCTGCATTCCAAAGGAAAAATAGGAAGGGTCAGCATACCTTCTTGTACCAGTTGTTGTTTTCTTTAGTTTTTCTAAAGTGACTTTAGCTCAAAATAACCCTGATGCAAAGGTGGTGTATTCTGTTCACTCTCAAGGGAGTGGACCTGAGGCCTGGTTGGGAGAGGCTCTTGCACATTTGTCATGCTGTTTTCTTATGTGCTGTGGCATTTTCTCCTCTACTGCAGCTGTGTGGCAGGGACCAGGGTTGCCGGCGCTAAGTGTTCCACTGTGTGAAGTCAAGCAGGGTCCCCTGAGAATCACGGCATTGGTGCCACCACTATCACCACCCACTCACCTTCCCTGTCAATAATTGCCACTAAAAGCAACAGTGTCTGTCACCTTGTGGAGGCATCTTAGAAGGTACCAAGAGTATGATGTGGCCCCTTGCCAGTAACAAGAAGGAGAAAAGATACAGGATTCCGTCTTCGTCTTTTTAAACATATTTTCTCTTCTCCCTTTTTTTCCCTGCTACCCCTGTCTTCTTGCCTTGCTAACACACTGCCAGCAGTCCTCGTCAGTGCTGTGGATGGCCAGATGCTCCTCCTTCCTCAGAGGTCTAGTTACCCTCCCACCCCTTCTCCAACATGATGCCTCATTTACTGCCTAGGGTGTAGAAACCCCAGAGGATTTTGACTCAGAATGAAATTGCTCCTTCACAGCACACCATCTTGACCCCACTGGAAGCCACAGTGTCCATCACCTTATAGAGGCATCTTAGAGGGTAACAAGGGTACAATGTGGCAACTTGCCAGTAATGGTTCCCCTGGAAATAAAGAATGCTTCTGCAGTAGACAAATGAAGAGTCAGACTGCAAACTCCAAACCCTCTAAAGACTGGCTAAGAAGTGAATAAGAGTTTATGTCCCATCCCCAGAAACTAACTGGAGGGTCTACCAGCCTCTTTGCTATTCATGGTAGAAAAAAATTCAGCAAGAAGAGAGCTGCATAGCCTGAGCGCTGCCAGCCCCCAACTTTTCCTGCCAGGATCCTTCCTAAGGACACTGAGACCCTGCATCAGAAGAAAGCAGAAGGATGGTGACTCAAAGGCAGGATCCACTGATTCTGGATCTATGGGACTGGGGGCCCATGATCACACATTATCAATAGGCTTCTCCAGGTAATGAGTAACAAACCATAAGTTTAAATGAAAATGCAAATATTCTCAACCTCAGGAACTGAGTAAAGTTCTCTTTCATCAGCTTGGTAGGAAATCCCAGATGCAAAACTGGTGTCTAGGACAGTGCTGATGGTGAAACTTCTAGAGTTTCAATGATAACAAACAGCCCACTACAGTACGTTCTCCACCACTGGGCTAGAACATGTCTTTGCTCACCCCAGCGTAACACTGAAATCCCCCACTGTGACAGAAAGAGGGCATTTCTTCAATGATGTTCTTTTAATAAGCTCTGCAAAACAGTTCACTCTGTGGTCTGTGAAGCCAGCAGCAGCCTCCTAGCTCTGTATAGAGCAGGTTGTGACTCAATTGTGGAGGGAGGGAGGGAGGGAGGGAGGGAGAGACAGATAGAGACAGAGAGAAAGGGAGGGAAGGAGAGAGGGGGGAGGGACAGAGAGACAGAGAGAGAGAGAGACTGAGAGAGAGACAGAGAGAGACAGAGAGAGAGACTGAGAGACAGACAGAGAGAGAGAGACAGAGAGAGAGACAGAGACAGAGAGACAGAAAGAGAGAGACAGAGAGACAGAGAGAGAATGGAAATCTCAGAACATAGTTCTGTAAGACAGAGAAAGGAGCCCTGACTTGCTGCATTTGGCACACTTGAGGAGGCCTTACGCAAGCTAGTTCTGCAAGAAGCCCGGACTCGGCCCCAATGCCCTGTGATGCTGAGATAGGGACAGCAAGGAGGACAGATGGCGGGAGGCTGGCACTGCTGTGGGATGGGCCCTGTCTCCTGAGCAGTGGACTTACTTCCTCTTTATCTCCCTCTCTTCTTGTTCCCCTTTTCTCTCCTCTTTCTCTCCTTTCCTTCACACTCTTTCCTATTTGATCCTCTTTCTTTTTATCTGTCTTCTGTCATCTCTCTTTCCCCTCCATTATATTTTTTCTTTGTTTAAATTCCTCTCACCTTTTCTGTCTCTTTTCTCCTATTATTACTTTCTTCTCACTTCTTTCCCTTACTTTCCCCTTCATTGTTGCAACTCAGATTTACTAGATGCCCTTCTGTGCTCAGCACTGAAAGGAAAGAACTACAAGGCAAGGAGCTGCTAGGAGCTCCCAACTCATGTGGAGGTCAGAGCGCAGAGACTTGCAGATCAGCCAGGAGTGGTAAGGTGGAGACTCCTAGAATCAATTCATGCTGCGTGTCAAAGAAGTCATGTCCAAGCGCAGATGAGACAAGTGTGCAGCTGGGGGAGGGCTTAGTCTGTTCTCTAATGTTATAACTGAATATTGACCACAACATGGGCAATTTGTACAGAATAAAGGTTCATTTAGCTCACAGCACTAGAGGCTGAGCATCCCAGATCATGGTGCTAGGAATACTTGGCATCTGCTGAGGGCTTTATACTGCATCACAATATGGCAGTGGGCATCACATGGTGATACAGAGCCAAAAAGGCTTTCATAACAATTGGCCTCTTCCTAAGAAGTGGATTAATCCATTCGTGACATCAGCAGATCTTTCATAACTAATGGTTTCTTAAAGGTTCTCTCTCCAAACAGCATCAGCATGGGAATTTGGGGATTAAGTTTCTAACACAGGGGATTTAGGGGGCACATTCAAATATAGCAACGAGAGTACTGAGACTTGAGTAATGTCCCAGTTAAAGGGAAAACGTGATTCCCCTAAAGATAACATATGCATGTAAAAATAACATGGATTTGGTATCAGACATATGAGCTCAGATACCGACTCTGACATGTACCATGTGTTTTTGACAAATGTGGGTAGCTCCTCCCAGCCCCACTTTCATCATGTCGGAAGTGAGGTAGAGCAAGCTAACAATCTTTGGTATGGTATCTTGGTGCTTGAATTGAGCAAAGCAGGGTATGTGCTCAGTGTATAAAAGAAAGGTTGTTTCCTCTGTTAGAGTACAAATGTTAGAGAGAGTGAAGAAAGGATGCTTATACTTCTTGCTTTGACATCTTCTTTACATTCCATAAAATTACTATGTTTTCAGTTATGAAGAAGAAGGGAGACAGGAAAGAGACTACATTAAGGATGAAAAATGGCTACAATTTTTATTCTGAAAGCAGGCTTGCTAACAGAATGTGAGCCTGCTCTCAGAACACCTAATAAAGCATGGTTCCACACAGTCACATCCAGTCTCTTCTATGGGGCTTGAAGATAACAATCAATTCCCAGATGTTCCTGGGACGTGGCCCTTCCCTCTTTCCACAGGGTAGCACTCCTGGGTGGACAAGAATATGGCACTACATTCTTCTACTGAAATTTTTATTTCTAGTACATCAGCAAAAGTTGGGGCAAGAACAGTATAGCATCAATTTAGGTAGCATTGTTCTTAGTGTTACTGTTTTTTGTTGCTGTTGTTCTCCTCTTGTTCCTCCTTCCCCTCTATTTTTCTCTCCCTCTCCTCTTTTCTATCTCTTCCTCCTCCTCTTTCTCCTTTTTTCGTCATTTAGAAATGCAAGAATATTCTCAGCTTCTATTCAGACTCAACGGTGCCAGATCCCTTCCCAAACCCTGTACCATTAGGGGGTGTATCTGTACCTCTGCCTCTGGATTAGCCTCTTTTCCCCACAGACAGCCATGCCAATAGATTGGATCAGCTTGGACTGGACTGGACTGGGTGGGGTTGGATTGGATTGGATTGCATGGAAATGTTTTGTTTCCTTAATTTATAGCCAACATTTATCTAGCAATTCCTTATTACATAGCATTTAGAGAATAGATGTCAGGATCATTTATCCTCCATTTCAGAAAGAGGCACTTTGACATATTGTGTTCTTTTTCAGTCTTTTCCGTGTAGAATCTAAAGACTCTTTAAATGGGTGTAAAAGACCCTTACATACTTTATTAGTCATTATATCTCATTCACCTAGTCAGTGAGGTGATTCTTTGTGGTCTTTATGAACTGAAACCACAGGAAAATGAAGACCCACCTCTCAATGTCTCTTTCCTCAGTGATTGATTCCAATTATCCCTGATTGGAATATCTGACATATCTGACTGAACTCCTTGCCCACAGGGCTCTTTAAAAAACAATAGAAACAGGATTCTGAAATACTTAGAAAAAAATCTATATAGTCTTTAGTATTTTCAATTGAATGGGTTTCATCTCATCTGCAGAGAGCATTCTTCTTTGTCTCCAAAGAGAGTCAATAAGAAAACGTTCTCCCAACCTTTAAAATTGGCACTATCTTGAAAGAGAAGAACAAAAGTGATGTTTACCACCTAGTGAGGACAGCTTGTGAGAGAGGGACATGCCTAGTGACTTGTGGTGGCCTGTCCCCAAGTATGGTTGGGTTCTGTGAACTCAGAGATAAAGATCTGAAGGACTGTCCTGCTCAGCCTCCTACGCTAGAGATGGTCAAACTGTTTCTGCAAAGGTCAGTGCCTTCCCCAAGTGTCACAGCACAGTGGTGCTAAGTTGATTGACTCTTTAATTTCCCTGTTTCATAAGGGCTTTGCTCTCCTTGAATCTGGAGGAAGTAGGAGATATAAGTGGGTCTTCAGCTACAAAGCCTCAAGTAACCTGCTTACTGTACTTGAGCCAGGTTACTGACCTGAGCAGAACTCCTTGGACATGACTAATAAAGCATCTTCCTTGTCTACAAAGAAATAAGTATGATTCACAGCTTCTGTTTCCTGGGCACAGTAGGAGCTGAGAGAGACCATAGCCTTAAACATCAGTGATGGAAGTTGACCCAGGAAGAGGGTCTTGCTTCTATCATAGCTCAGAAATAGGAAGCACTAACCTGCCTAGGTTAGCAGGTGGAGAGTGGGCATGCGTGTGTGCATATGCAAACTTTCAGGCAGAAGTAACGCATCTCTGATATGTGTGTGTAGAAACGCATGAATTTTATATTCAAGAGATGTAGGACAAAGTATTGATGCTAGTATTTGCAATATGACCAAAGACTGAGTTAACCTCTCTCAGCCTCACTTTATTCATGTCTAACATGAGAATGACAAGCTACCAATCCCTGTCATGGGCTCTTGGTGTGTAAACTGAGAATAAACGTAAAGTCCTGATGCCCAGTACATACCAGAAAGGCCATTTGCTTCTTGGAGGGAACAACTGTTATTAGGAGAATGGCAAGAGGAAGTCTACACTTCATTTTTTGCATTTTATTTAAATGCTCTGGAATTAAGATGTCTTCAGTTATAAAACAGAAGAAAAGAGACTTTGCTAAGGATGAAAAATGGCTGCAATTTTGATTTTGAAGTTAGGCTTACTGACAGGCCGTGAGCATGTTCACAGAATAATTAACAGAAGTGCCAGGACTGAGGAAAGTAATTGCTACGAGTGCAGCTACTTTCCAGTGACCAGCTTGATGCTGATGCATGGTGGAAACTTACTTTATCAGTGAGGTCAGGCAAGCCCTCTGTGGGCAAGCTGTGTTCTGCCAAGAGGAGGAGGAGGCTTTGTCCATTGTGACAGCAAACTTTAAAGAATGATTACGTTAAAACTCCTCGCCTGTGCTCAACCTGTCCCTGCTGTTTATGTTTATACCTTTATCAATATTGTCAATTTCAATGGCTTATTAATCTTAAAATTAGTTCTAACTATTTTTCTTTTGGATTTGGAAATTGAGCCTTGAGACATGAACTTGCCTGAAGCGGCATGTTCGCAATTTGAGAGCATCAGTTAGAACTTTTGCTCTGTTCTTTGAGAACACATGCCACAGAGTGAGAGTGAGAGAGAGAGAGAGAGAGAGAGAGAGAGAGAGAGAGAGAGAGAGAGAGTTGGGGGCTGAGCAGCTAGGCCTGGGACACTAGGGACCATGGTCTCACACTTTGTATGCTCCTCCCATCTATTCTAGGTATTACAGTCACCATGTAGTAATTGGGTGACTTTGGCAAGTTATTCACGTGACAGTCAGTTTCTACGAGTGTAACCCATCTTCTGCCAGTATGCTGCTAAAGCCTCACTTGTTTAGTGGGTGGAAGATCTAGGAGAGAACCAGACAAAGGAGACAGAATGAGAGTCATGGCAGAGAAAAAAAACAGAAGAACTATATACTCTTTACCCCTCAAAGTCCACCTAGTTCACCTACCTGGGTAAGCCCCCATTTCAGTTGCTCTAAGTGGGAGTGTAGTCCCGGCTGGACTCAGCAAGCATGGTATGCAGAAGTCTGAGAGAGTAGAGGTAAGGAAGCCGATGGTAGAGACAGGTGAAGGGACATAGAGGAATGGGCTCAGGGAAATCTGTGTGTCACATTAAAGCCCATTATAGAAAATGCTTGAACAGCCGAGGAAACAGTGTGCCTCAGCTTATATCTAAAACTGCTAGGCCTGTAAACAGAGAGAAAGGCCACAACAGCAAAGATAAAGGCTGTGAGGGAGCACTGGTCATACCTATGGTGCTCCCTGTGTCTCCCAATGCCACGCCTGTGACATGCCATGACTGTCACTAAACTTCATCCACTTCCTCAGATGGAGTCTGGGATAGGCAGTTCTTTCCAGAATGGTCATTGCTAAGTTTTTCTTTGGTAATAGAATCTTTAGGAAGAGGAACACATTTGCTTTCCAATTCCACTTTTTTCAGTCTGAAAAAAAGAAAAAAATAATAATTTCATTCACTATCTTTGCAACAAAAGCTAAGTTCTGCAGCTCTTAGGTCCTGGAGTAGTTAATTATTTCTCTCTTGTGATTTCAGAATGTTCTGCCTCTGAGAACTAATGATGTCTTCAGAGATGTGTGTATGAGTATGGACTCACATGTACTGTGCTAATTAAGAAGGGATATCTGTAAATCAGGTTGCTAAGAACATGATTTGGAAGATATAACTTCCTCCCCTATGAAATCTGCAGCCTCAAATTCCCTTCCCCTTGCAATACCAATGGGTATCTTCATTTGTTCTGATAAATGTTGAAGAAACCAGTACTGGCTCAAGAATAGAGATTTGAGAACTGTATGACAAAAGGACAAAAGATAAAGGATTGAGTGGCTGCTCACCTCATAGAAAGAAAGCTGTGAATCAATTGGTAGAGAGAAGGGCTCAAGCCCCTTTGCAGTACTATTGCCTTGAAATCTACTTTTCTAGTGAGTTTTTTTTTTTTTTTT
>NW_004524618.1:11784540-11788154 GCF_000260255.1 Octodon degus | reverse complement strand
TTTTTCCAGAACCAGGGATTGAACTCAGGCCCCTGCGCTTGCCAGGCAAGCACTTATTCCACTGAGCCATCTCCTCAGCCCCCATTGGTTGACTTCCTGATAGCCATTCTTTCTGAAGGGAAATTGATTGCCTTGTGGTAGATTTTTTTTCCAGAACTGGGGATTGAATTCAGACCCTTGCACTTGCTAGGCAAGTGCTTATTAAGCTGAGATATCTCCCTGGCCCCAAAACATGTATACTTGAAATGAACAAACTAATGAATTTATTTTCAAGACAGACTTGCTATATAACCCAAGTTGGTCTCATACTCCCCCTGCCCCAGCCTCATTATGGAGATTACAGGCATAAGCCACTACTCCTGGCTTCCTAAGAGAATGCCTACTCTAGTTCCAAAGAGTTGTCTCTCTGTCCCATCTGACAAGTTCATACCTATCTCTTCATTGAAGGTGACCACTGACCTGCTTTCCTATTAGAATAGAGAAGTCGTGTGAGCCAGCATTTCCATGAAAAAAAGGAGATAATTACCAGGCATTAAAAATCACTTAAAGGCATCAAGGAGCTGCAGAAACAATGAAGTTCAGTAGGCATGAAATTCAATGAGAATAAGCGCTTGCCTGGCAAGTGCAAGGTCTTAAGTTCAACCCCTGGTACCTCCTCCAAATAAAAGAAATTCAATGAGGAAAGACATTGCAGGGAGCTAGAATTTAAATTCCTCTTGGCATCTGCTGATTCTGGGCACTGGCCAGAGGCTGAGGACTTGGGCTTAGCCCACACAGGGTATAGAGGTTGGGGCAAGCACAAAGAATAAGGGCTTGCAGTACAGGAGCCTAACTACATATTGCTTCTGAACGAGTAGCTCAGTACTCACTATTTTATCATACTCACTGGGACAGACAGACTTAAATAGAATGACTTCAGACTAATGACATTTTTCTCTGAATGTGTTTACTGAATTTTAAAGCTATATAGAGAGGAAAGAAAAAAGGTTAAACATAGAAGACCCCAAAAACATTACCAAATGTCTTGTAGATCTCATAATAAAATTCAATAACGTAGCAGGATACAAAGTTAACACTCAAAAATCAATAGCATTTTTATATACAATGAACACACTGAGAGAGAAATTAGGAAAGCTACCACTTTCACAATAACATCCAAAAAAATGAAATACTTAGGAATTGTTATGGTGTGCATCTAGTTGTGTCCCCAAAGCCTCATGCAGTTATGAGGCGGACCTCTAGAGTTTGTGAATTATTCATGATCCAGAGCTGGGATTATAGGTATGAGTGCTTTTGGGATTACAGGTGTAGGTGCTGCTAGGATTATGAGTGCTACACCTGGCCTGGGCAGATAGCCTGAATGCATAAGAGAGACAGACCTGTTCTCTGTTGGCCATTGTTGCTGCTACTCTTCCACTTTGCTCTTGCTCTTTGCTCTTTCCCACCACCATGAGTTGCTGCCCTCTACCATGTACCAGTCTGCCTTGGATCCAGCTGAGTATGGACTAAAAACTCCACTAACTGTGAATTAAATTTTTCATTCCCTCATTTTCGGTATTGGGTATTTTGTCCCAGAAATGAGAAAAAAAGTAACTGAGATAGGTATCAATCTCACAAAGAGATTTATACAGTGACAATTACAGGACTCTTAGGAAAAAAAATAGAAGATGACTTCAGAAAATAAAAGAATATACTTTGCTCTTGGATAGGAAGAACCAATATTGTGAGAATGGCCACACTCCCAAAATTATCATACAGAATCAATGTAATCCCAATTAAAATACCATTAGTATACCTCACAGTGATAGAGAAGACATTCATGAAATTTATCTGGAATCAGAAGAGACCAGAATCTAAAGAACAATCCTGGGAACCAAAGGAAAGACCAGGGGCACCACAATCCCTGATCTAAAATTATACTACAAAGCTACTCTGCTAAAATCAGCATGGTACTGGCATAAAAATGGACCTGAGAATCAATAGAACATATTAGAAGGAGCTAAAACAACTACAAACACACTCATCTGCCTTATCTTTGATAAAGGGACAATACACATTCACTAAAAGAAAGATAGCCTCTTTAATAAATAGTGCTAGAAACACTGGCTTTCCACATGCCAAATGTTAAAATTAGACCCATGTCTATCATCATGCACTAAATTACAGTCAAAGTCGATCTAAGATTTAAACATTAAAAAGAAACACTAAATCTTCTGGTGGAAAAATGTAGGTACAAATCTTAAAAACACAGGTAGAGAGTTGATGAATAAAAATCAAACTGCATGGGAATACTTTAAAGAATCAATGCCTAGAATCTCATCTTTTTAAAAGTTTCTGCACTTCAAAAAAACTCTCCAACAGAGTAAAATGAAAACCCACAAACTGCGAAAATTAATACCGAACTGTCCCTCCAACAAAAGCCTTCTCTCTATAACATATTCAGAATTTTTTAAAAAATTAGACCTCACAAATTTGAAAACCTAATCCACAAATGGGCATCTGATATGAATACACACTTCTCAGAGGAATAAACACAAATAGCAAATAAATATATGAAAAAAAATTTCAACATCATTGATCATTTGAGAAATGCAAATTAAAACAACAGAGATTCCATCTAGCCCCATAAGGAATTTCTGTCATCAAGAAGTCAGCCAATAACAAATGCTGGAGAGGCAGTGGGAAATAAAGTATACTTCTCCACACTTAGTGGGAGTGCTAACTGGTACAACCACAATGGAAATCATTATGGAGATTCTTCAAAAAACCAGGATTGGGGGTGTCATTCAACACAGGTATTCCCTTCCTGGGTATTTCTTCAAAATAACTGAAAACATACCACAGCAATATACATACACTCATGGTTATAACAGTACAATTTGTCATGTATAAAACTTGGAAGCAACCCAAATACCCATCAACTGAGGAATGGATAAAGAATATGTGGTATTTTTACACAACAAAGTAGTACTCAGGTATAAAAAGGGATAAATTTGAGACTTTTATCGATAACTAGATGCAACTAAATGCCAACTGGTAAGGGAAATAAATCAGACCCTTGTGTTCAAACATCATATTGTCTCCTTAGTGTGAAAACCTGAAAGAGAAACTAAAATCTGAGGGATACAATTGATACTCTAAAAATAGATTGAACCTCTTCGAAAAGAAGAAATGAATTCAGAAGAAGGAAAGGAGAGAGAGTAGGTGAAAAGAGATATATCTATATGTATATAAGCTGGATGGTTTGGACAACTGTACTGTGCATTTTTGTTGGTCTATGGAAAGGAGCAGTTAATGCTTGATTTATTTTGTCTCCTTTTTTTCAATTCTTTGTCCTTTTGTTCTTGATTTCTTTTATATTTCTTTTCTTCTTCCAATTTTTCATGCATTACAACAAATACTTTGAAATTCATATTGTTTTGTTAAATGAAATTCTGTATTGTAATTTTTCTGTATTTTGAACTCTTTAAAAATAAAAATACAGGGGCCAGTGAGATAGCTCAGCAGTCTAAAGAGCCTTTGTAGGCAAACTTAGGCAGGCACAGAGGACCGCAGTTCAATCCCCAGGACCACATGCTGCCCCAGCTCCCTCAAGGTGGGCTGAGCTGGCAAAA
>NW_004524618.1:11772424-11784440 GCF_000260255.1 Octodon degus | reverse complement strand
TATATATATGCATTTGTGTATAGTATTTGTTGTTTAAAGATTTAAGAGAATGTATGAAAAAATACTGTGCCCAGAGATTTGTTTATAGAAATAGGCATTGTAGATTCTAATCCTTTAAATAATATAGGACCACTCTACTTCTGTACTGCTTTATGCACCAATTTTTTAAAAAAATATGTGTTTGAGGGAATTTGTCTAACACATGTACATGTTAAAATTGGTAGCCATAAAATTCTTTAAAACATTTATATGTTTGTGTGATCTACAATTATTTTTTCCTTTTTAATTTCTGTTGTTGCTTTATTTTATTCTCTTCTTTTAGATCTTGCTATAGACATCAAATTTATCCACCCTTTCAAGGATTCAATTTTTGTCTCCTTTTAACTTTTATGTTAGTATTTTGTTATTTTGTTCTTTCCTCATTTGTATGTATTTAGTGCAGGGTCTCACTACACAGATCAGACTCGTAGTGATTGTCCAGTTTCAGCTTCCCAAGCGCTGGGATTACAGGCAAGCACCATCACACCCAGTCTCAATTCCCATATCAGTGTGCCCCAAGGGTGAGGTCAGCATGGCATGCTGGGGATTGAACCCCAGTCCCTGGGTCTACCTAAGCAGGTGCTTTAATCTGCTGAGTTATATATTATGTATATATATATATATTCTTTTTCAATTCCTTTTTCTCCTTTTCCACATCCCAGTTATTCCATCTGAATAGTTTCTTTCCCTTTCACAGTATTTATTGTACCTTTCAGATCTAATTTACTCTTTCAGGTGTTTACATTAGGGAGACAATATGATGTTTACAAATGCCAGTCTGATTTATTTCACTTATGAGTATGATGTCTAAATGCATCCATTTACCTGTTATTTTTCCTTCACCTTCTTTTGGGAACCTACTGGCATCATTTCTTGAGATTGATGTTGCAATTTTTCAGCTTTTCTTATAAACATTTGGACCTAAAATTTCACTTTTGAAAATCTTTAGGAAATCACAGATTTCTAAGAGGTCTCTGAAGTTCTCTATATCATACTTTTGTTCTTTACCTTAAAATATTTTATAACCTTATTTGTAATTTTATTTTCTATACAAGGGTTGTTTAGAATATGTTGTGTTATTTCCAAGTTGTTGGATTTTCTAATGTTCTCTTGTTATTGATAGTTGGCTTGATCACAGGATAATTGGAATGACATTGTTCATTTAAAATATATTAATATTTTCTCTATGTTTCTGCTTGTCATAAAATTCTATTCTCTGAAATCCAACAGTGTGTGTTTTCTGGAGTGCTGGCATTGTTGTGCATGTATCAGTTAGGTCAAGTGTCTTGAGTCATATTCTTGAATATGTCCTAAGTAACTGAATGTTTTCCATGTGCTTGTTCTAAGTAACTGAATGGTACTGTAATGTCCCCTACATTTATTACACATTTGTCTATTTCTTCTCTTACTTTTTCTTGAAAGTTGTCTGTGAATTCACCCTTTTAAATTTATTTTTTAGTCGTACAGTATATTGAACAGATCATGCAAAGAATTACCATTTTTCTCATCTTAATTTAGTATGATACATTTGATACAATTGATGAAGCAATATCATTAATTGAAAGTTCATAATTTAGTGTGTACTAGTGTGCACATAGCTATTTCAGTTCCCACAAATGAACAGTGTCATGTGTACACCTCTGTACATTGGATAACTTCATTACCACATCAATCTGTGCTTCTCTTTATCCCTTTCCTCCCTCAAAACTTCTGGAAATCACTGTTAATTTTACTATCTCTGTGCTTTCACTTTTTCAGAGCATTTTCTATATGGAATCATAGAATATGTAGACTCGGGCTGGGGAGACAACTCACAGGTGTAAGTGCCTGTCTGGTAAGTTCATGGTCCTGAGTTTGATCCTGAGTACTTAAAAAATAGACTCTTATAATAAATGTTTTAAACTAGCAATATGCATTTACATATTTGGTGAATTGCTTGGTTGGGTTTTGATAGATATCTGATTTTTGGCATAGCTGAATGTATTCCATTGTATGTTTCTCAATTCTTCTACTCAAGGACATCTTGGTTGGTTCCTGTTTAAGGTAACTATGAATCACGTTTCTATTCATATGTAGAATTATATAGACATAAGTTTTCATCTTTGGGTACAGTATCTATTAGCACAAATACTGGATGGAATAGTAACCATGTATTTAGCATAGTAAGAAAATGCCAAGTGATATTCCAAAATGATTATACCATTTTTGTATCCTTACCAACAGTAAGTGAGAGTTCCTTTTGCTCCATATTATGCCTGACACTTTGTATAACCAATGCTTTGGATGTTAGTCATTGTACACAATAAGTCAGAAATCTTACTCTGGTATTTATTTCTATTATTTCTTTTGATATGTCAGCTGTTATTCTTATTATTGGTTCTTTAACTTTTTTGTAAGGCTTTTACTATTTCCTTTTTCCTTTAATTTCAGCTGTTTTGTTTTGTGCCTGTATATGTTTTTATTTAAATCTATCTTCTTTGGAGTTAGTATGGATTCTTGGACTGATGGTTGAGTATCTTTCATTACCTTTCACAAATTCCTTCCTACTTTCTCTTTAAATGTTGCTTCCCCCCATTTTCCTTTTCCTGCCTTTTTGTGAATCAAATCATGTAAATTTTAGAATCTACAATATGCCCTGTATTTTTCTTTCTAATGGGAATACAGTAATATGTTGATTTAATTTTCCATTTCCAGAGCAGTAGCATAGACCTGTGGGAAGGATCTGAGGTGAGCATCTAGACAAAGCAGGACCAAGATTGGTGCTGTGGACCTATAGGGAGGGGCCTCACGACACAGAGGTGGCAGGAGGGAACTCCAGTGATCTAGTCTGCCACAGGAACATAGCAGGGAGGTACACAGACAGAACTCAGGGGAATCAGTTTACATACAAATTTCTAATTTATGATCAGCTTCAATATATAAATATAGTATTTGCTCTTATTTTCTAAAGTACAAAACCACTTGTTGTCACTGTCAATTTCTAAATTTCACTTTCTATCATTATTATTGCTAATTGTACTACTATAATTAGAATACCATACTTGTCATAATCACATCTTCTCCCTTGGATAATATTTGGGAAGTCTGAAGTAATAACCTCACCAGAACCCTATAGTGAAGCATGGATGACAGTGGCAAACAGAAACTAATATCCCACTGTCAATTAATTGAGAAAGCAACATTTTGGACAAACACAAACAAGAATCTCTGACACACAAAAGAGATTCATGAAAAACAGGATTTTTATAGAAAGGTTCTGATTACAATGACACAGCTACCTACTATCAAAATTTCATAAAAAGTATCACAAAATCAAAATAATGAATCCTTTCTGAAATAAAAGATTACAAGATGAAGGAGAAAATGCAATTCTCAAGCCTCCTGCCCATGCAGAACAAATCCAGGAGACATCAGCATAGAAGAAATTGGAAGTCACAGGTCTGAAGTCCCCAAAATGATTGGAAGGGAAGTAAAGAAATAATTAAAGAGGGGTATAGAGGAAATCAGATCAGTGATCAGCTCTAAGGTAATAAAAGACATGATAACTATAATAAAAGAATTACAGAATGTATCTAAAGACACTGATAAAAAAGAAGACCATATAAAATGATGTAAAACTTGGATGATCAACATAGGAAAAGAAATAGAATTCATGAAACAGACTTAAAGAGATATGCAAGAAACTAAAAATTCCATTAAAATCTGGAAAAAACATTTGAATGAAACTGAAGATAGAATTTCAGACCTTGAACACATTATTGCAGCTAGAAACCAAGAAAGGAAAGAGCTCTTAAAAACAAGGAACCAGGAAATAATACTTCAATAGCTATAAGCTGACACAAAAATGAACAACGTAAGACTAATAAGTATCAAAGAAAGTGAAGGAGTCAACACAAATGTAGTAAAAGGAATATATGCAGAAGTAATAGAAAAATCTTCCCAAATATAGGGAAATAATATGGCATAAATAAGGGAAGCATATAGAACTCCAAAGAACATAAACCAAAGTAGATCTACATCCAGACACATAATAATGAAGATCATTTTGGATGGGGAGATAGCTCAACCAGATAAGTACTTGCTTGGCAAGCACAAGGTCATGAGTTCAATCCACAATGGCAAAAAAAAAAAAAAAAAAAAAAATGTTAGAAATTCAACACAAAAACAATATACTAAAAGCTGTGAGAGAAAATAAACAGATCATATTTAAAGGAAAGCCCATCAGCATCACAGCAGATTCTTCAACACAAACCATGTAGTCAAGAAGACCATAGCATGAAGTATTTCGAGTGCTAAAAGAAAACAACTTCCAACCCAGATTGATATACTCTGCAAAACTCTCTTTCAAAATTAATGGAGAAGTAAACTACTTTCATGATAAAGGACAGCTATGGAAATTCATAACCACTAAACCAAACCTACAAAGATTACTTAAAGATAGTCTGGAAAGATATCAAAATGACTAGAACTTCAAAAGCAACAACAGAATGAAACTATCAAGGAAAGCAATCAAGCACAAGAAAAGTAGGAAACCAGCAGCAGAAAAATAAAATGACAGAGAGAATCCAATACATATCAATTATAACCACTAAAATAAAAGGTCTCAACTCAAAAATTCAAATAAATACAATCGAACAGTGGATCCAGAAACTAAATCCAACAATATGCTGTATACAAGAAACACATTTAACTCAAAAGGAAATTCATAGGCTGAAACTCAAAGGATGGAAAGAATACTACATGTGCCAGGAACTCAGAAAACAGCAGGGGTGTTTATTCTGTTTGGAGACAATTTAAACTTCAAATCAAGAATTATCAAACAAGATAAAGAAGGTCACTACATACTGGTTAAGAGGAAAACTTCACGAGGAGGAGATAACAATCATAAATAACGTATGTACCAAATATGAGGGCACCAAACTGGGCAAGAAAAATTTTAAAGGACATGAAAATTCTAATAACCAATAACACAAACTTAACAAGGGGTCTGGATAGCCCATTATCACAAAGAAATATGTCAACTAGGTAAAAAATTAGCAGTCAGGTGGCAGAAATGAACCAAACCTTTGAACAAATGGACTTAGTGGACTTTTGCAAAATGTACTGTAAAATTGGATATAAGAAAACAATCACCACTATCACCACTCCTATTCAATATAGTTCCTGGAAACACTAGCAGGATCTATTAGACAAGAGAGAAAAATAAATGGAATAGGAATAGGAAAGAAACAAGTTAAACTATCATTTGTAGATAACTCTACATGGAAGACTCACAAAACTCCACCAAGAAACTCCTAGAATTAATAAAAAAAATTAACAATATAAATCAATAGCATCCCTCTACACAATCAACAATCTTACTGAGAGAAAAATTAGAGAACACCCGTCACAATACCATCCCAAAATATAAAATACTGAGGATATAATCTGAAGCATAAGATTTATATAATGAACACTAGAATATTCTGAAAAAAAGAGATTGAAGAGGATTTCAGAAAATGGAAAGATATTCCTTGCTCCTAGATAGAAAGAACCAAGATTGTGAGAAAGGCCATACTCTCAAAATTGTCATACAGGTTTATGCAATCCCTATGAAAATACCATCAGCATACACTCAGATCTAGAGAAAATATTCCTAAAATTTTTTTTAGAACATGAAAGACCTAGAATATCAAAGGTAATACTGGACCATAAAGGAAAGTCAGGGGGAATTACAATCCTTGATGTGAAATTATAGTACAAAGTTACTGTGATACAATCAGTATGATACTGGAAAAAATAAATAGATAAATAAAAACTAGACATGAGGATCAATGGAACAGATTAGAAGATGCATTCACAACTACAAATACACATAGCCAACTTATCTTTGACAAAAGGACCAAGTATGTTTACAGGAAAAAAAGATAGCCTCTTTAACAATTGGTGCTGAAAAACTGACTCTCCACATGCGAAAAACTAAAACTAGATCCAGGGCTATCACCATTCATTGAACTAAAGTAAAAATGGAATAAATATCTAAACATTAAAATAGAAACACTAAACCTAATGGAAGAGAAAGTAGGTAGAAATCTTGAAGACATAGAGATAGACAGCTCACGAGCAAAAACCAAACTGCATGTAAAATAATTCAAAGAATTAGCAACTGGAATTTCATCTTATTGAGAAGTTTCTCCATGTCAAAATAACTCACTAAGAGCAAAAAGATAACTTATAAACTGGGGAAAATCTTAACTGACAGTCACTCAGACAAAGGACTTCCATTGAGAATATATATAAAGAATTTTTTTTAAAAAAATCAGGTCCCTAGATTCAAAGACCCAATCCAAAAATGGACATCTGAGCTGAATACACACTTTTAAGAGGAAGAAATACAAATGGTAAATCAATACATGAAATAATGTTCCACAACACAGATCAGTTGAGAAATACAAATTAAGACAACATTGTGATACAATCTTGTCCCAGAAATCATGGCTATCTACTAATAACAACCCTAAGAAACCAACTAATAATAAGTTCTGGTGAGGAAGTGGGGGAAAAGGAACGCTTCTCCACTGTTAGTTGAAATGTAGACTGATATAAGCACTATGGAAATCAGTATGGAGTCTCCTCAAAAAAACTACAGTTCGAAGTTCCATTTAATCCAGATATTCCCCTTCTTTTCCAAAAGAACCTAAAACATACCACAGCAGTGTATGTGCCCCCATGTTTATAGCAGTACAATTTGTCATAGCTAAATCTTGGAAACAACTCAGATGCTCATCCCCTGAGGAATAGATAAAAAAGATGAGGAATTCTTATACAATGAAGTATTACTCAGTATTACTCTAAAGAAAGATAAACCTGAGCTTTCTCCACTTTGGCTGCACATTGCTGGCTCTGAGCTCCAGGCTCTGGATGAGCCATCATCATGATTATTTACTGGGATATCATCATCCTGAATGAGATGTTCTCTGATATTTACAAGATCTTGGAAATCGCCAAGGGGCTATACCTGGAGGTGGAGGGCAAGATGGTCAGTAGAACAGAGGATAACATTGCCAACTCACTCATTGCTGGAAATGTCTCTGCTGAAGGCCCAGGGAGTGAAGGCACTGAAATTGTGGTAGTCACTGATGTTGATATTGTAATGAACCATCGCTTGCAGGAAACCAGCTTCACAAAAGAGGCCTCCAAGAAGTACATCAAAGATTATATGAAATTAATCAAAGGCCAACTTGAAGAACTAAGACCAGAAAGTAAAACCTTTTTTCATGGGGGATGCAGAGCAAATCAAGCACACCCTTGCTAATTTCCAAAACTATTAGTTCTTTATTGGTACAAACCTGAATCTGGATGGCATGGTTGCTTTGCTGGACTACCATGATGATGGTGTGATCCTATTTATGATTCTATTAAAGGATGTCTTAGAAATGGAAAATTATTAATGAATTTGATGGAGCCTTGGATGTATCACTTGTCATAACTGGCTGCTGCTTGCTATCTACACACCATCAAAATTTTAAACAAATCAGACTGATGTAATTTTGAACACTTTGCTTATTTTGACCATGATTTACTTGGAGTGGAGGCACTGTTTTTAGGGAAATACTGTCATGTAGGTTGTCTAAAATTAAAGTGCATTAAAACTCATTTGAGAGAATGCCTAAAGCTCTTATAGTATTCATCAAGATGATATGATAGAACTTGGTCACAGACCACGGCTAAAAAAGCATAACAATGTCTTCAGATAAATTCTTCTGTGGAAACTAATTCTGATACTGGAATGTATGACAAAGGTGAAATTTAATTCTGAATTTCAGAATCCTGGAGGAGATAACCAAAAGAATAAAAAGACTTAACTCAGTTGGAAGCAGTAAAAAAAGAAAGAAACAAACACAGACAGACAGACTGAGTGACTTGAGTTTATTTTTTATAGGTAAATATATGTAACCATAGGATATACTTACAACTGAAATAAATCAGACCCATATGCACAAACATCATATTATCTCCCTAGTGTTGGAACATGAAAGAATAAAATGTAAAAAGTATAATAGATATTGTAAAATGGAAAGAAACTGAACATAAGAAATAAACAATTGAGATCAGAAAAGACACTAAACAAAAAAGGTAGAGAAAAAAAGGTAACTATATACACAGGATAGCAGAGACGATTGTACTATTAATTTCTATTAGTTTTTTGAAGGTAGCAGTAAATGTCTAAAATATTTTACTTTGACCAACACTATACATTAATATCTGTAATATGAATAACTTCATATTGCAATCTTCAATGTGCAGTATGACAACCACAGTTGAATATTTTGATCTAATTCTTTTAAATGTGAATTATCTCTGATGTCTCATCTATTATTTTTATAATAAATAAATTTAAAAAGTAAAAAGGACTAGAAAAAGTTTAAGGGTTAGTGAAAGGAAGAGTTAGTGTTTAATGGATCAAACTGGCTTGCCTATGTCTGGCAATCTGAGCAACAAATTTAACAATAAAAATACAGAATATAACAACCATTGTTACTTTTTTACTCTTGTTAAATTCTGTGGCATTTTTATTGTTCTGTGTTGGTTCATTTTGTCTTGTTCTTGATACTTGTTTTTGCTCTTTTTAATCTGCTATTTCCAAGAGAAATATAATGTTGAGCATCTTTTCATATGCTTGTTTACTATCTGTATATCCTCTTCAGAAAAGTATGGAAAATTTCAGAGAACTTCCACCTTGCTCTCGAGACCCCTCCAGACCCAGCCCAAGAACAGGCCCTGCAAGTGTGTGGGACAGCTTTCACGCTCCCCTGTGCCCACAGGACCCCTCCACACCCAGTCCAAGCACAGCTTGTGAATGAGAACTTCCACCATGCTCTGGAGACCACTCCACACCCATCCCAAGCCAAGGGACCAATCTGTGAGAGAGCTTCCTTGCTCCCCTGGGCCCACTGGACCCCACCAGACCCAGCCCAGACCCAGCCTGTGAGTGAAAACTTCTGCTGTGCTCTCGGGATCCCTCCAGACCCAACCCAAGCCCAGGACCAGAGTGTGTATGGAACAGCTTCCATGTTCCCCTGTGCCTGATGGAACCCTCTGGACACAGCCCAGGAACACTTGTGAGTGAGTCTTTATGTCCTGTTGTCAGGAACACTCCAAAACCAGCCCAGTCCTGGCATAGAGGCCTAGGGTGAAACTCTGCAGCTGAGGTCCCCGCAGAGAGGCTAGGGGACAGAACCACCCAGTTAATCCAGGAGCAGAACATCTTGGCAGAGTGGCACAACAGCTTGACTTCTAAGCACTGCAGCAAGAAAAAGTTGAGCACAGCAGCCAGAACCAAGCCAGAAAAAACTAGATGAACTCAAACTTTGTCTATCTGCACCTGAATTTCAGAAGGTGCAAAGGATATAACTGCATGAAAGCTCTACACCAAAGCTCAGAGGACAGTGCTATACACAATGACAAAGAGAAGGGGAAAATGAAATAGCAGGCTCTGAGCCCACCCAGGAGAAGTGCAGAAGATACTACCACAGAAGAAATTGGGGATCACACAGCTGAAATGTCTAAATTAATACTGTTGGAAGTAAAGAAACAACTGCAGAAAGATATAGAGGAGGTCAGATCAGAAATAACCTCTGAAATAAAAAAAATCAAATCTCTGAATTCATAGTGTCTGAAGAAAGGAGCAAAGGCAGAAACATATAGAAGAAATCAGATCAGAAACAATTCCTGAAGTAAAAGAAGAAAGAATAACTACAATGAAAGAAAAACTGTGTCTCCAGAACACATTGATGAAAATAGAATTAGAAACATGATGGAATCCTTCAATGAGCAACATAAGAAAGAAATAGATTGTATGAAGAAGAGTGAAACACATATAGAGGAATTTAAAATCTCGATCACAAGCTTGCAAAACTATTGCAGTAAAAGTGAATATAGAGAATAAGACCTTGAAGACACCATTGCAGCTAGTGAAAAGGTAACAAAGGATCTCTTAAAAACAACTAGGATCCAGTAAGAAGTAATTCATCACCTGCAAGATGATGCAAAGATGAACAATGTGAGACTAATAGGCATCAATGAGAAAGTAGTCAATACAAATGATACAAAAAGAATATGAGCAGAAGTAATAGCAGAAAAATTCCCAAATATGGGGAAACAATCTGATATTCAGGTAACCAAAGTATACAGAACTCCAAATAACATCAACCCAATTAAAAACACACCCAGACATATAATGGTTAAGATCCCAGAAATCCAGCACAAAAACAATATACTAAAAGCAACTAGACAAAAGAAACAGATCACATTTAAAGGAAAACCCATTAGAATAATGGCAGACTTCTCTTCACAAACCATGAAGGCAAGAAGAATATGGAGTAGAGTACATCAAGTCTGCTATGAAAACAAATTGCACCCTAGACTACTATATCCTGCAAAACTCTCTTTCAAATTTGATGGAGAACTGAATTACTTCCTTGACAAAGAACAAATAAAGAATTTCAACATGACAAAGACAACCTTACATAGACTACTAAAATATGTTCTACAGAGGGACCAAAATGAACAGAACTCCATGAATGAGAACAGGAGGAACCCACTGAATAGGGCAAACAACTAAACACAGGAGAAAAAAGATGTAAACAACAGCAGGTAAATAACATACCAATCAAAAGTCAATACAAGTCCATTATAACCATCAATATAAATGGACTGAATTCACCAATTAAAAGAAATAGTCTGACATAGTGGATTAGGAAATAAAATCCAACAATATGCCATATACAATTTAAAAAAAAGCATTTCACTAAAAAAAAATCCATAGGCTGAAAGTTAAAAGATGGAAAACAATACTACATGCGCCAGGAACTGACAAAAAAAGCCAGGGTAGCAATCCTGTTCTCAGATAGTCTCAACTTCAAACTAAAAATGAAATAAAGAAGCCTACTATATATTGGTTAGGGAAAAAATTTGAGAGGAAGAGGTAACACATAAATATGTATAAACCAAATACAAGAGCATCCAACTATATAAGACAAATCTTAATGGACATGAAAAATATAATATCCAGTACCATAATCCTAATAGGAGACCCTAACACCCCATTATTCCAAAAAGATAGGTCAAGCAGACAAAAAAATTATCAAAGAAGTAGCAGAACTGAACCAGAGCTTGGAACAAATGGACTTAGTGGACATATATAGGGTGTTCCACCCAATGGCAACTGAATACACATTTTTTTCAGCAGCACATTGGTCATTTTCTAAAATACACCACATACTAGTCCATACGTTATGCTTAAGTATATGCAAGAAAACAGAAATTATCCCATGCATATTATCTGACAATGGTGCAATGAAACTGGAAATAAATGACAAAAGAAACCAAAAAAAAAAAGCCTAAGTACATGGAAATTACACAGCAACCAATGGGTTAATTAAACAAGAAATTCAACAATATCTACAATTCAATGAAAATTCAAGCACAATTTATTGGAATTTATGGGATGAGATGAAAGCAGCTCTCAGAAGAAAAGTCCTACCTGTGAACTCACACATTAAGAAAACAGAATTAGAACAAATAAACACCCTAATGCTGCACCTCTGACATCTAGAAAAGGAAGAGGAATCCAAACTGAAAGCCCCAAAATGGGAAGAAATCATAAAGATTAGAGCAGAAATTAGTTTTATTGAGACGAAGAAAACAGTTCAAAGAATTAACGAATCAAAAAGCTGGTTTTTTGAAAAATTAAATAAAAGTGATAAACTACTAGCAAACCTCTTGAAAAAGAGGAAAGAAAAAATTCAAATAAAAGCAATAAGGAATGAAAAGAGTGTAATAACCACAGACCAAGTGGAAATTCAGAATATTATCTAGAGCTACTTTGAGAATCTTTAATCTCACAGAATAGAAGACAACAGAAGAACTGGACAGAGTCCTAGAGAGGTACAAATTACCAAAACTGTATCAAGAAGAAATAACAATAAATAAATAA
>NW_004524618.1:11739377-11772206 GCF_000260255.1 Octodon degus | reverse complement strand
AAAAAAAAAAAAAGAAAAAGAAAAAGGAAAGTCCAGTTCCTGATGAATTCAGAGCTGAATTCTATAAGAAAGTTACAGAAGATATAATCTCAATATACCTCAAACTCTTCAATAAAATTGAAAAGGAAGTTATCCTCCCAAAATCATCCCAGGGATGCATGGATGGTTCCATATACGCAAATCTATACATGCAATACACTACATCAATACAGTCAAATCCAAAAAGCACATGACCATCTCAATTGATGCAGCAAAGGCTTTTGACAAAGTCCAACACTCATTCATGCTCAAAATCCTACAGAACATTGGAATAGATGGCCTCTACTTCAATCTCATAAAAGGCATCTGTGACAACCTAATGGTCAACATAATCCTAAAAGGGGAAAAACTGAAATCTTTTACTCTCAGATCTCATACAAAACAAGGATGTCCTTTATCCCCACTCATATTCAATATAGTTCTGGAATCATTAGCAAGAACCATTAGACAAGAGAGAGAAATAAAAGGAATAAGAACAGGTAAATAAGTTAAACTATCATTATTTGCACATGACATGATACTTACTTGGAAGACCCAAAAAATTCCATCAAGAAGCTACTAGAATCGATACACAAATTCTGCAGCTTGGCGGGATACAAAGTCAATATCCAAAAGTCAATAAAATTCCTCTACACAGAAAACAAATACACTGAGAGGGAAATTAGAGAAACATTAACTTTTAAAAGATTACCATAGAAAATGAAATATCTTGGAATTAATCTAACTAAAGAGCTCTAAGATCTATTTAATGAAAATTACAGTACTCTGAAAAAAGAGATTATAGAGCATTTCAGAAAATGGAAAGATATTCCCTGCTCCTGCATAAGAAGAACCAACATTGTGAAGATGGCCATACTCCCAAAACTGTTGTACAGATTTAATGCAATCACTAACAAACTATGAGCAATATACGTCACAGACCTAGAGAAATCGTTCCTAAAATTTATTTGGAACAAGAAAAGACCTACAATACCAAAGGCAATCTGGGCAACAAAGACAAGGCAAGAAGCATTACAATTCCTGACTCGAAATTATACTACAATGCTATGGTGATAAAATTATCATGGTATTGGCAACAAAATAGACCTGAGGATCAATGGAATAGATTAAAAGATGCAGAAGCCTCTAAAAACACACTCAGCCACCTTATTTTTGACAAAGGGGCCAAACATGTTTACTGGAAGAAAGATAGGCTCTTTAACAAATGATACTGGAAAAACTGGCTCTCTACATGTCACAAACTAAAACTTGATCCAGGCCTATCACCATGCACTAAGCTAAAGTGAAAATGGATTAAAGATCTAAATTTTAAAACTAAAACACTAAATATTCTGGGAGATAAAGTGGAAATAACTCATGAAAGCATAGGGATAGGCAAAGAGTTCATGAAAAAACAAATTGCACAGGTAATACTTGAAAGAATTAATAACTTGGATCTCCTCTTATTGAGAAGATTTTTGCCATCAAAAGAAATTACCAACAAAGTGTAAAGAATACCCACAAATTTGAAAAAAAAATCTTAATTAATAAGCACACAGACAAAGTTCTGTTCTCTAGAATTTATAAAGAATTAAAAAAATTAGGGTCCCAAAATTTAAAGACCCCATCCAGAAATGGGCATCCTAGAAGAACACATACTTCTCAGAGGACAAAGTTATACAAACAAATAAATATATAAAAAAGCTCCATATCACTAGCCATCCATGAATTGCAAATTAAAACAACACTGACATACCATCTCACCTCAGAAAGAATGGCTATCACAAAGAAATCACCCAACAACAAATGTTGGAGAAGCTGTTGGGGAAAAGAAACCCTTCTCCACAGCTGGTGGGAATGTAGACTGGTGCAACCATTATGGAAATCAATGTGGGGACTCCTTAAAAAACTAGGACTGGAAATCCCATTCAAACCAACTATCCCCCTACTGGGAATTTTTCAAGAGGAACTGAAAATATCACATCATAGTGATATATATGCACCTATGTTTATAGCAGTACAATTTGTGATAGCCAAATCTTGGAAACAACCAAGATGCCCGTCACCAGAGGAATGGATGAAAAAGATGTGGTATTTTTATACAATGGAATATTACTCAGCTATAAAGAATGATAAACTCAAAGCCTTTATATTCAAGTGGATGCCACTTGAAGATATACTCATAAGTGAAATAAACCAGACCCATATTGTAAATATCATATAGTTTCCTTAGTGTAAGAACTCAAAAGAAGAAATAAATATAGAAAGGTATAACACAATTAAAAGGAATGTGAGAACTTAAGGATTAAACAACAAAGAAAGTAAGGAGAAAAGCTATGACACATGACAAGGGGAAATCCATACACTTATATGCACAAGATGGTTAGGCTGTGATCCTGAGATTCTTCAGTCAGTTTTTGAAACTAGCAGTTAATTGGTAGGATTCTCACTCTTACTAACTCTATATGCTGATGCTTGGGAACTGAGCGACTGCACTGAAGGTAGCAATGTATAATAGTAGGGTCATGCTTGGAGTGCCTGTCATTCTGCTCTCCTAAATATGTACTGCTTGTCATGTCATACCAGTTACTGCCACACTGTTTCTCAAGTAAATGTTTAAAGAAGAAGGTAATAAATGAAGAGAGAAGAAAAAATGTCATAGGACAGTGCTGCTACAATGTTGTATATGGTTAGATTTCTAAATTTTTGTGTAAAAATATCTAACGGTTTATTTCTTTTTAAATATTTTTTTCATTTTTCCTTCACAATCTGTAGGGATTTAAAGTTTAACATATCAATCCTTGATATAAAATACCAGCTCCCTGTTATGTCTAATATTTTTCATACTCAGACAGATAGTGAGGTTCAGCTCACCTGCCTATGTTATAGGGTAATAATATCATTAAGCTTCTCTTCTGGAGGTTTAACAACTTAAGTTTGCAGACCAAATATTAGATAAAAGGAAAGGCTGCAAGGACAGCCAACATTCTGGCCCTAGCCTTTCAAGGTCAGTGAGGAATAAGCACATAGGAGAACCTGTACGGTAGCGTCATGTAACTCAGTTGTGTCCCAAATTTCCTGATCAAGGCAATTATGGGGCCACAGAGGAAAGTGATCGATGATGTAGAGTGTGCCTAAGGAGAGTCACATGGAGAGAAAACATTCTTTCAGTCTTTCACAGAGAGCAAATTGGACAAGCAATGGCCATGACTCATCCACATGGTTGACACTGACAAAAGATCTACAAACTGCAGTACAGGCTTTCAGGATAAATCCTGAGGGGATTTGACCGAGCTTGTCACATACAAAAGTTACATTTCTTGTTATATAGGTCTTGCTTTATCTTGGTCTTAACCATCAGAAGAAAAGTATAAAAATCAGATGTACAAAGTAAAGTCAACAACTTCTGGCATTGCCAGTCTTACAGAAAACCCACTACTATTATGGGCCCCTGGACTATACTGAATTATTTTGCTAAATTCATGTACCTACAATATTTAAATGGCAATGGAATACCCATCTTTGCAAAAATGAATAAAAAAAAGGGAATACAAATGAAAGACCATTTTGTATCTGTATATACAAAATAGTTGGATAGATATACAGCTACTTCCTCTTAGTTGAATGAGAAGAAAAATTTGTACTAATACCGTTTGGACAGGATATCATATCTGCATCTTGTACTATGAATAACTACTACTAAGACAACAATATGCAATGTACTAATTGTTGTAACTCTCCTACCAACCTGTTTTGAAACTGTCTGATTGCTATTTGCTTCTCAATAAAATTAAGGAAAAAATAAAATACAATAAATTAAAGTATATATCCATACTTCTGCCTGATTTTTAAAAAGTGGGTTATCTTCTTACTTTTGAGTTCCTCTATTAGGTATTTTAATATTAGTCTTATCAGATATGTGCTTTGTAAATATTTTTCCCAGTCTGTAGCTTTCCTTTGAATTATGTAATCTTATACTTTTCCCATTGTTGCTTTATATATCTTCAAGGTATACTTTTGGGTGGCTACAAATTTTGAAATTATATACCTTACCTATGGAAAAGCCCTTCTATGTGTGTCATATAAATATATTTGTATGTACATAATTTCTATACTTTTACTTTCAGTAATTCTATGAATTTGTCCTTAAGATATTTCTGGTGAACAGCATATAGCTAAATCAATTTTTTATCAATGCAACAGTCTTTGTTTTTTGATTGGTCTGTCTGTGTCACTCATATTTAATGTTTTAAAAAGTATATCCTATAAAGACAATTAAATATCATTAATATTGTACAATATAAATATATAATCATATAATTACTGATCCAATATAATTACTAAATTAGATTTATGTTTATCGTTGTTCCTACCAAATTTGTTTTTCTGCTTCTCTCCTTTCTTACCTTCTGTAACTGAATCTTTATTTCATAATTTTGTCTGCTCCCTAGAGAACCTTCTGTGTTGTACATTGTTTATTTTTTCAGTAATTATTATAAGTATTCAAATCATTCTTGGCTTAGTTCATTCTAGCGTAATTACTTTTACTGCTTTCTAGACAATGATAGACTTTCAGAACATTTCTATATGCCATGTACTCCCACTTACTTCATATATATTTTCATCTGTAGGTGTATGTAGCTACAATATCATTATTGCAAGAATGTATTTAGATTTTCTTGTATAGTCTAGAATTGTTAAAGACACTGATAATATACTTTCTGCTTTTGTTTGCCAAAGTCATGTCCTAATTTCTTGTATACTATCTAATCATATTTTCTGAATGTTGAATTCTGTATTGGAAAATTTTCCCCACAATACCTCATAAATCTCATTCTAATATTCTTGATTTCTATCATTTCTATTGCGATGTCAGGTGTCATTATTACTGGCTCTTTAATTTTTTTCATAAAGTTTTTACTATCTTATCTTTCCTTCAGTTTTTCAGCAATTTTTTTTGGTTTTTGCCTCTGTGTTTTTTTTTTATTTGAAATTATCTTCTTTGGAGTTTGTGTAGATTCTTGCCTTTATGGGTGTCTTTCATTAGCTTTCATAAGTTCCTTGCCATTTTTTCTTTAAATGTTTCTTTGCAGGCTGGTGAGATAGCTCAGTAGAATAAGTGCTTGCCTGGCAAGCACAAGGGCCTGAGTTTAATCCCTGGTTCCACAAAAAAAAAAAAAAAAAAGTTTATTTCCCTCATTTTCTCTTTTTTGCCTTTCTGTGCATCAAATCATATGAATTTTAGGGCTGGGGAGATAGCTCAGTGGTCTGAGCACTTACCTAGCAAGTGAAAGACTCCAGGTTCCATACCCAGTCCTGCATGCTGTGCCCCGTGGGAGCTGGCCACCGAAACCAGGCCTAGTGGTACACACCTGTACTTGCTCAGCTGGAGAGGCTGAGACAGGAGGATCACTACAAGCCTGAGCTGTATAGTGATACCCTACACTAAATAAATAAGTTAATTAATTTAAACATTTTAAAAATTTCAAATCATATGAATTTTAGAATCTATAACATGCCCTGATTTTCTTATTCTATGTTTCTGTGCCTTATACTTTATTCTTTCTGAACTTCTGAGTAGAATTTTTCTATTGAAATTCCTTCCAGTTCAATAATGGAGAATGCATCGCCTTTTCTCCTTGCCAAGCAGCTACAATAGTGGCCCAGTACTTCACACCAGTGAAGGCATTCACTTCGGTAAGGTTCATTTTCAGTCTTGTAATGCTTGATTGACCTTTCTTTCAACCTCAATTTCATACTATAAAGGGTTCCCTGTTAAGAGTCCCCTGTGAAAATGTTAGGTCCTTTCCAGAATCCCTTAGCCCTATAGACTTGAACTTCATTTTATTTCTGTCTCCTGTAAATAGCAGAATAGTAAATATGCACTTAGGTGTTCAGCCACACGTCTGCTGCTCTGTAATCTTCTTTGCATATTCACCTCTTCTGTCTTCCAGCCCTTCCCCTCTTTGTATTCCTACTCAATCTGTATCTCTTTTCCTCTTCCCAACCCTGGTTCAAAAATCATAAATGTCTCAAGGGAGTAAGTATCTGAGAGTCACCTTTCTGGATATCCTTTATTTCAGTGTTTGTGACCTGAGAATCTCTCTCCTGCTTTCATATAGGTTATATTTAAAATTTTTATTCAGCAAACCAGATGTTTAGAGTACATTATTAATTAATAGAATGTGCAACTCTTTCTTGATGCCCACATTGTTTGGCAAAAGCATTCTTTCCCAGAGGGCCAGGACAAACTTTTCTTTTGCCTCATCATAATCTGAGTAACTCAGTGTTTGGCATTTGGCTGATACTAAGTAAATCTTAACTGTTATTTAGAAAGAATAAACAAAGGAAAGAAGAGAAAACTTTAAAAGTTTCCCCCAGAGAAGCAGTTGTATAAAAACAAATTACGATTTTCGAACATTCTAGAAGCTGAATGAATCTGAGTTTTACTTGTTTGCCAAACTGCCTTGGGTGGGAGTCAAGGGTTTCTAAAACTTAACAATTGGCTCATTTTCCACCTTCCACCGCCCATATTCCTTTGTCCCAGTGGAAATGTAAATCTTATATTAGAGGCTCCTGCTCTTATTGCATTCCATGAGGTACTGAGTGAATTGTTACTCTTTAGAATAATCTAAAGTGGGACCAGCATAGCAGTTTATGTAAAACAACTATAATATTCGAATTAAAGTTATAAATCAACCATGCAAATGAGCCTGAGCCTAGGGCAGAAATGCAATCAAATAGGCTGCAGAATGAAATGTAATAAACCCTGCTTTCCTTCTCTATTACCTTGTGGGTAGGTTTCCTCAGAGCCAGGTCTTATGGGGGCAACAAGAGAGACAGTAGCTCCACGCATCCCAGGGCTCTTGCAGCAACTGTATTGGGATCTGGCACCAGATGAGCAGTTTGCATCTGTGTCTGCATCAAAGTGTATTAAATATGCATCTCATCAAGATACAAGTCAGGGTTATGAAACTTCTATTGGGAAAATTTATTTGAAATTATAGTCACGTGTGCATGCTTCTCTTAGAAATGTCTGGAGTTCTCGCAAGAGTATACGTTAGATGATGGAGAAGGCCCAAACAATGACTGTCAACAGCTTAGGTGGAATGTGGGTGTGCAGACCAAAGCTAGGGTGTGCTACCATAGAAAGGACACAATCCTGCCCAAGAACTTTGACTTGTACAGCTTGCTGGTGGACATAGGATCATAGATCTCAAGACACCATATCCTTTGATTTGTACAAGATGATCTCATTTTGTACCCACTGCCCCAATATAATTGTTACTAGCACTCACTTTTATTTTTACAAGTGCCCTGGCTATGATGACTAATTAATTATATAACCACCCTTCAAAAAAGTCAAGCACTCATGGTAGAAAGTCACAGGAGGGCTCAGGTCCTCTCCAGCTTTATGTTCATTAGTGAGGTCAACAAGTTTCCTTTCTCTGGGATTATTCTGGCAAAGTCCATATAAGAAGCTGAGGAAAACAATATTTGCATTGCAGAGGGGCTTGACTTAATGACAGGGGTTCATTCTTTCTTTGGAATTCAGGGGGTCTGAAGACCAACATCCAGAGGGAAAGGCATTTCTCAAGTTTCTGCAAGCAGATAGGAGCTGTGGAAGAATCCAGAGTGAAAGCCTCCTTACTTTCCTTGCTGCAGCCTGTTATAGGGAGACGCACCAAGACAGGCATGAGAACTGAGAGTGGTGCTGCCACTACGTGCCCATCGCAACAGAGAGCAGGACCTGGCTCTGGCTCTCCCCTGGACTCTAAGAAGAGGGCAGTGCTTGTCTGATGCAAGAATTGAGGTGTATATCAGCACCTAGAAATTGGTCTGAAGAAGGAGAGGGTAGATTTAAATACAACTTTTTCTTTTAAAATTCAGTGGCTTAAAATGGCAAAGTTGTACCTTCCTGTCTACCACAATTTCTATCTTGTGTTGGCCATGAATTCTGGCCCATTTCATACTGACTCAGCATCACATTTCTTTGATTACTGAAGTAGCAAAACTGAAATGTGGTGAATCACCCACTAGCTCTGAAAGTGGGTGATTTTTTTTGCTGGCTATGACACAGGTTATTTCTGTTCACTTTTCATTAGCCACAGAAAGTCACACGGATAGGCCTGATTTCTTATGGAAGGAAAGTCATACCATTGCCATAGAAGTCAGAAAGGTAGCACAAACCCTAAGCTTATGAAAAAGGGTATATAACAGCATTGTGAAAAGGCCTGGCACACAGGACTTCACAGGCAAGAACGTCTTGTCATATTGTAGTCTGAGCACTTTCATCATGAAAGCAGCAGTGTCCCCACAGGTCACACTTGTGTGACCCTTATCATGTTTCAGGCACTGTTCTACATGTCTCATTGTGTGTTTAATTCTTGCACCAATGATATAGTTGCTACCAGCATGCCATTTTATAGATGAGAAAATAGAGGCAGAAACAGTAAAGTGTTTTATCTGCAGTAGATGGTTCACAATTGCCAGAGCAGGGATGCACAGCCCTGTAGCTTGCTCCAGCATGCTATTCTGTTGTTTACTGGACAAGCTGGCTGAAGAATAGAGTTGCCAGCATCCCTATGAATAGCAGGCTATGGCCAGCATGTACTGCAGTGTCCTTTTCCCAAGGAATGAATCCCAGGGGTCTTACGCAATTATTTTGTTGACAACCAAAGAACATTACATCTCAGCAGATCATATAGTGGTGAGAGCAATGCTTTGTCACTCTGATTTGTCCAGCACTGACCACTATTAGTAAATCTTACTTTAGAGGAAGAGAAAGAATACCTGCCCAGGCAACAGTGTCCAGCTAACAGAAGGTCATTGTGCTTGTCTTACGGCATTTTTACTCCTGATTAATGGAAGGTGAAGGTATATCTCCATTTATGGCAATGATAGGGTTTAATATTTTAAAACATATTTGCTTAAGTAAAAAAGTGAGATGATATATGAAAATGAGTAATGTGTGTTATAGGCAGGTGGGCCCCAAACAGTGCCAGTAGGAAGTCAAAGACTGGAATTAGGAAAAGAATTTGGGAAGGAGGGACTTGCAGGGCAGCGAGCTGACTCAGGGCACATAGTGAGAAAGTCTTCTCCTCTAGCCTGCTGCTGTGAACACAGACACAGCACAATGCAGTGATGTCTCTTGGTACTTTGAGAAAATACAAATGTAAGGTAAAATGAACCTGGGAGGAAGAGGTGGGGTGAAAGCAAGAGGAGTTTGATTGGAAGAGGAGAAGGAGCCTCCGATCAGAGTGGTAACAATCTTCACCCTAATTTTCTAGTGACCCAGAGCTTTTGGATCATAATCCACAAACTGGGGGCAATAAAGTGTACCTCACAGGGTACTCAGGGTTATGCAGCCATATAAGGGGAAATATCGCTTGATATACTTTGCATGTTGCAAGATCAGGCTTTCGTCTCAAAAGTTTTTAAGGGAATTCCCATGGACTGGGTGTTTGGATGGTTTTCTTGGCTTTGCCCTTAATGCCCTCAGTCAAGCAGGAAATTACACCATCCACATCAGGAACAAAACAGGCAGCTTTCTGAGCATTCACCAGTGAATTAAGTGTCCTACATGTAGAATTGCATTTCTCCCATGGTTCAGAGCTTATTCATCATGATGCAATTGTGCAGGTGAAAAATCTAGAGACAACAATTTTATATTAAGTTATGGAATAAATTAATGGTGAAGCCAATACTCAAACTCATACCTTCTCTTTTAAGTTTACATTTTGGACTCACATAATGATCACATTCATCATAGGAAATTTTCATATGTATATGATACGTCTTAATTTTGCTTTTTTCCATTCCCTTTAATCCTTTTGTCCTTATTCAAAAAAGTTTTCTTTCCATTTTTTATTCTTTTTCATTTTCTTTTCCCTTATTTCCTTTCCCCCTCACTAGTTCACCTTCCCATTTGAGTATTTGCTTCCTATTTTTAAATATCTATTATACATTTCAGTCCTTTACACTTTCGGTTTCTTACAAAAAAAATCAAGCAATATATACATGTTTGTCCAGTTTCTTCCACCTAAGAGTATGGTTGAAAAGTGAATCCATTTACCTAAAATGTCTCAGTTACCCTTCCTGGCATAGGTAGGCAGGTCGATCGGTCGGTCGGTCGGTCAATCGATCGATCAATAATTACTATGTACTATAGTATCATACTACATAATATACAATATAATATATACTGTAATGTATATGAAAGACATTTTCTTGATGTATCAGTTGATAGGCATTTAGGCTGTTTCCAAGATTTAGCTATAACAAACTATGCTGCTATAAACAAGGGCGTACATATATCACTATGCTATGATACTTTTAATTACTTGGGGAAGATACAAAAAAGGGAAATAGCTGGGTCCAATGGAATCTTTAGATTTAGTTTTTTGAGGACTATCCATTCTGATTTCCAACCTGATTGTTATATCCATACCAATTTCCATACTGGATGCACCAGTCCATACTCCCACCAACAATGCGAAAGGGTTCCTTTCTAACCACAACCCAGTAAACATTTGTTATTGATTGATTTCCTGATGATAACCTCTCCTTCTAAGGTGAGATGGAACTTCAGAATTGTTTGGTGTTTCTCAAAAGGTAATGGTGAACATTTTTCATATGTTTGTCATTTATACAAATGATCAGTCTTCATCTGATCAGTGTATATTGATCTGATACCTATTTTTGGATTGGATTTTTAATTTGGGAGGTCTAGTTTTTGAGTATTTTATTTATTCCACATATTAGTCCTTTGAGGAACATCTGTAAAAATTTTTGCACTCTGTGATTTCTTGTTTCACTATTTTGACTTCATTTGCTGTGCAAAAGCTTTTTAATAGTATGAGACTCCAGGGGTTTTTTAAATGTATTTGGTGCAGCGTCTCACTACACAGCTCAGACTTGTAGTGGTCCTCCTGTTTTCAGCCTCCCCAGCACTGGGATTACAGGCATGCACCAGCACACCCAGTCTCTATGGCCTGCTCAGTGCACCCAGGGCAGGGCTGGCATGGCACGTGGTATAGAGATTGAACCCTGGTCCCTACACTTGCCTAACCAGGCACTTAGTCTGCTGAGCTATCTTGCCAGCATTTCCAGTTGTTGATTATTTTCATTATCTCCCATATAATTGGGATTTTGTTCATGAGGTATTTGACTATATCTGTGTCTTAAAGAGTTCTACCGGGGCTGGTGAGATGGCTCAGTGGTCTAAAGCACCTACTTAGAACAAGCTCAGCAAAGCACAGGGACCGCGGTTCAATCCCCCAGCACCACATGCCAGCCAGCCCCGCCCCCTGGTGGGCTGAGCTGGCCACACACACACACACACACACACACATAAATAAATAAAATTTAAAAAAAAGAGTTCTACCTATTATCTCTTCCAGCAAATGTAGTATTTGTGTTTTAATATTTAGATCTTTGATCCATTTTGATTTAGCTTAATGCATAGTGAAAGACAGGGGTCTAATTTTAGTTTTTGGTATGTGGAAAGCCCGTTTCCTGCACTATTTAGTAGAATCTATCTTTTTTTCCAATGAAGGGATGTGGCCCCTTTGTCAAGACAAGGTGGCTGAACATGTTTACAGTTGTTTTCTCATCTTCTATTCCATTGATCCATGGGTCCTTTTGTTGTTTTGTTTTGTTTTTCCAGTATCATGTAGGTTTTTTTTTGTTTTGTTTTGTTTTGGTGGAACCGGGGATTGAACTCAGGCCCTTGCACTTGGCAGGGAAGTGCTTATTCCACTGAGCCATCTCCCCGGCCCCTCATGTAGTTTTTAATCACAGTAGGTTTTACTATAATTTCAAGTCAGGAACTTAGAGGCCTTCTGCCTTGCCTTTGTGACCCAGAAGTATTTTTGCTAATCGAGGCCTTTTCTGATTCCAAATGAATTTTATGATTGTTTTCTCTAATTCTATGAGGTATGCTATTTGTATTTTGATCAGAATTGCACTAAATCTGTATACCAATTTTGGGAGTATGAACATTTTCACTGCATTGATTGTTCCTATCCAAGAGCAAGAGATATTTTCTATTTTCTGATATCTTCTTCAATCTCCTTTTTCAGAGTACTGTAGTTTTTCATGGAGAGACCTTTTCTTTTGTTTGTTAGATTGGTTCCTATTTCTTTTGTTCAAAGTTATTATAAAAGGGATGGTTTTCATAATTTTTCTCTGAGTTTGTGTACATGAATTGTATTGATTTTTGAATGTTCACATTGTATACACCTATACAGCTAATTTGGTTACTAAATCTAGAAGACTTTTGGTGGAATTTTTGGGGGTTTCTATGTAGAGAACCATATCATTTTAAAATAATAATTTAACTTCTTTATTTTTTATCTGTAGTCCTTTTATTTCTCTTCTATAATTGGTCTGGCTATTGTTCCCAGAAATACATTGAATAGGAATGGTGATAGTGGACATCCTTGACTTGTTCCTCATTTTAGAATGAAAGTTTAAGTTTGAGATTCAGTTTTGACTATTTAGTATAATGTATTTTGTTGATTTGTAATAGACTGCTTTTATCAGATTGATAAAAGATCTATTCCAATTTTCTGAAATGTTCTTATTATGAATGGGCATTGGACTTTGTCAAACGCCTTTCTGCATCTATTGAGATGCTCATGTGATTTTTGACCTTGGCTCTGTTGATATATTACATTTTTTTGTCTGTTAAATCATCTTTGCTTCCCTGTGATTGATCCTACTAGTCCATAGAATATTATTTATTTATTTATTTATTTATTTATTTTTGTATTTCAGGGAAGGGTCTACAGGGTGTTCCGGGTCTCACTACTAGATAGGACTTGTAGTGATCTGCCTGTTTATTGCCTCCCAAGATCTGGGATTACAGGCGTGTGCCACCACACCCAGTCTCAACTACCATCTCAGCATGCCCCCGGGGTGGGGCCAGCACAGCAGGCCCAGGGATCAAACCCCTGGCCCCAGGTACTTTAATCTGCTGAACTATTTGGCCAGCTCTTATAATTTTCTTGATGATTTGCTTCATTCAGTTTGCCAATATAGCATGGAGGATTTTTACATCTATGTTCACTAGGAAGATTGGCCTGTTTTTCTTATTTTCACTTGGGTTCTTCTCTGGTTTGTATCAGGGCACTACTTGCTTCCAAGAATGAGTTGGGGAGTATTTTTTCCCTTTAAATTTCATTAAAAAGTTTTAGCAGTAGTAGAACTAGATCCTATCTAAAGTTCTTGTAGAATTCAGCAATAAATCGATGACGAGCTGGGATTTTGTTGGTAGGTTTTTAATTAATTTTATTGATTGATATTGGTTTATTTATGATTTTTATATCTTATTGATTCAATGTTAGTAATTCTTATGTATCTAAGTATCTGACCATTTTTTCTGTTTTCATGTTATTAGAATAAAGATTCTCAGTGCCAGCAAGATGGCTCAGTGGACTCAGCACCTGTTTAGGCAAGCGCATGGACCATGTTTCTATGTTAGCACCATACGCTGCACCAGCCCCCCCTCTGGGCATGCTTATCAAGCCACAGAGCCTGGTTGTACTGATACATGACTGTAATCACAGCACTGGGGAGGCTGAAGACAGGAGGATCACTACAAGTCCAACCTGCAAGCTGCATAGTGAGACCCTCAATCAAATACATTTTGAAAAAGAAGAATAAAGATTCTCAAAGTAAGTATTGATTAGCTTTTGGATTTCTGCAGGATCCATTGTGATTTAGGGATGAGAAAGTTCTACAATTGGCTCAGCACTCAGTCCTTTGGTACTAGACTATGGTGATAATTATGACGCCAGACATTCACAATGTTTCCATCCAAGGGAAATCAACTGATTATAGCAGGTAGTAAGCCATGGCTAAAGTAGTACTATTAGCAGTAACAATAGCATCGAGTACAGCAGAGAAACTGACAAACTATGTTAACTATTAATTTGCTACCTTTAACCATAAGAGCAAGATCTACAATTATATAACAACATACAACAAAAACCAGGAACTTATTTTGTTGTGAATTTATCCTTAGCAGAATGATCCTACCATGTGGGAGGAAAATTTAAGAGTAATAGAAGAAAAATATAAAGGAATGGAGAAAAATATACCAAGGTGGAGGACAAAGGATGATTATTTAAGATTTGGAAACTGATGAAAGGGACAGGAGAGAATGAATGAAGCAATAAATCAATAGATTCTTGAAGCAGACCACCAAGACTAGAAATAATGTTCTCTCACATAAAAATGTCAAAAAAATCAAGAAGGATAATTGAAGAGGAAAAAGGTGAACAAACAATAAAAGCAAAAACCTAAACAACCATTAACCGCCCCCAAGAAAAGACAGAAAAAAGAAAAGAACAAGAGTAACAACAACCAAAAAAAAACCAAGCAAACAAACAAACAAAAAAAAAAAACCAACAATAAAATCCTTCTAGTGCCCTCAACTCTTTTTTCATTTTATTCTTTTTTTAAAAAAGAGACTACATGGGGGCTGGCCAAATAGCTCAGCAGATTAAAGTGCCTGCAAGCAGATTCAGGGTCAGGGGTTCAATCCTCAGGCCTGCCAAGTCGAACGTGCCCCCAGGGTGCACTAAAATGGAGATTGAGACTGGGCGTGGTGGCACGTGCCTGTAATCCCAGCTTTTGAGAGGCTGTAAACAGGAGGATCACTACAAGTCCAATCTAGTAGTGAGACCCTGAACACCCTGCAGACCCTTCCCTAAAATACAAAAAAAAAAGAGACTACAAATTAGAATTAAAACAGAAAAAATGACAAGAGATACAGAATTTCACTGAGCAAAGTAATATGAATTTCACAGTAGTTGTTGTAATACATAGTGTTGTCTTACAACCAGTTATTCATATTACCAGATATATGCATGTAAAACTAGAAGAAAGAAAAAAGAAAAAAGTATAAGAAATTAAGAAGAGAAAAAAATATAATCAACTGAAAAAAGGAGACTAAGTATTATGTGATCCTTTCCATAGACTAGCAGAAATGCACAGTACAGTTGTCCAAACTGTCCTACTTACATATATAGATAAATTTGTTTCCCCTACTCCCTCTCCTATCCTCCTCCTCAACTCAGTAACTCTTTCCTTTTGCATAAGTTCATTCCCTTCTCCCAGTATCTATTGTACCCTTCAGATTCCATTTTTCTCTGTTAGGTTCTCACACTAAGGAGATAACATGATGTTTGCACATGCGGGTCTGATTTATTTCACTTAAGAGTATGTTCTCTAGTTGGATCCATTTACAGACAAAAGACTCAAATTTATCCTGTTTTATAGCTGAACAATACTCCATTGTATAAAAATACCACATCTTCTTTATTCATTCTTCAGTTGATGGGCATCTATGTTGTTTCCAGAATTTAGCTATGATAAATTGTGCTGCTATAAACAAGGGAACACATTTATCATTGTGTCCAAGTCAGAGTACACATCTGTGCTGAGTAACCCTGCCATGTCTCAATAGGATCAGTGCTAGGTGCAGGACTGATCTTGGCCTCCGGACATGGTGGCTGGGCCAGGATCTCCAGGCAGCAGTGTTCTGTATGTTGTTCACTGCCCTGCCCACATCTGCTTACCTTGTGTGTCTCTGTATTGTTATCCTGGTTACTTGGTAGACCTCAGACATAGACAGCCTGAGGCTGCTCCCAGTCCTGTGGACAGTCAGTGTCTCCTTCCCTTTAGAGTCCCATCAAGTCAACCCCCCTTCAGTGTCTCCTCTCGTAACACTGAAGGCAGGGTAGGGGAGTGCCGTCGACCCACTCACCCTGGTAGGAGGAAGGCACTGACTTCCCACTCATTGTAGCTTAAGGCTCTTTAGGTTCTATGTCCTTCTCTCTCATGATCCTGGGAGCAGTATGGTGGGGGGTTCTGTTTTCTTCTTAAATAGCCATTTTCCAGGTAAATACAAGTGGATGGATTTCAACAAGGAAGCTAGAATTGCAATAGAAGAAGTGAGTTCCCTGAGCTGTGGCTTGTGAACAAAGAGAAACATGGAAAAGCTCATCATTCCTGCTGTATTATTTTCAAGGTTAAATTTTTCCCATGGGGCACTGGAAAGTCTTCAGTACAAGTATAAAATGGCCTTCAGTTATTCCAGCAATGGCTCCCAAGTGTTGATGTGTGAAGAAATAACCACAGCAATTTGAAAATGTAGCTTCCACCTCAATACATCTGAGGGGAGCCTGAGCTGTGTTCTGGTAAGCCTTCATCCTCTATGCTGCTGTCCATACACCACATTTGAGTAGGATGGCATTAAAGCCTCCAGTTCATGCAAAGGTCGAGAGATTTCCTCACATCCCTGGCTACATGGTCAGCCTCCTGCAGGAGCTAGCAGGGCTGGAGGCCTCAGCTCTTAGCTTTCAGATGAGGTGGGAGCCTGCTGGGAGCAATCAGCTAGAGGAAAGCTGGTCAAAGAAGCCATTAGCATTTACAAGTCACTGCAATAGCCTTTGTTGGGCAATCAAGGCCACAGCAAAATGGTTGCTATTGAGGCTAATGAAAAGCACATAAAATGTGCACTGAAATAGCACTTGAGGGTGAAAGCTCTTTTAGAAATGGGCAGTCTCTGTTCAGTGGTAGACTTGTTGCTCTTTTAGTTGTTTCTGCCTCTGGTTCCTTGGGTCCTGTGCTGGCGCACATTGAGCAGGTAAAGGGCATTAGCCCTTCCTTGGATTATCTCATGTAACCCAGACTCCTACTCAGATGCACTGGTGAGGATGCTAAAACTCAGAGCAGTCAACTAAGGAAGGATACACTCAAGTCCCAGGTCTGTGACTCAAAGTCCAGTCTGCAAATACATTTTTGGAGGCAGCTGGGGCACCTGCACTCTAGCTAAAGTTGCAGAAAGCTGTGTGTGAATGCCATCGCCTTTTGGGATTCGAGAGAACAATTGTTTCTGGTCAGTTTTGCAAAGACAACCGTGATTCTCCCAAAAGATAAAAGTTGTCCCCCAGAAAGCACACCTGAGAAGGAAGTACCCTGAAGCAGCCTTTCTCAGTCTGCCTTAGAGCAACCAGGTTCTAACGTCAAATGTTTTTAACTATCTCAAGAGAGTGAGAGTTCAGGGTCCATCGTTGGTGAGAACAGGTCTCTGATGAAAAGGACTTGTTGTATTCAGGCCTGCTTTCAAATAATCTTGCATTTTAGTCATCATAATAACATCACTTACACTTGTTAAGTAGGAATGAATGTCTCTGCCAAATACTCTTTCTTTTGTCTATAAAATGTCTGATGTGACAAAGATTTGGAGAGCTCCTTGCAATACCTAGAAGGGAGAGTTCAGGTGTGGATCTAAGTCAGGAAGAGTGAAATTCCACAGGACACTTATGTTCAGAGATCTCCTTCTGCAACAAAAATGGGAAGCCAGGTGAAATAGCCTCAGAGGACATGGCTTCTCCAGGACAGCCCTGCAAGATCTCACATTGGACTACAAACTACATACTCTTTGCTGGCATGTGATGAACAAAGCCAGGTGCTCAGGGCTTCTCACATATCCTTAGCATTATATCAGCCATCCCTCAGGCTCCCTCAAGACGAAAGCCAGACATCTCAGCAAACACTAGTTGAAGCAGCAGGACCTGTGTTAGGGCCAACAGTAGGTACAGAGGTGCTCAGGTAGAACTGGCTTGGTAGAGTCCTCCTGAATCCCAACAAGAAAAAGTCATTCAGGGCAGATCGTCTACTGCTACGTTGAAGTCCCACATTTTGAGTATGAAATGTCCCTGTGATATGGGCATCAGGGGCCTGTATTAGGGCAGGACTGCAATGGGGAAAAAGGCATAAAAGGTATTGCTCTCTGACTGTCCTGACCACCTCTGAAAGCTCCTTCAGATGTTACCTTCTTGGTAGAGAATTTTCCACTTGCCTTCCCTATTTTACTCATCCCCCCAACAACTTTCTTTTTTTAAATGTATTTGGTTGTTACAAGGTCTCACTATGCAGCGCAGACTCATAGTGACCCTCCTGTTTTCAGCCTCCCCAGCACTGGGATTATAGGCATACACCACTAGGCCTGGACTCTGTGGCCAGATCAGCCTGCCCTGAGGGCAGCACTGCAGGGACTGTGGTACTGGGGATGGAACTCTGGTTCCTGTGCTTGCCTAGCTCGCCTAAGTGGACAGTTTAGTCCACTAAGCTATCTTGCCAGCCCCAGAACCTTTTTTAAAAGCATGGAATTACTACTAGCTTTGAATGAAAAGTAATAAAATTGCATCTATTTCTTCCTAGAAAGGTCTGGAGGCAAAATTATTGGAGTGAGAGGAGACCTTACTGACAACTGGACTACTTCTATAGCAGAGGAAATTGAGACCCAGAAAAGGGGACTTTCTGGGAAACATAGCCAGTGTGTGGCAAGACAATGCCTGCATGAGGCTTTGGGGGGACAGCTAGACACAAACCACAACACTGCCTCAGTTTACCAATTATAACATGATGATAACAATACTACTTACCTCATAAAGAATGTCACATCAATTGTAGAAATGATGGACACAGGCCCCTCTATCACTAATTTAGCATTTTCAATGTGCTGACCTCTTCACATTACTTCATTTAATCTTCTGGTTTTGAAGACATAAATAGCTTATTGAGAATCCCAGGAGAAGCTGTTATGTGAATGAGGTTAGCCTAGAACTAAACCGCCAGGTAGGCATACCTGTTACTCTGCTACTTTCTCTCCATCTGTGGGATCTTTACAAGATCCACCCAAGAACTTGTTTATGGAAGTTGGTCCAAGTCCTAACCCAGTTCACACGTTTGGAAATGAACCAAGAATTACCTGGAGGACTTCTCTGGACAACGTCTTGATGCACTCACTAGGAGTTGCTGAAAACATTTGACTGTTGACAGAAGATACTGCTATGGTTTGGATCTAGGTGCTCCCCCAAAGCCGTAAGTGGGGCTTTTTCTGAGGTGACTGAATCTAGAGCATGTGAGTCTAGGATTAAGGGAACACAATCATTAAATCACTCCACTGGACTAGAGAGATAGCTCAGCAGCATAAACATCTGCCTGGCAAGGGCAAGGTCCTGAGTTCAATACCCAGCACACACACATACACACACAAAAATCAGTCCACTAATTGGTTTGGCACCACCCTAATCCCAGAAGCCTGGATGATATAAGGTGCACAAAGAGGCTTGTCTTCTCCCTTGCTTGCTTTTGCTTTAACATCTTCTGCTTGCCATGAACTCGTTCTTTTCATGTTGCCCGACTGCCATGCCACCCTGTCTGGGAACCAGCTGATTATGGACTGAAACTTCTACAAACTATAAGCTAAATAAATCTTTTTCCCTTTACCTTTGAGTATTGGATATTTTGTTTCAGCAATGAGAAAAAGTAACTAAGACAGGCCCCATTGAAGGTCAGCAGGGAATAGCACCAGATCATACACAAGGTGATCCTTGCCTAGACAGATGGTACAGCTATGGTTTCACTTCTTTGTGCTCAAGTGTAAGTAGCAGTAGCTTTCCTGTCAACTTTTCAGAGGGGACAATAAGGATTAAGTGCCATCACTTACATGAAAGTGTCAGACACGAATAAGCATTTCTCATCGCTGACATTACAATCACAGTAACAGGTAGAAGAGTTTCAAGGGAACTCACAAGCAGTTAGACTTTCAAGCAAGTGATACTATTAAATGGTCAGGGACAATAAGGAGCCAAGGCTTGGAAAGGATTTATCTTCTTCAGTGGACATTTAAAAGTAACTGACTCCCAACCTTACGGCCACTTGGGGAAAAACATGTGACAGAAAATCCTGATGCATTCATGGGCGAATGGACACAACCTAAGAACGTAAAGTTAAGTCAGTCAGACATACAAATTTGAGTGTCATATGGCTTGGCTGATTTGAGAAACTCAAAGTATGTAAATACAAATGAGAAGTAGGCTCATGGGAAGATGGGTAGTCAGGAAAGAGAGAAGTTCAGAGGGTTCTCCAAGTTACCTCTTCCATTGTTTCAGTACTTAATTTATTTAGGTCCTGGGGATTTAATTGAGGACTTTGTGCTGGCCAGGCAGGCGCTTATACTGCTGAGTTTTCTCCCCAGCCCTCCAAAATATTTTAATGTATATTTATTTATACTACTAGTTTCTCTGAGTTCACCTGAAGGAGAGGTTTGTGCCATTATCTGTTGATTTTTGTAAGCATATTTTTGTCTCTATTTTGTATTTTAAGTACTTAAGATTTCTGTACAGTATGTTAGTTATTGTTATTTTGTTATGAAATTTTGTTTTATGTTTCCAATAAAATTTTTAAAAAAGGCAACCAAAATAATTCATGGATGGCCCAAAGTTGTCATGTAAAATGATGCAAATGTAACTTAAAGATGGTATTTAAGGGGCCAGCCTGATAGCTCAGCGAACTACAGCACCTGCTTAGGCAGTGGCCGGGATTTGAGCCCCAGGGTGTGCTGAGAAAGCGATTGGGTCTGGGCATGGTGGTGTGTGCCTATAATCCCAGCACTTGGGAGGCTGAAAAGAGGAGGATCACTATGACTTGGATCTATGCAGTGAGACCCTGTCTTCCTTGTACTAAATACAAAATAAAAAGATGGCATTTAGCAACACTTAATCCATGCCACCCAAAAATCTGACCCAGTTTCACAATACCATTTGTAGCCTAGCAGCAGAGAGACGAGAGAAGCCTCATTAAACAAATGTGGAAAACCTGTCAAAGGCCCTGTAAAAACTATAAAGTCTTCACCAGAAGCCTGTTCAGAAGCTCTCAATTTGATTTATACAGCTCAAGTGGTGGAAGAGGCCACTGGATGGTTTATACAATCTGCACAATCTGCAAGTCTGAATTTTGCTGCCAACTCAGCAAATCCCCCCAAGCATGTCCAAGCATGTCCGTTCTTCACAGGTAGCAGGGTGGGAAGCTGAGTCTATGCTAGCACTGACCTCAGTGCACCCCATAGTCCCAGGGTTGGCCAGGTCACCAGGTTTACGAAATCAAGCGGTAGAGATTGTTAGCGCCTCCCTCCCTTAAAAGTTCTCCCCCAAGAACAAATCACCATGTCCTTTCAGAGGCTCACTGAATAAGCAACGACTTTTCCTGGTCACTCATCTTCTACACCACACTTGCAGATCAGAGCAAGTCTATCGGTATCTTTCTCACCCCTCTGTTTTCAAAGGAGCTGTAGAGGTTGTAATTAACGTACCTTGTCTGATAGTGCTGCAATTAGTTTCAAATTAATTGTGTCATCAAAAGTAATGCAAATATAAACACCCAGCCTGCAGGTGCTAATCCCTTGGTGGGTTCTTGGAGCTACTGAGACCTCCCTGCCTTTTATGGGTTCTGTCACCCTGGGGGACTCCCCTTGGATGACTCCCTGGGGGACTCCCTGGGTGACCCACCATAAAAGTAAACCAAAAAGCAATGACATATACATCAGCCTTGGGACTGAGACTTCCAGAGATGAGGTACTGTCTTACTACCAATAGGAGAAACCTGGGTGAAAGCAACAAAGGAGGTGGTGGGTAATGAGAGAGCAAAGGACAATGTCTTCCTCAGCTGGCTGGGCTGTTTCCAAAAATTTCCTGATTTTGGTAAAATGAATCTCTGTTTCTAGTGGGCAGGTCATGGTGGTTCTGGTCACAAACTCTACCATTTGCTTACTGGTGACTTACTGGGTAACTTCTCCTTACTTTTCCTATTTGTTAAGTGGATATACTAGAATCTACCCCACAGGATTACTGAGATTACATTCATACATGCAGAAAGACAGACTATATAGTCCCTGAGTATTATCTGATGTAAATAGATTCCACACAAGATATTTTCTCTTTTCTTATTACTACATAAATATTTTAAAAACTATTTTACCCCTAATATGGAAAGGTATTAGAAGTGAGGCTTGTTCGGACCCTTCTTCCTCTTGTTGCCCTCTCCCATGACTCCTTAGGTTATCATATAAAACACAAGATGCCCAGTTAACAACAAATTGCTTTGAGTACAATTACATCCCATGTACTCTGGGGGACACATGCACACTAAAAATCTGATTTCTCTGAAATTCCAATATAACCAGTCATGCTGCATTTGCATTTGGTTGCTAAAGGTGGCAACTCACCCACTTTGTTACCCTGTCAGCAATTCCAGTTAGTAAAAAATGCCCTTGTTATTAACTTGCCCCTACTAATTTTCTTGTGTTCACATCATTCTTACTGGAACATAAGTTCCTGGGAGCTGGAATTGTGTCCTTCTTCTCTCTAGCACTGTTCCCAAGGTGAATTCTTCACGTGAAAGTGCCGCTACAAGACTTGGTCTACGTGTTCTTGTCTTCCTTCCCCAGATGCTACTCTATAATGCCCCTGTCGCCCACTGGGTCTAGGCAGGTTGGAGTGCTCCATGTTGCACTCTGGTGTACATATGTCCCCCAGAATGCATGGGATGTGGGGACCTCAGCTGCTCCCAAAGTTTAGACTTCCCTACCGAGTAGGTGCATCAGCATAGATTTAGGAAACGTGTGACATTTTTTCTTTGCACTGCGACCAATCCATTCTCTGCATCCCAATTCTGTCAGAACCCTAGGCTCCACTGCTTAGAAGAATTGAGCTTGCCTCATGCTATCAGCATCTCATTTGTCATTATGGAGCTGAAGGAGGGGAGACCATTAAGCTGAGTGTAATGTTTCATTAACGTTTTTTTTCCAACGCCCATGATTTTGCATAACATGATGAATAAAAAATGGCCTGAATTTCACTTCCTGAGACATTTTCAGGCTTGGCTTGCTCAGCTAACTGATCCTGGTCATGACTGGTAAAGCATGTCGGACTTCAGGTCTTCCCTTAAAGATCCATACAGGGTGTTTGTAATTTAATTTCATCTGAATCCTTTAGGCACTAATAATAATCCCATTCTCTTGTAAACTGAAAATCCGTCAATTCTTCATGATATTTTGTCTGACACATGTAGATTTTAAGACCTGGAACCAGAGTCTGCCTGAAATCAGCAAAATTTGCAAGTTTTAAAAAGTGCTGTTTTTTGGTGATTGCAGTGCTTAATTTTTTTCTTTTTCTTCCCCCCCCCCAATTTTGCAAGTTTATGTCTGATAATCTAAACAAATAATCTGAAGGTATTATGTAATAAGACAACCACTGTAAAATTCCTATTTTGTTTAATGAAATTCTATACCATTTCTATTTTTTTCTTTTGCTTTTACCATTTCGTATTCTCTTTTTTAAAAAAGAAAGAAAGAAAGAAAGAAAGAAAAGAAAAGAAAAGAAAAGAAAAGAAATGAAATGAAATGAAATGAAATGAAATGAAATGAAATGAAATGAAATGAAATGAAATGAAATGAAATGAAATTGTTCTTAGTCCGTTCTGACTGGGAGCGTCATCTTTGATAAGTCATATGTAGGACACGCACAGAGAAATAGCTCCCTCTTTGCTGCAGAATTGAATTTGAAATCGTTATTTGAGCAACATTTTGAAATAAAAACTGGGCTTGAAAGAGAGAGATGTGTGGCAGGAGAAGGTCCACTCTCTTGCCTCCTACATTTGGCAATTCTACATAAATGTTAGTGTTTTGGCCTGCAGACTTCTGTAGTATTTTACAAGAGGAAAAGGAAAAAGAACAACAAAATAAATGGACTTGCCTAAGTGAAATGTGATGAGTTTTCACTGGTTTCTCAAGAGGGGCAGCTGATATGCATTGTGCCCAGGACCCCCATGCGTCACCTCATTGGAGGGAATTCTGCAGGCTAAGTGAAGCCGTGTGTTGACGATGGGAAGGCCACTTCAGAGCTTCAAGCAGTTTATTCCAAAATGCTCAAGGGCTTTTTCCATTTAAGAATCAATATGTCATCAGGAAGAAAAATTAAAAGCTATACACACACCTATGTTAATTAACATTAGCAATCTTAGCAAGAAGATATGGCAAGCAACTTCTGCTTGCTTGTAGAAACCATTAGGTAAATAATGGTGAAAGGACTATGATTAGAGATATTATATACACTAGCAGGGTAGTTAGGAAGAGTTTGTAGACATGGGAAAGAGGGAAAACTGACACATCAAGTGGAGAGCACTTACCAAATAAGGTCTGAGTTTTGACTGCAATTATTTCAGTTTAACTATGCAGATGGAAACAAGTTGGAAAAGGAAAGCAATGAATGCAAACAATAGTTCCATGAGAGTTAGTTGGACTAAAGGTAATTAATGATGATTTTTAAATTTGGTCTTGGAAAGCTAAAAATACTGCTTTCAAATAATAGTGTAAACTAACATTCAACTTGTACATTCACTTAAATAGTTCCTTAGAAGCATCGCATTGCAACTATTTAGAGAAAAACTTCCAAACAGGAAAAAGAAAGTCATCTATATGAGGACGAGCAGGCCTCAGACTTTGACCCATGATGAGCTCTTTGCCTTACTGAGGAGAAGCCAAAGCCCAGGAGAACTGAGAGCACAGGGTGAGTAGCAGAGTTACCTCTGAACAGGGCAGGGTAGACCCCATGGGGAAAGGATGGAGATGCCTGCCAAGAATGAGGAATTGCCAGGCTCCCTCCTCTGGACTCATAGAGCCTCCACAGAATCTAGACAAGGGCCAGCTCGCCACTGGGCTCAGCAATGCCATCTTGGAGACATGGCTATAGATGTGGTTACAGTGCCCTGCCATGCCTATGTAGTGGTCCTTTCTTTGCAGTGTTCCAGGCCACTGTGCCTGTTTGCCAGCCTTTGGTCCACTCATCCTTGAGCCATAGCTAAATCACTACAGTTGTACACTCTGTTCTAGAAAGCCTTCTCTCTTTTGCTTAATCAATGCACTATGCTTATATGCCTGGGCCCCTGCAGAGAGACAAGGATTCCTCTGGCACCAGCACAGGTTGCTTTCAGGGAGTTCTAACCACAATCATAGTGGCCACTCCACATCACCCTGAACAGAGCCCAGGGAAGACAGAAGTCCTGATTCAGGGGGCTGTGATACCCTGGGATGGATCTGCCAAATTGATTCCAGGTTCTTGTGTACAATGAGCAAAGAATTGCAAAGTGTACACACAATGGTGACATAAAAGCAACTGTGTTTATTGAAGATCATGGGAAGATGTATTCAGGGACAAAAATGTGGTGTTAGGTTGATAGGAAAGTGAGAAGCACCACACACAGATATGTTCAGATTGAAGAGATGTGCATCCATGCCCCAGAGCCTCTCACTGGATCTATGGATAACATTGGCAGGGATGATTGACAGTGTGCTAAGTCACTTCAAGGGCATGGGGCACAGGACTTTCCAAGAGCTCATTCATGCTTAAATTGTGTATATAAGATGTAGTTTATATTCATGAACCTTTAATAAGATAGGAGTGAGGAAAAGGCTACTGAAGATCAAGCCAAAAGATCTAATATGTTTGTGCTCTGGTTTGGAGGTATAGAGAGTTTTGGGCTCTTTGGTGTTTTATTTCTGTTTCTTTAAAGCAGTGGTAGGTGGTGGAATGATTCCAAATTCAAGTGAATGGAAGGGAGTGGTCTCTCCACCCCCATTGTGAGATCTGTGCTAGTCTCACCTGAGAGAATTGGTTCCCAAAACACAGTACAGGTTGCAGGAGGAGGAAGGTTTCCATGGCTACTTCCTGCGAGGGGGTTCTCTACACAAGCCATAATTGTGTAGGCCAGTTTTGACCCTGGGCTTGGGCCATCACATGTAGTTTAATGCCTTTTAAATAAGAAACACATTTGACTAAAAGATTAAACATGGAAGATCTAAACAGTAAGGCTGTAAGAAGCATTAATAAAGACTATATCTAAGACAGTAGCCAAGATTGCCAATTTTAGATATTTGGCTAGGACATTTATGACTCAGATAGCTTTTTGTGGATCTTAAAAGCATGGTCAGCAAAGTTTTGTGCAGCATCTTTGTTTCAGGTTGATTTATGTAAGAACTACGTTTTTCTAGTCGAGACAAACATAATCTCTGTTTCAGTAGACAGGAGATCTAGTCCCCTACAATACTGGATGGTGTCTTGGTTACTTTTCACTCATTGCTGGATCAAAATACCAATATCCAAAATGAAGGAAGGAAGGAAAGGGTTTTTTAGCTCATAGTTAGTGGAGGTTTCAGTCCATACTCTGCTGACCCCAGGGTGTGGAATCAACAAGCAGATCCAGCCAAGATTCCAGATCCAACCAAGCTTCCAACATCTCAAATTGATACAATGTATGAACTACCACAAGCCACCCTTTGTCAACTTGTCACCTGCACATATATTTCTTTAAACCAGTCTCCAGATAGAAAAACATGCTTCTTAACATTTGACAACTTGGACATTATAACACAGTTTTTCTAGTCTTTAAGAATCACTATTAAGTCTACTAACATTATATTACATTAGAAGCATAACGTTCAGCCCCTGGACCCACAAAGACTCATGCACATCCCTTTATGCAAAAGGCATTCTAGTCTATCTGCGAGAGTTGCCAAAGTTCTAACAGTTTCAGCATTGCAGAAGAGTCCAAGTCCCAAGATCTAAGGTAAACTCTTAGCTGTGAGTTTACCTGTTCAAATGAAAAGGTAGACTTCCAACATTCAAAGGCACAAGATAAACATTACCACTCCAAAAGGCATACACAGGAGGATACAAACCATTGGGACCAAAGCAAGTTCAAATCCAGAAGGGCAAACATCAAGTCCTGTAGTTCCCTGTGGAACATCCAAAGCAACCTGTAATGAGTTGTTAGCATCAAAATTCTTACATGGCTCCATCCTTACAGCACTTCTGCTGGTAGCTCCCATGGCTTTTCTCAGGGGCTAGCTTTGCTCTCTCCTTGCAGCTCTCCTTAGACAATCCACGTTCCTGGCTTTTTCAAACTTCCAAAGTTTCTATTGAAGAGGCTTCTCACTCACAGATTTACATACTGCCCTCTCAGGGGCACATTGCCTGGCTTCTCAGGCCTTCTAAAATCTAAGTGGAAGCCTTCTTGACCTCGGAACACCTGCATTCTGCATGCACCTAAAACCAATTACAAGCAGATGATGCCAAGGGCTGTTGCCAGCTAGAAGTTCTGAGCACTCTGACTGTGATTCTAAGGAACAAATTCTCTATGCTGGCACCATTCTGGAATCTGGTGTGGCCGCTACCTGCACTCTGGAACATGGGGCTCTGTGGCTTTCTCCTCAAAGCAAAGGCTCTCACCCTTGCTATTCTGAGGCTGCTACGGGTGAAAATCTGCCACCTCCTGTGGTGCCCTTAGGACATTTTTTCTATTCTCCTGTTCTTTCTGGGAAATGGAGATCTCAGCTCTATCTTTGCAGCCCACAGCCATCCTAGCACTCCCTTCTAGCCAAACTCACAACATTTTAAATCATCCTACTGGGCTCTTTGCTTGTGACTGTCAACATATATCTGACTAAAAGCCCCCAGAAATAGTCATGCTACTTCCTCAACATTCGACTACCTTGAGATTTCTTTTTCCAGATTAACAAGTACACTGTGCTTAATCTCATTCTCAGGCAAAGTCACTGGACAGGAACAAAATGCAGACAAACTTTTTGATAAGTCATAATATAAATCATCTGCAGTGCAACAACCAATGGTGTCCTTCCCAATAGAAATATCCCCAGCCTGGTTTTACAGGCAGGCTTTCTATCAGTCTTCTTGTCTCCTGAGCTCTGACCAGAATCTCCCATACAGAAGAGCTGAAGGCATTCTAGCTCTTCACTAGTAAATGACCTTTTGAAAGCTTCCCTATATCTTCCCATAAGACTTTCTCAAAAACTTGTAATCCACACTGTCAAGTATAGTCACAGAAATGACCCCACTCCTGCTGTCTTGATTACTTTTTACTCATTGTTTGGACAAAATACCAAAACCGAAAATAAAAGAGGGAAAGGTTCATTTAACTCACAGTTTGTGGTGGTTTCAGTCCATACTTTGCCATCTCTAAGGCAAATAGCAGCAGTTCATGATGGCAGAAAACAATGAAAAGCAGAGGAAGAACAGCAGCTACAGCGTCCATCAAGATTCTCTCTCTTTCTTCTATGGTGACTTTGAAGACCAGCACTCCACTGTGAAGATCAGAGCTCCTCCAAAGTGGCACAGCTGTGAAGTGGCCCGGCAAAGATCAGACCTCCTAGGAAGTGGGGCACAGAAGCCTTTCTCAACCCCTTCATATACCTTTTTTGTGCTAAATCACTCTGGGGTGGGTCCTCACCACCCCAGAATGAGGTCTCCCAGGCTCCAGGACATGGAATCCACAAGCAGATCCAACCAAGTTACCAACATCCCAAGTTGATACAATGTATCAACCACCACAGAGAGCCAACTCTGTTAGTGAACCTATTTGATCATGAAAGACAGCAACATCATCTAGGCTACTTGTCAAGCTCTTAGGTAGTTGTTGATCTTAGGAGAAAGATTTGATTCACTTTAAGGTTTTGTATAAGTAATCACAGTTCATTTTCTCTATTACAGGTAGCTTTTGAATCATGTTGGAGGATTCCAAAAGAAATTGGGGAGAACTGAAAGAGGGCATATTGTAATATGGGTCAAAGACTTGAAGTGTATCAAACAAGACATTGGCAAGGCTAGCTACAAAATTTACTTAGAGGGAACAAAAGATTTTATTTATCTGGTTGAAGAGGTTTGTTGCTTTTCTTTCCCACAAGAAACTTATAGTTGTGATTTGCAATTCATGACACTTGTCTGTTTGCTTTTTGGTGTCTCAGGCATCTTAGGTTTTACCTTGGAGAAGTGTTTCTATTTCCTGTACCTTAATTACAGAAGGAGTAATTAGAAGCATTGTGTGAGGGTCTTTGCAATTGGGGCATGTTGTTCTTAGGGAGACCCTCTCTTGAGATGGTTTATGAACATGTAAGACCAGAAAGGCTTATTTTAAGTCAGTACATATATTGGCCTTCTTGCCCTGAGCAAGTCAAAGAGCTCAAGTGAGGACAACATATTCTATCTGTTGGGTGGAAGTCCCAGGAGGGACTCTTGCTTCAGCAACCAGGGTGTGACTATGGAATAACCTGTTCTTTTAACTCCATCTTTATTGAAACTATTGCCATAAGTGAAATATGTGCTAGCTGTCCCTGCCATGGCTAGCCCTTCACATCACAATAGATGGAATCATTTTGGGCAATGGTTTGTCAGAACTCATATTCTACCCGTTGGTTATTTGACAGGGATAGCTGGATTTAGAATGATTTAAAGACTGCCGACTGACATCTGGAATTTTAGTAAGGATGCTATAGTGTTCAGTGAGCCTTTCTTTAGTCATCCACAGTTGTCCCTTGAGTTCTAACCTGGTGGAGGATTAGAATTAAGAACTTTTATCCTAAGATGATGATGATGATGATGATGATGATGATGATGATGATGATCATGATCATGATCATGATCATGATTATTGTTGTATTTTTAGGGAAGGTTCTACAGGGTGTTCAGGGTCTCACTACTAGATCAGACTCATAATGATCTGCCTGTTTACAGCCCCCCAAGAGCTGGGATTACAGGCATGCACCACCATGCCCAGTGTCAATTGCCATTTTAGCATGCCCTGGGGGTGGGGCTGGCATGGCAGGTCTGCAGATTGAACCACCAGCCCCTGCACTTGCTTACAAGTGCTTTAATCCACTGAGATATTTGGCTGGCCCTCTAATGTTATTTTAGAAGCTTCCTAGACTAAGAGCATCATAGTAGCTATTGTTCACAGACAGTTAGGCCATCCCTGTGTCACTGCATTTCAACAGATCAGCTTTCCTGGCCTTGACGTTGAGTTAGAACTGCCATGACTACTTGATGATTTTCAGCCATGAAGAGAGAAAAAGGCTTGGTTAAGTGAGGGATTCCTAACACTGTGGCCTGCATAAGGGCCCATTTAAAGGCATTTTGAGTGGCTTCTGTTCATTTCAAGGATTCAGTTCATAGTCTTCTGGCTGCCTCATATTGGTTTCTGGTTATTTACTCTAAAATGGGGTGTCTACTCGTGCATTAGAAGCCTGACACTTCCAAAAAAGCCCTCAGTCTCCCTTTAAACTCTAGAGAACCCTGATAGCAAATTACCTCTGTTATCTTTGAGAACATTGTCTCTGTGATAGCATTCAAATGAACCCCAGAGGGCCAGCAACATAGCTCGGCACACTAAGTGCCTGCGTAGACAAGTGCAGGGACTGGGGTTCAATCTCCAGCACCACACGCTATGCCAGCCCTGCCTCCAGGCATGCTGAACCAACCACTAAGTCCAGGTGTGGTGGTGCATGCTTGTAAGCTCAGCACTGGGGAGGCTGAAAGTAGGAGGATCCCTATAAGTCAAGCTGCATAGTGATACCTTGTATCAAATACATAAAATAACATTTTTAAACTTTAAAAGTTATACCCCAGATATGTCACTTTTTGTTGAGAAACCTGGGCCTTATAACCCTTCTAATTTTTTAATTTTTAATTTTTTTGTATTTTAGGGTAGGGTCTACAGGGTGTTCAGGGTCTCACTACTTGATCTGACTCCTAGTGGTCTGCCTGTTTACAGCCTTCCAAGAGCTGGGATTACAGGAACGCACCCCACCACACCTAGTCTCAATTGCCCTCTCATCATGCCCCAGGGGCGGGGCCAGCCAGCCCGGGGATCAAACCCCAGGCCCCTGTGCCTGCTTGCAGATGCTTTAATCTGGTGAGCTATTTGGCTGGTCCTCTTATAACCCCTTTTTGTAAGATATTTTTTAATGCTTTTTGTTTGAAAATGGAGGGTTTTAATGGTGTTTTTATAAAGTAACTCCTTGGTGGGGATACAAGTAAACAGGTTATTTATGCACTGTAATAGGCCTTTCTTTATATCTCTCAGGTCTTGAGCTAAAAGCTGTGCAAACAAATGGGGACTATCTAGAAACCTCTGCGGCAAGACAGTCCAAATAGAGTGTCGCTAAAGTCTTGTTTAGGAATCTTCTCATTCAATGACAAACAAGTATTAGAAGTTAGCATCTACAGGGATACAATTGGTGACCACACTGAGATCAAGGACAAAGAACCATTTAGTGTCTCTTGGGATCTGTGCTAAAAGGGTATATAGGTCTGCTCCTAATTGGAGAATAGGTACCAGTGTCTTGTTAGTGGTTCTGAGATCTTGCACAAGGTATTACCCTCCTGATGGCCTAATTACTATCAAAATGGGTGTGTTGCATGGAAATTATCATAACACCAGCAAACCAATAAATTTTGGCCAAAAATTTATCAGCTATAGGCTTCCATTCATTTCTTTCTTAAGGAAAATCTATCTTCAATGAATATATAAATTAAGGTCCTTCCACAGAATGACTACTAAACTGGCCTCCACAATCTTCCATTATACTATACTTGGGAATCAAGTCCAGGCAGAGAAAGCTGATTCCACAGGTTTATATTGTCTGAGGCCCTAACAAGTAGGACGTAGGCTTCCACAGTTTGGATGACAGTGTGGCCCTGAGCATGAAGAGTAGATAAATTCTAATTACTGGTCACTCCAGTATTATTAGAAACAGAGCTTAAAAAAAGAAATCTCCCAAATGGCAGTTCAGAGTAGGGGCTAAAGAAAGGTCACCAGCTAAATCCTTCAAGATCAAAACAACTTTGGAACAGGACAAAAGCTCACCCAATAACACACTAAAATTGAGTAAGATGCCCGTGTATCACAATAGCTTGCTTGCTCCATGTATGGTTACTCAAAGCTTCTGAAGGTGAGGAGGACACCTTCATGTGGGGGCCACACAGGCCTTCTCAGGCACCAACATTGGTGGTTTGAGCACTTTTTCCTGGCATCTGTGGTGATGACTGCCCTTATCCCTCTTTGGGACCAAGGGCAGTCCCTCCTCTAATGCCAAGGGTCTTTTGTGTCCTGACAGGCCTGACAAGGGTTGGGCAGACTTACCTGGCACTCTTCTGTCCAGTGCCCCAGTAGCTTGTGCTTGAAACAGTCTGACTTGTTTTTATCCATCTTTGTTTCACTCCCATTTTTCTTATTGCTTCAGGATTTTTATCCATTAAAGAGATCATGACTTTAACCTATTCTTTTTAAAATTCAACTTTAGTTTGTCTTTTATTTTATCACAAGTATTGAAGACCAAAAAAGCCACATTGGCCAACTGACTTATCCCAAATGTGGGCCCTCTTGGAGTCTATAGAGCCTTGTCTTAGTATCAGGAACTGACTAATAAAATAAGTTCCTATGATAACCTGATCTTTCTTAGAATCCAGATCTATTTATAGAATGCTGTTTAAACCAGAGATAGAAATCAGGGGGATTCTCATCACAGCCTTTACTGATAGACATGAACTTATTTTGCTGATGTATAGCAAGAAGATAAACTGGACATCTTATCAGGTCAGATCTAGGGAACTGTTGGGGTGCAGGAGATGTTAGAAAATTTTTAGAATCCTGAGACCATCTATTCAGTTTTTTTGTACTGGTGAAGATCCACCTGAGAAAGCATTTAAATAGAGAGTCAAGTGGGACAGATGAAACATTCCTCAGCATGGGTTTTATGGGCAGGAAAAGTTGTAGGCAACATAACAGGCCTATTCCTCAGTTAATCCCTTACTCGCCTATGGGGACACTACAGGCCCTTCCTGGTACTTCCCAAGCCATTCAGACCCAGGATTTTGGTCTGGTGGGGCTGAATTCCCTGCCCAGTGTCCTCTGATAAAGCTAAACTCCTTGGGGACCAGAAGTATCTGGACTTATATGGGTACCATCATTTTTTTTTTAACCTTTGAATCTCCCATTATGATCCTAACCCAGATTTTTGGAAAAGGAATCAGGAGCTAGGACACTGCTCTGTCAGAACACCTCAGGCCAATTATACAGCAAGAAATCTGTCTAAAAAAAAAAAAA
>NW_004524618.1:11733668-11738347 GCF_000260255.1 Octodon degus | reverse complement strand
TCTTGCTTCTGATGTCTGTTGTCTCCTAGTTGGCTTTCCAAATGATACACCATGGGATGTATCCAATAGATAGACTCCAGGCTCTTCTGTACAAAGAATTACAAAGCATATGTAAAAGAAGCAGCAGCTATATTTATTGAAGATCACAGGAAGCTGTGCTCAGAGCAGGTCTGCATTGACAAAACTGTGGCATTAACAGAAAAGTGGTTCTGGGTTGATAGGAAATGAAAAGGCACTGCACACAGATAAGTCAGGCATTCCGGTGAAAAGATGTCCACCCCAGCTCAGGGGCCCCTCACTAGGCCTCTGGGCAAGATTGGCAGTGGTGACTGACACGGAGGTGAGTCACCTCAAGGGCTTCCTATTGGTGCACAGGTTTTTCCTAGAGTTCTGATGAAATTAGATGTGTGTGGTCCACGTATATGACCTTTTAAGAATATCAATGTGGGGGAAAGTTTAAGAAGATCTAATTATGAGATCTAATACATATGTGCCTGACCTGGGCCTCTAAAAATTTCTAAGGATTTTGGTATTTATTGCTGCTTTTCTTAGAACAACAAAAAGAGGAATGGCCCTGGAATGTTATCCAAATTCAAGTGGGTGGAGGAGAGCGGTCTCCCATCTCCCACAGTGCTATCTGTACCAGCAATCCTAGCTAGCATCACTGATACCTAGTTCCTTGCCAAGAGCTAGGTCCTTCAGGGCCTAGAAGACAAGGCTTCATTTGCCTGCCTAGCTCTCGACTCAGTGTCACTCTTTTTTTTTCTGTATTTTAGGGAAGGATCTACAGGGTATTCAGGGTCTCACTACTAGATCAGACTCATAGTAACTCTCCTGCTTACAGCCTCCCACGTGCTGGAATTACAGGCCTGCGCCCCCACGCCCAGTCTCAATTGCCCTCTCACTGCATCCTGGGGACGGGGCCGGCATGGTACACCCGGGGATCCAACCCCCAGCCCCTGTGCCTGCTTTCAGGTGCTTTACTTTGCTGAGCTATCTGGCTGGCCCTTCAGTGTCACCTCTTACACACTTTGCTTGTTGCTCCTCAGCCCTCAACATGTCGCAAAGCCTGGGCAGCTTGAATCTAAAGAAAATAGCAATTCATGTTAGTCAAATGTTCTATATCATGGCTTACATGACATGGGGCAGCACTGCTACTTATCCACCCTGTGACCTAGATAAGAGCAGTTAAGTCACTTAACCCCTAAGCCTCAGTTGTAATATGTGCAAAGAGTGGGAATATCCCAGTAGCTGCCCTGCAGGTCACCATGACAGTGTGACAAGGAGAAAAGCCTGGCGCATAGGGAGCATTGGTCATCATTAGCAATTATTATCCATCATAATCTCACTGTCTGTGAAACAGGAATTCTAACACCTGTCTTCACCAATCACCCAGGTGGTGACATAATATCCTGATGTCACTGAGTGATGAGCCCTGCCTTGGTGACATTAGCATCAATCAGGGAGCACTTCTCACCTAGCCACTCATGCCAGGGCCATCATACCTGCAAGGACCCTAATCCTAGCTGAGAGATGAGGGGCCTGCATGTAGTAGACTGGACTGTTGGAGGCAGCTGCTCAAGGCCACTGAGGCATGAGTAGTAAAATGTACTCACTGCTGGGTTTGCTGGATTCTACTGCTCATATTCTTAATCACTCTTCAGTAGCACCATTTTGCTACTAATCAAAAAAAATCAGTTTTGTTACATATTACATGAAAAAAACAGGCCAATTATAAGAGATGTACTAAATGTATATTGAATTGAGGATATATAAAAATTTTATGTCTCGTATGATTTGCTTTTTAGGCGTTGTCTTGATTTACTTTTTTTCTACTTTACTATAGTATAAATGTGTATCTACAAGGGATGATCATAATATACAGTGAATTTTTACATTTTTAAAAACTTATAATAATAAAAAGAACCAGGACAAATAGCTCAGTGGATTAAAGCACCTGCAAGAAGGCACAGGGGCTGGGGGTTTGATCCCCAGGCCTGCTGTACCAGCCCTGACCCTGGGGTGCACTGAGATGGCAACTGAGACTGGGCGTGGTGCCTTGCGCCTGTAATCCCAGCTCTTGGGAAGCTGTAAACAAGCAGATCACTAAGTCCAGTCTAGTAGTGAGACCCTGAACACCTTGTAGACCCTTCCCTAAATTAAAAAACCCTTAATAATAGAAGACACATTTCTATTGATTTTTGTGAAATCCACCCCCCCCCCCGATTTGCACACAGAGGCCCATCATTCTTGTCACTTTCTGAAGCAGTTCTTGAAGTCCTCTTTTGTGAATGTCTTTATGAGGTTTGATTAAAAAAAATGTAGTGAATGCAGGTGCTGAAGACAATGCAGTGGAAAGACAGGCTTGTGAGTACATTTCAGTGTGTCTTCATTCACCATACTCACCAGACCTGCTCCCTTGTGACTTCTGGCCCTGCTCCAGAGCCAAAGTGGTCATGAAAGGTAAATGTTTTGAATTGCCTTGGGACATCCAGATAGCACAACAGCTCAGCTAATGACACTCATTCAGAAAGCTTCAAGGACAATGGCATGAGTGTGGTCAAAGTGACAGCTAGCATTTTGAGGGACAATAAATGTGATGTGTTTTTAGCATAATTAAAAAAAAAACATAAGACATATGGTCAAGCAATGGCCATGACTCATCCACATGGCTGACACTGACAAAGGATCAACAAATGGCAGTACAGAGTTTCAGGATAAATCCTGAGGGATTCTGACCTTGTCAGATACAGAAGTTACATTTCTTGTTATATAGGTCTTGCTTTATCTTGATCTTAACCATCCAGCAGAAAAGTATAAAAATGAAGTATAAAAAGTAAAGCCATATTAATATGCTGAGCTATAAAAGGCTCAAGTCAACAACTTCTGACATTGTCAGTCTTATGGAAAACGCACTACTATTAGGGACTACTGGACTATATTGCAATATTTTGCTTAATTCATGCACCTACAATATTTAAATGACAATGGAATGCCCTTCTCTGACAAAACTAACCAAAAAAAGGGGATACAAATGAATGACCATTTTGTATCTGTATACTCAAAATAGGATAGATATACAGCTGCATTCCCTTAATTCACTGAACAGAGAGATTTGTTCTAATAGTATTTGTGGACAGGATATCATGTCTGCATCTTGTACTATGAATAACCACTAAGACAACAATATGTAATGTATTAATTATTGAAACTGCGCAAGTAATCGGCTTTGAAACTGTCTCGTTGCTATTTGTTTCTAAATAAAATTATTTTAAAACCCATAAGGTACAGTGTATTTTTCAATCATACCTCATGGTATGGTCAGGAAGGAATGTGGCTGTGTGGGGGTCACTGCAGACTGCAGAAAGCCCTGGTTATTTAGACATTCTTTGGGTGTGACTACTTGCTCGATTCCAGAAACCAGGTAGGCCATGACTATGTGCATTCTAAGAGGAAGGTTTGGTGGTTCAGTACCTTCATAGCTGTTGCACCTCATAGTCCTGCTCCTCTTGGTCAGAATCCACCACTGACCTTACTATGCTCTTCTTCCCATAGATTGTTAGAGTGAATTTTTCATCACTCTAAATTGTATTCGGAGGCTGTCAGCTATTTCTGATTCACATGTAAAACCCCTATTGATCCTATTTTTGTTTAAAAAATTGGAACAGAAGAAATAATATGTGCTTCCATTAACAGGAAAGAACAATCATAATTGCATCTTCATGTTATAGCTGGGCCCCAGATTCCGTGAACTCTGAATGATACGGAAAATGTAATAAGCTTGATTCTGAAAATTGAATAATAAGCATTGCACATGGTTCTAGTTTTAATGGATGGAAAAACATAAACAAAATAAAAGGATTGTCTTTAAACTTTTCTAAGACAATAACCTTAAAAATGGCTTATCTCTCAACAAGTAAAAAAATCCCTGCCAATTGAGTAGACAATGAGCACAGCTTTCAAATTTGAAATTATTGAATTTGAAATCTAATTTTGAAAAAAAAAAAATCCAGACACTTTAAAATTTATACAATTAATCTCCTATCTTTCCTTCATAAATAAGTAGATTGAATCTTTGAAATTATGTTAGGGGCCGGCCTGACAGCTCAGTGGACTAAAGTATCTGCTTAGGCAGAGCACAGCAGCCAGGTTGATCCCTGACCTGTCTTGCTGGCCCCACCCCTGGGGCACACAGAGAAGGCAATTGAATCTGGGCATTGAGAGCAGGCGACTGACTGAGAAGTGCTCCCCGGAAATGCAGTGGCGCAGCAGAGCTAGGGGGCCTGAGCTGACAGATAAGCAGCGCAGCCAGCTCGACGAGGGAGCGGACTGGCGAGTGCAGGGTGCAATCATGATCACCTCAGCCGCTGGAATTATTTCTCTTCTGGATGAAGATGAACCACAGCTTAAGGAATTTGCACTACACAAACTGAATGCAGTTGTCAATGACTTCTGGGCAGAAATTTCTGAGTCTGTAGACAAAATAGAAGTTTAGTATGAAGATGAAGATATATCCGACCAACCCCAGGCCCTGCGAGTGTGGGGGAGAGCTTCTGCTCTGTCCTATGCCAGCCCACCACTCCAGGCCCACCGTGTGAGAGAGGCACTTCCCCGTGTTCTCCAGACCTCCCCCACCTGGCCAGACCCAACACAGCCTGCCCTCTGAGTGAAAACTTCCA
>NW_004524618.1:11690910-11717733 GCF_000260255.1 Octodon degus | reverse complement strand
AGCCTTAGTGGCATCTAAAGTATTTTATCACCTGGGAACTTTTGAGGAGTCTCTGAATTATGCTCTTGGAGCAGGTAATCTCTTCAATGTCAATGACAATTCTGAGTATGTGGAGACTATTATAGCAAAATGCATTGATCAGTATACCAAGCATTGTATGGAAAATGCAGATTTGCCTGAAGGAGAAAAAAAAAAAAACCAATTGACCAGAGATTGGAAGGCATTGTGAATAAAATGTTCCAACAATGTCTACGTGATTGCAAGTATAAGCAGGCTATCGGCATTGCTTTGGAGACAAGAAGACTAAATGTCTTTGAGAAGACCATACTAGAATCGAATGATGTCCTGGGAATGCTAGCTTATAGCCTCAAGCTCTGCATGTCTTTAATGCAGAATAAACAGTTCTGGAATAAAGTACTGAGAGTCTTAGTTAAAATCTACATGAACTTGGAGAAACCTGATTTCATTAATGTTTGTCAGTGCTTAATATTCTTAGATGATCCTCAAACTGTGAGTGACATCTTAGAAAAACTGGTGAAGAAAGACAACCTCCTCTTGGCCTATCAGATCTGCTTTGATTTGTATGAAAGTGTCAGCCAGCAGTTTCTGTCCTCTGTGATCCAGAATCTTGGAACCTTGGGCACCTCCATTGCCTCTGTGCCTGGCTCCACCAACACAGGCACTGTTCCAGGTTCTGAGAAAGACAGTGAGATGATGGAGACAGAAGACAAGACAGGCCGTACACTTGCTGGAAAGACACCAGATGTGCAGAGTCCAGAACCCAAGGACCAGACTTTGAAAATGATTAAAATTTTAAGCGGTTAAATGGCTATTGAGTTACATCTGCAATTTCTAATACAGAATAAATAACAAAGACCTCATGATTCTAATAAACACAAAGGATGCAGTACGGAATTCAGTATGCCACACAGCAACTGTCATAGCAAACTCTTTCATGCACTGTGGGACTAACAGTGACCAGTTTCTTAGACATAACTTGGAATGGTTGGCCAGAGCCACTAACTGGGCTAACTTTACTGCTACAGCCAGTTTGGGTGTAATTCATAAGGGTCACGAGAAGGAAGCATTGCAGTTAATGGCAACCTACCTTCCCAAAGACATGACTCCAGGGTCAGCCTACCAGGAAGGCAGGGGTTCTATGCACTAGGGCTCATCCATGCCAATCATGGTGGCGACATAATCGATTACCTGCTGAATCAGCTCAAGAATGCCAGCAACGATATCATTAGGGATGGAAGCAGCCTGGGCCTTGGTTTGGCTGCCATGGGAAATGCACACCAGGATGTTTATGATTTGCTAAAAACCAACCTTTACCAGGATGATGCTGTGACAGGAGAAGCAGCTGGCCTGGCCCTAGGTTTGGTTATGTTGGGCTCTAAAAATGCCCAGGCTATCGAGGACATGGTTGGCTATGCCCAGGAAACCCAGAATGAGAAGATCCTGCATGGTCTCACCATCGGCATTGCCTTAGTGAGGTATGGGAGGATGGAACAGGCTGATGCACTCATTGAGTCTCTGTTGGGATAAGGACCCAATTCTTCGAAGGTCTGGAATGTATACAGTGGCCTTGGCTTATTGTGGCTCTGGTAACAACAAAGCTATTCGACACCTGCTACGTGTTGCTGTCAGCGATGTTAATGATGATGTTAGGAGGGCAGCAGTCGAATCACTTGGCTTCATTCTATTCAGGACCCCTGAGCAGTGTCCCAGTGTGGTCTCTCTGCTGTCTGAGAGTTACAACCTCCATGTGTGCTATGGAGCCGTGATGACCCTGGGCATCTGCTGTGCTGGTACAGGAAAAAAGGAAGCGATTAATTTGCTAGAACCAATGACAAATGACCCTGTGAACTACGTGAGCCAAGGGGCTCTCATAGCCTCTGTGCTCATCATGATCCAGCAGACTGAGATCACATGTCCAAAGGTGAATCAGTTCCGACAGCTGTATTCCAAAGTTATCAATGATAAGCATGATGATGTCATGGCCAAGTTTGGCACTATTCTGGCCCAGGGCATATACTAGATGCAGGTGGCCATAATGTTACAATCTCCTTACAGTCCAGAACCAGGCACACACATATGTCCTCTGTGGTTGGCGTCCTTGTCTTTACCCAGTTCTGGTTCTGGTTTCCTCTCTCACACTTTCTGTCATTGGCTTATACCCCTACCTGTGTCATCAGCCTGAACAAGGATTTAAAGATGCCAAAGGTACAGTATAAATCAAACTGTAAACCATCCACATTTTTGTATCCTACACCTCTGGAAGTACCAAAAGAAAAAGAAAAGGAAAAGGTTTCTACTGCTGTATTGTCTATTATTGCCAAAGCCAAAAAGAAGGAAAAAGAAAAAGAAAAAAGGAGGAAGAGAAAATGGAAGTGGACAAAGCAGAGAAAAAAGAAGAAAAAGAGAAGAAAAGGAACCTGAGCCAAATTTCCAGCCACTGGATAACCCAGCCCGAGTTATGCCTGCCCAGCTGAAGGTCCTCACCATGCCAGAGACCTGTAGATACCAACCTTTTAAGCCACTGTCCATCAGAGACATCATCATGCTGAAGGACACCGGCAAAGACATTGAGAAGTTGGCAGAACCTGTGGCAGCACATGGCCCCAACATCGAAGAGGAAGAGCAAGAGCCAGAGCCCCCAGAACCATTTGAGTATATTGATGACTAAGGGACCAGACGGGCTCTGGCCACTCAAAGCCCGGCCAGCTGTGCAGAGTGTGGCCAGCTGTGGAGAGCATGTGACGGGAGCCCTCACAGGACCAGCAGGACCAGCTCCTCCATGCATGTGGCCTCACTGTGCACTCACCTCAAGAACTCGTCTCCAAGTCTCTGACTGAAGAGAAAACACATGACCATTTGGTGTGCTCTTTCACAGACCTTGGTTTTCAAATAAACATATTAAAACCTCCCCCCCTCAAAAAAAAAAAAAAAGAAAGAAAAAGAAACTGGGCATTGTGGCACATGCCTGTAATCCCAGAACTTGGGAGGCTAAAAGCAGGAGATTCACTGTGAGTCCAGTCTACGTAGTGAGACCCTGTAGACCCTGTGCTAAATAAAGAAAAACACATAAATAAATAAATAAAATTGTGTTTAGTATATGATTTTCAAGTGTGTAATTGTTGTTTAAAGATATATGTATTCAATTTTTCCTGTTTCCCTTTGAAACTCAAATCCATTTCAAATCTTCTATTAATATGCAATTTATTTCTGTAGAGAATGGTTTCTTAGTGTTCATAATTAAGTGTTATATTTACACAAAGGAATAATGAAATATAATCTCATCCAGAAAGAACATCCTAAAACATTCTTCTGAGTGCAAATGCATGACCTTGCCCTATCAGAACTTTTTTTGGTAAGGCCAACAAAAATTCCTTGAACTATTTTACAAGAAACAATGTGAAAGTGTGGCTCCTCCGAACAATCTGTCTCTTTTAGGAAATACTGAAGCAGCTCAATGTAAATGTGAAGGTGAATGTCATTTTGCAAGCTTATTACATGTTGTGCTATGCTAGTTCTCACCAATACAACATGAGGAATCTTCTTAGGTAGTAAATACCTTCAGGACAAGGCTATCTTCTGCACACTTAATGTAGTTGTAGGTGTGGCTTTTATCGAAGTGAAAAATAAACATTAGTGAATTAACAAAAAATGCACGAGGCATCTCCTAAACACATGAGAAGCTCACTCCAGAGCTGTGGGAAACACAAATCGGAGTTGGGGGTGCCCACCCCTTTGAGTGCCCAATCTATTCATGGAAATAATATGCTTTAGGATTCTTAGAAGTAAAGAAGAGAGGCTGATTCCAGTGGTAAACAACAGGATCTCAGGAGAGGAGGGTAGAAAGGCTTGGAGAGAGGAATGCAAAGCATGTCTAAGTATATAAGAATAATTCTTATAGTATTTATCATGCAAAGCACAGTGCTAAGTGTTTTACTTGTCATGTACCCTGTAGAATAACTAACATTCCAGTTTGCATGGGGCTTTCCTGTTTTAGCACTAGAAGTCCCGCATCCCAGGATACAACTGGATCCTGGACAAACTGAGACAGTTGGTCGTTCCACACACATTCCTTACAACAGCCTTATGAGCTCTCTCCTCTCCTTAGAAATTAGGAGATGGATGGCAAATGTCATAAAGAGGCTTTCTTTGAGGTTGCATGGAGAACTCAGTCCTCTGACTTACTGGTGTGCAAGAGGAATCTTTATACTAAAATGATGTTTGTGTTCTACCATGCCAAGTGAAAAGACCATCTAAAAAAGGAAGCTGGCACAAAATGATGATGCAATAAAACATGGATACTGGGGGCAAGGTCATCGAAGGTTCCTAAGTAGCAGAATACAGTAGAAGATTTCCTAATTTGATGACGGTAGAACAAATGCACAAACTAATAATTCACCTATCTCTGGAAATCCTCAACCTCACCTCTTAAAGCTGCTCTTCTAAACCACAAACAACTGAAGGATAGAATTCTGCTGATCAAAGTCTCCTATCCCATGGAGCACGATGGGCAAGGTAACCGGTATGGCGATGAGACTGCGATGGGCAGCGTCATGGCACCTTTGGTGCAGGCAGCCTTCCACCGCTACCACTGGTCCCGCTGCAGTGGTCAGGAACTGAGGCGATACATCCATTCCTATGATTGTCTGCTTGATGACCCTTTTGAACATGATTGGCCCAAGCTCCCAGAACTTCCAGGAATAAATTACTCTATGGATAAGCAATGTCGTTTTGATTTTGGTGTTGGTTACAAAATGTGCACTGCATTCCGGACATTTGACCCGTGTAAACAGTTGTGGTGCAGTCACCCTGACAACCCCTACTTCTGTAAGACTAAAAAGGGACCCCAGCTGGATGGCACAGGGTGTGCTACTGGGAAGTGGTGCTACAAAGGACACTGTATGTGGAAAAACACCAATCAGCAGAAGCAAGATGGCAACTGGGGCTCCTGGACCAAGTTTGGCTCCTGCTCCCGGACATGTGGAACTGGTGTCCGTTTTAGGACCCGCCAGTGCAACAACCCCACACCCATCAATGGTGGGCAAGACTGCCCCGGCGTTAACTTTGAGTACCAGCTTTGTAATATGGAAGAGTGCAGAAGCACTTTGAGGACTTTAGAACACAGCAGTGCCAGCAGCGGAACTCCCACTTTGAGTTCCAGAACACCAAGCACCACTGGCTGCCACATGAGCACCCTGACCCCAGGAAACGATGCCACCTGTATTGCCAGTCACGAGAGACAGGGGCCACGGTGTCCATGCGGCAACTGGTGGCTGACGGTACACGCTGCTTTTATCGGGACCCGCACGGTGTGTGTGTGCGCGGCGAGTGCGTGAAAGTTGGCTGTGATAAAGAAATTGGTTCCAACAAGGTTGAGGACAAGTGTGGTGCCTGTGGAGGAGACAATTCTCATTGTCGCACTGTAAAGGGGACATTTACGAGAACTCCCAGGAAGCTTGGGTACCTTAAGATGTTTGACATCCCTCCTGGGGCTAGACATGTGTTAATCCAAGAAGATGAGGCTTCCCCTCACATTCTTGCTATTAAGAACCAGGCTACAGGCCACTATATTTTAAATGGCAAAGGGGAAGAAGCCAAGTCACGGACCTTCATAGATCTTGGCGTGCAGTGGGAGTACAACATTGAAGACAACATTGAGACACTACACACTGATGGACCCTTGCACGATCCTGTTATTGTTCTGGTATGCAGCATTATAAGCTATTCTGATATTGGTTCAGCTTATAATTTTACTCTTAATTTTTCTGGAAACATGTTTACCTTGGGCATTAGAATATTTAGTTGCTTGGTTTTTGTAACTCCCATTTGTCTCCCCCAACTCTTTGCATAAAACTGTCATATATTTTAATATATATATTATAAGCTGAAAAATACATCATGATTTTTTATTTAAGCAACAATAAATATTATTTGTTTTAGAACAATAAAAAAAAAACCAAACAAAGTCTCCTATCCCAATACATTTCAAGTTTTTATTGGTACTTTCCCTGTGTTCCTCTCTATAGCAATACTGAAAAGCTTGTAATCATATTTGCTTAACACATAGTTCTTCTATAATCCATCATGCCCCAAACTATATTTTCTTAAAGCAACACCAGGCAGAAGAGTCACTGTTTTTGACTTTCCTCTGAGAAACAAGAGCAAAATCGGGGCACACAACTGTCGTGGGTCATGATTTAGACTGTGTGCACATGCAGGTCTCTCTTAACATTTTACCAATGTGCTGTTTACCTGCTTACACCTGTATATCATCTTTCATTCTGAGATGTTCCATGCCTTAACTGTGAGGAAGGGATGGGAATGTACATGTCCTTTCCATGGAGAAGTATACAGTCAGAGATCAGCATGACCCTGTGCTCTAATGGGAGAGATGCAGCCAGAGCAAAGTCCACTCGGAGAAGATGGTAATTTCAATGAAAAAACACCTCTCCCTACCTGATTCAGGGATGCATTATGCAGCAACTGAATCACTGAGCGTTGGAGCTGGGAGCGTTCATTTAGTTGCATTCCACAATGTTCTAGCAAAGACACTAGGTCCATATATTCCCAAATACCTGCTTCCTCTAAACAGAAATCATTTGCTTTACAGAAACCAACCATCCTTCTCCATCAAGTCCCAGAACTTGGTCAGAACTTTCTGAGAGTTTATTTCACTACAAATTATATTAAGAAATGAAACAGAAACTCCATTTGTAACGTTGACAGTGTTCCCCCTCCATGAAATATTTAATGGAAATCAGGAGCTACAGTACTGCATCTGCACACAGAGAACCTGTGTAAGATGGATGTTTTCTAAATGCAAATTTCTAAAGAAACACCCAAGTGCTGTCCTTTGTTTTGCTTTTGGGGACAGGAAAGCATCCATTTGGCAATCCTGCCTTGCTTGATCCCATCTATAATGCTGTACCACATGCTATCCAGAGGTATTTCAGGAGTCCAAGGACACTCTGAACACGGATGGAAAAGGCTGGAAGCAGTCCAAAAGGTCAGCACCATCTGCTAAGTACTCAGAATATAAATAGCCAGAAACACATACTTCAGTGGATAAGTGGAGCTGATCGAATTTAAAAGTTGTTTCTCCTAAATGGTAGTGGAGGTAGCCGAGGGAATTTGTGAAAATTGAGATAGTTCAGGATCTTGCTTGACATTAAGTTAGTTGGGACATCCACACAGGTAAACAAGTGCATCGTAGTTCAAGACACTCTGCCCTATTAAGGCCCCTAAATGAACTTCTGATGGCCTGTGTCGCTCCAGAGCAGACCACCAAAATCAGCCTTTGGTGGGAGAACCCAGTAAGTTGGATTATCTGATTACTGTGATTTTTAAGTGCCTCAGAGTCCTACTGAGACATCAAAACCAGAAATGGGAATGTTAAAATAACTTTTTGGTTTTTCTCTTTCTTCTTCTGTGTGAATATTTGTGTGTGTGTGTGTGTGTGTGTGTGTGTGTGTGTGTAAGTATGTGTAGGCGTGTGTTTCTGGTCACAAAATCTTTCCTTTGCACTGAGCCTTTTTTATGTTTTTGAGACTGAGTTCTCATGAAACTGCTTAGACTAGCTTCAGATCTGCAGGCCTCCTGATTCAGTCTCTTGAGTAGCTGGGGATATGGACATGTGCCATCATTCCCCATGTAATATTTAACTTGCTATTGAAGGATGCAGGAAACAGCTGCTACCTCTGAAGCTACAGGAAAACAAAGAGAAGGTAGGGCTCGTAAGCTTGAGGAGCTAAGACATCCCCTGTCTTCAGGCGGTCGCCTGCCTACTGTAGTCAGTGTGTTCAGATTGGAGCAGGAACCACAGGAGCTACAGAGACGCAGGCTCCTCACATTTGTATTACAGATACACCCGGTTCTGGGATTGTGACAAAACCACAAACTAGAACCAGCTGCTGCTCCTGGATGCATAATGTGAAAAGCCATCGCCAGGGTAACAAAGACAGGCGCAAAAAGAACATAGAACGAAATAAAATCCCTTTTTAACATTTTATCCGTTATGTCTCTCTAGCACCTACTCTTGGCAGAGCTCGGAAATGAGGGATGTCGTTGGCAGCATCCCAAGGCCGTTCAAAGCCGTATTAATATGCTGAGTTGTGAAGGCTCAAGTCAACAACTTCTGACATTGCCAGTCCTATGAATAACCCACTATTATTATGGACTACTGGACTATATTGGATTATTTAGCTGAAATCACACACCTACAATATTTAAATGGCAATGGAATACCCATCTCTAATGAAACTATACAAAAAAAGGGGGTATAAATAAATGACCATTTTGTAGTGAAAAATATATATATCTGTATGCACAAAATAGTTAGGATAGCTATACAGCTACTTTCTCTTAATTCAATGAGAAGAAAGATGTGTACTAATAGTATTTGTGGACAGGATATCATGTCTGCATCTTGTACTATGAATAACCACTAAGAAGATAACAATATGCAATGTGTTAATTATTGAAACTGTCCTATTAATTGGTTTTGAAACTGTCTCACTGCTGTTTCTCAATAAAATTCATAAAAAATAAGAGAAAGGAGACAAAAAATAAAGCATAATACAAAATAGCCATAAATAACACTGCCCAATTTTCCATCAATTGATGAAGAAATAAAGAAAATGTGTGCACCCACACAATGCAATAGTTTTGGGCCATAAGAAAGAATCAAATCTGACACATGCTGCAACATGAATAAGCCTGGAAAACACTGTGCCAAGTGAGAGAAGCTGACCACAAAAGACTATTACATGAAATACTCAGATTAGAGACTGCTATAGAGAAGTAGAGTAGGTCAGTGACTACCTACCTACCCGTGGCTGTATTTAAAGGAGGAAGAGGAAGGGAGCTGCAGGGTGATAGCGACAGGATTTTTATTTTCTTCTTCTAATAATAAATGCATTCTAAAATTTAAAAAAAAATAAAAAAGCCAAACCAAGAGCAGGAGGTTTGAAGCTCACATAAGACTGTTAGCCAGCAGTACTCCGCCCCCATGTGACTCTGTGGGGCAGGAGGAACTCAGATCAGTGACCATGGAAAGCTACCGTCCAGGACTCTGAGGTGTTTCACTTTCCTTTATTTTGCCTCCAACCCAGCCAGTTCTGTCTTCTCATAGTCAGCCTGCTCTGGTATCTCTGTATGCTTTTGGATCCTTAACTTCTCACAGCCTTGCTTTAGATTTAGCCCATGAGCCCCTTGCCTGGAGGAACTCGCTCCCTCAACAGTCCTCCAGGACCCACATCAGTCTGGGCAATTTGAGGAGAAGAATAGACTTCGATTTCCATAGTGTTAGTTTGGGCTCATAGTTCCAGGGGCCCTATTTCCCTATAGTCAGCCAGCTCCTGGGATTAGTCTCTAACGTGGTCTGCAGATACTGGTATTGGGAGAGACCAAAACAAGAACATTGTCACTAGGTGGTTAGGCTTTATGGTCCTTTTCCCTGTCCTCTGCAGAGGCTAATGGAGCTGTTGTGTTTGCTGTAGAGTTTACCACTTAGGAAACACCCAACCACTTAGATAAGAAGAGTCGTCCTTTCTGCCCTGGGGATTGCCACAAACCGTGGCTCATCAGGACTCCTTATTCAAACCATTACAATCAGTGCCTGGGAACTTCCGAGCCCCTACCAGCAGCCAGGTAGGGCTCTAGGCACTCACAGGACAGCAGTGAACCCAGAAAAATAATTTCTGTCATGGAAATCACCTTGTACTTGAGGAGAGATAATAATAAATGAGAATACTATCCCAAATGGCACATTCACTATTGCTGTGTGACAGATTACCTCCAAATTTAGCCTAGCACCTATAAACCATGAATATTTGTGGTCTCACAATGCTGGGAGCCGAGCCCACGGGAGGCTGTACCTCTTAGCCCCTTGTGAAGCTGTAGTCAAGTTGTCATCTAGGACTGCAGTCTCATCTGTAGGCATGCCAGAGGAGGGAGGTCTGCTTCCAAGTTGACTCGGGGGCCTTGGTCCCCCACCCTGTGGTCTTCTCCAGAGCCCTGCTCATAACTTGGCCACCCTGCAAGAATGACCCAAGAGAACAAAAGAGCAATCAAGATGTCAGCCACTGTGTGCTGATGGCCTACACTCGGATGACGCGCCATCACTTCAGCCCTGCTATTGGTCACCCCACTGATGAAATGTGGCACAGGGCTACTTACCAGTGGACCACCAGGCTTTCCTGGCCACTACCACGGAGGAGACAGGCAGCCCTGAGAAAGCGCAAGAGGTGTTCTGGAGCCCATGGGTGCTGCAGAGCCACCTGCACCCTGGATGGAGGCTCTCCTCACTATCTTTTTCTCCCTTTTCCACTAGAGCATGAGCTCTTCAGTAGCACAGCCACTGTAACTTACCTCTGCAGCCCCAGCAAAATGTTATTAGTGAATGAAGGAATGAATAGTGAAGCTACTCATTTCCTTTCTCTGCAGTCTTTCTAAAGGAGTTAGCTTGAGCTGCTTTTTAACATTATGCTTGTAATAAATAATTAAGCATCAATTATCTTTTTCTGCTTTACAGAGCTCACTTAAGCACATAAATCTACTTTTTTCTGTGTCAGTTGCCTACAAACACTCTTGCTTTATGAAGCACCATATGGAACAAAATTATGTGGCAATGTACTGAATGGGAACATTTTGTGAGAATAATATTTTTGTTCCCATGCAACAATGTTTCCATTAAATTGCTTCTAAATATGCAAAAAAAAAAAAAAAAAAAAACCTCAAAGTGGCAATAGAATACCCCAAGGAATCTAGAAAGCATGCGAAACAGCAATATTATTTTGATAATGAAAAACAGATATGAATGATATTTCTTAATATGCTTCTTTTGTCCAGTTGTTTGCTTTCTAAATTTATGTCCCCTATTCTGATTCACCCGCAGCAGGGTGCTGCAAGCGGCCATTCCGATAAACACAGTCACTCACAAGCTCCGTCTTTCTTGCAGCTGGGAGCTAAAGCATCAGCAGGGCCTCAGCATCTCTCTGTCCTCTGACTCCAGGGGTACCATCCAGCACCCTGTTTATGACCCTTTCTGGATTCATCTCTGAGAACTCAAGATCTCCAAGCTGTGGAAACTATAATGTACTTGCCACTGGATATTTTGTCAAATGTAGACACTGGTTCTGAAGGCACAGGTTGGGGCCTAAAATTCACTATTTCAGGCAAAATCATGAGTAATTATGGGAAAATGGGCCTCTGGTCACGTGATAAACAGCAAGTATTAAAATAAGCCTCAAAGCACCCAAAGACAGTTCCCTGCCTGTATCTATAAGCCCCTTTGAGGTTTCTTTCTGCTTTCCTTAAAAAAAAAAAAAAAAAAAAAAACACCCAGGAGCATTTTAATAATCAAGAAACAAGTTTATCCTATTAACTTCAAACTGGTTCAACCATTTATTCTTCCACAAGATAATGTGGATTTCAGGTCCCCGATTGTGAATTCCAGTGAGTTTGGAAAACACGTTCAGCTACACATTCTCATTTGAACAATTACCGGTGCCAAGGCATCTACAGTATAGATTTCAACCCAAACTAAATCCTTACCTCATACCTTCACTAAGAATGTTCTGTGTTTATAGCATTTCCAAGTTGGAAGTGAACAGAGAGAAATAGATAATTATTTAAAACGTAGTTTAAAAGTCTTGTGGACCATCCAAAAATTATAGGGAGAGGCCCTCCTTCTGTGCTCTAGCTACACTGCAATAAGGAGATTTCTACCTATTATTTGTTTTATTTTTATGAAAAAAATTTTGTGTATGATACTGATCTAATTTTCAAAGTAACACATAGGCAGTGTAGGGCGACAGTCTTCACCTGCAACCATTCTAATTGTTTTACCAAGATGTGTCAATACAGCACCCTATCAGCTAGGAGTTGCTGGCTTTCTATATTTAAATCAAGATAGTATAAATACACATCAGTGTGAAGGGGAGCTGCCCTGACTTGTAATCTCCAGGGGGCTCCCCCTAGATCTTCCCCTTACCCCAAACACCAGCCCACTCTACTCCTGAGTCCTTGCCCAGCTCTAACTTGAAAGGTGGCCCAGGAAGACTTTGAGTCCTGCTGCCTGTGGCAGCAGAGCCCGCCCAGGGCTCTCCACCAGCTGGTGGACTGCTCTGTCTGAGTTGTTTTAGTGTCAACTCCACTTGTCCTGTAACTCTCAAATTACCCACCTTTCAGAGATCAAAACTCCAGGGGGGATATACATGGATGCTCTAAGCTGTCCCCAGATTTGGAGTGACCACAGGTGTGCTGCACTACGTCAGTGTGGGGCTCACCGCTTGCTGCCTCAAGGGTACTGAAACTGTTGCCTGTGATATCCAAAATGAAAATCACAATGGAAACCCAACTGATTCTTTTCTTTCTTTAGCAGCATTTTTAATTCCTGTTTTCTTCTTCTATCCATTTTTGTTTTTAAGTGTTTTTCAAAAAAATATTTGGTGGGGAGGGATAGTGTTAGCTAGACTGCCCAAAACATCAGGCCCACCTGGTACTCAGGAGGTCCTTAATAAATTGAGTAAACAGGTACACGAATGAAGATGGCTTTCTTACACATCTCTAACCTAATCACCTTGAAGCCAGAAGGGGCCACGTAGTGAAAAACAGCACATACATGTTATCTTTGCACAAAGCTTTCACATAGATTGCCTCAAATCATCTCCACTGGGACTTCACAGTTTGGGGAGGGATACACCCATTTCACTAGCGAGGTTGTTACAGCCACACAGCTAGTAAGCGACAGTCTAGTGCTGTCACTTACTAGCTGTGTGGCTGTGGCAGGTCACTTATTCCACAACAGCCTCGCTAGTGACTCCAGATGCCATGCTTCTCACACCACCGCGCTTTGACTCGGGTAAAGGTAAGCGGCAGAGTTTTAACTCTAGAATGAATGGGACAGGTCTAAACACATTTCTGAGTACACAAGTCTGTCTTGAGAGTCCTCTTGGTCTGAACATATAGATTTTAAAGTTGGAAAACATGCTATCAGGATCTAACCTGGGAGTAAAGGTTTTTTGGGGACACTGTCAGAGGTAAAGAGGAAGATGAATATGAAAACTCTCTAGGGCTTGGGGAGATAGCTCTGTGGTCTAAGCACCTTCCTGGCAAGCAAAAGGACCTGGGTTCAATCCCCAACACTACATGCCATGCTGGCTCCAGAACTCTGTACGTGTCCTGTCAGTCACTGAAACCGGGTGTGGTGGCACATAATCCCAGCACTGGGGAGGCTGAGACAGGAGGATCGCTATGAGTCTGAGCTGCATAGCAAGTACCAAATAGCTAAAAGATTTTTTTTTAAGTTTTTAAAGAAAAATTCTCAATTGCCACCCTTTCCAAGTTATCTCTACTTCTTTTCTATTTTATATGTTGGGAGTCTGTCTTAAAAATACAGCCAGCCAATGGTGTAAAAAGCATGAAAGTTGGAGTCTCACACTCAGGTTTCACACTGGCTCCGTCACTGTCAGGGACACTGCACGTGCCAGTTTTCTCTTGAGGAAAATGAACCAGCAGAGCTCCAGCAAGGAGCAGTTGTAGGAGAGTGTGCTGGATCCCTCCAAGCGTGAGGTATTCTTACAGCCATGACCAAGCTGGGCAAGGCCAGTGAGCTGGTGTCAGGGTGATGAGCAGAATGAGTAAGACCAAGGGGAAAACGTCATGAATTCCCTAGCGTAGAGCACAGGAGAGTCTGCAGGAAGATTCCCACGCCATTCCTAAGGATCACCCAACCCTGGGAAAGAGTTTCAATGTTCCCGCAGACAAATTGGATTTTTGTTCCTATTCTCCATTAGGAAAGTTGGCATCATTAAAGAACCAGACTCTTTGAGAAAGGAAGTACATTTGCTATGCTAACTTCAGTCCTCTCCCAGAGGGTCCCATGAGAGGACGATCTTAGGAGCTACCTCGTGGGAGACAATGCCCGAACAAGCAGCACATCATAGCTGCTTGAGAGATTCTCTGCCCCCCTGGTTAGGAGAACCATGCACTGTGCCTATTTTTCTTTTTGTCAAGGTAATTTCAAAGGAGGCAGCATGGTGGAGGAGAAAGAGGACACACCGTTGGGATTTAATCTCTGGAATTATACTCTGCTTTATCCCTGTTCTATCATTTACACACTGAGTGAGCTCAACTTCCCTGTATGTAACATGGGCCTTCAATGGAAGTTGAGCCCATCAACACCACACATCGTACAACACACCACATCTCTACTTTCATATCAGAATCAAATAAGAAATAGAGATGAGTCAAATAGATGGGGAGGGATTGTCAGCATCAGCGATGTAGCTCATGTACTCTTCCTTCCTCTCTTCCTTTCCCTCTATCCCACCTTTTCTCTCTCCTTGAACTGCTTTAGGCTGTCTCTTGTGAGACACTTTGCTAGGCATGGCATTGTCTGCTCCATCTGGTTTCATCAGGCTAGGCAGGCCACAGCCTCTGGTTTGCTGGGGATGAGGTGGGCTTACTGCTGAGTTCCCTGTATCCTTCCCAGATTAGCATTTGCCTAGCCAAGAGCTCATGTGATGAATAACTTACTCAGCCACCCTTTTCCTTCTGGGAAACTTTGAGGGAGCCAGCAGAGCAAATTCTCTTCTAAATCTCTGTGCTGACCTCTTCCTCTTCCTCTGCAGTTTCTGTGTGGGGTCCTCTGTGCCAAAGGCCAGCACCTCCCAGGAATGATTTCTTTTTCCCTCCTTACATTCTTCTGCCTCTGCTCCCTGGACAACCCACCTCTACATGTCTTCAGCTACACAAAGCACATCTGTCAAGTACTGATATGTTAAACATTTAAGTCCCTACAGAATATGGAGATAAAAATTTTAAAAATGAAAAATATTTAAAGAATATGAATAAGCAATTACATATTTTTACCAAAAATTTAGAAATCTAACTATATACAGCATTGTAGCAGAACAGTCCTGTTACATTTTTTTCTTTTGTGTCTTTTCATTTATTACCCATTTTTTAAAAAAGGGTAATAAATGAAAACAAGAGACCAGAAAAAAAGTCACAGAACTGACCTACTACAATGCTGCATATGGTTAGATTTCTAAATTTCTGTGTAAAAATATGTAATTGTTTATTCATATTCTTAAAATATTTATTTTTACTTTTTTCTTCATATTCTGTAGGGACTTAAAGTTTAACATATCAATGCTTGATCAAAAATAACTGTTCCATGTTATGCCTAAAATATTTGATATTCAGACAGATAGTGAAGTTAAACCCAACTGCATAACATGTAGGGTAATAATAAGCTTCTCTTCTGGAGGGTTAACAACCTAAGTTTGCAGACCAAAAATTAGAGAAATAGAAGGGCTTCAAGGACTGCCAACATTTTGACCCTAGCTTCTCAAGGTCAGTGAAGACTCAGGACATAGGAGAACCTATACTGTAACATCATGTAACTCAGTTGTGTCCCAAATTTTCTGATCAAGAATATGGGGTCACAGAAGAAAGTGTTTGACAATACAGAGTGTGCCTAAGGAGAGTCACATGGAGAGAAAACATTCTCTCGGGATTTCACAGAGGCAAATTGGTCAAGCAATGGCCATGGCTCATCCACATGGCTGACACTGACAAAGGATCTACAAACTGTGGTACAGTGTTTCTGGATAAATCCTGAGGGGATTTGACTGACCTTGTCAGATATAAAACTAACATTTCTTGTTATATAGGTCTTGCTTTATCTTGGTTTTAACCATCCAGCAGAAAAGTATAAAAACGAAGTATAAAAAGTAAAGCCATATTAATATGCTGATCTGTAAAAGGCTCAAGTCAACAACTTCTGCAGATAACCCACTACTATTGTGAACTGCTGGACTGTGTTGGATTGTTTTGCTGAATTCATGCACCTATAGTATTTAGATGCCAATGGAATACCCATTTCTGACAGGACTAAACCAAAAAAGGCGATACAAAGGAGGGATCATTTTGTATCTGTATATGCAGAATAGTTAGGATAGATATACAGCTACTTTTGTTTAATTCAATGAGAAGAAAGATTTGTACTAATAGTGTTTGGACAGGATATTCTCTGTGCATCTTGTACTATGGATGACCACTAAGAAGATAACAGTGTACAATGTATTAATTATTGACACTGTCCTATTAATCAGTTTTGAAACTGTCTCATTGCTATTTGTTTCTCAATAAAATAAAATAAACTTCTCAATAAGATTTTAAAAAGAAAGAAAGCACATCTGAGTACAGTCCCAACCTGCCCTCCCTCTCTCTGCCTTCTCCACTCCTGTTTTCAACTGCTCATCTGGACCTGGATTGCCTGTAAACATTGAAGAGACAGTTTGCTCCAGGGCAACTTTTCTTATCCTCCTTTTCTCAGATTGCCTGTTTTGTGTTTTCCAGCACTATCTTTTCACTCACCTTCCCTAATTACAATTGTTCATTTTAAATTTCTCTTTGCATGAGTACATGTGTCAAGATAACTGACTGCAGTTATCATAGGGAGGTGGGGATGTTTCCAATCACAGCAAATCATCATCCTTTTTGTGGGGTCCTACCTCTCCCACCCACCCTGCTTCTTCTCTCTAGGTTCCCTTGTTCATGCCCTTTCCCTCTCATCTATTACCCTTGCTTCCACCTCTTCTATCTTCTATCCCCTTCCCATTTATAAAAAAGGTCTACTTACTTCCCAATATCTATCTATCTATCTATCTATCTATCTATCTATCTATCTATCTAGTACTGGGGATCAAACTCAGAATCTTGTGCTTGCCAGGCAGGCACTTATGCTGCTGAGCTATCTCCCCAGCCATCCTTTATCTTTTATTTTTCATCTCATTTATATATTGAGTCTCATAAAAGAAATTGTGTGACATTTAAGCTCATATGTCCGATTATTTTCACTTAATATTATTGTCTCATAGTGCCTCCATTTGCTTGTGAATGACTTGAGTTTATCCTTCTTTCTAGCAGCGTAGTATGCCACTGTGCATAAGCACATTTTCCTTTTCTACCCATCTAATGATTATCTACAGGCCATTTCTATGCTGTTAGGAGTTGTGCTGCTATACAAGGGGTACACATGTATCCCTGCAATGTGATGTCTTTAACTCTTTTAGAAAGATACCGAGAAGGGGAAGGGCTATGTCACGTGGGATTTCTGCTTCCAGGTTTTTGAGGAGTCTCCAAAGGGATTTCCATAGTGGTTGTATTAGTGTGCATTCCCACCAGCAATGAAGCATGTTCCTTTTCCCTGTGGTCAGCATTTGCTGTTTGACTTCTTGGTGACCTCCATTCTTTGCTGAGTAAGATGGGATCTCGATGTTGTTTTAATTTTCATAAAGGGCAGCAATATTATACATTTTTCATGTATTTATCACTTCTGAAAAGTGCCTACTCACTTAAATTGCCCACTTTTATTGTCTTATAATTAGGGGCAGCCTAACTTTTTGAGTCCCTTATATGTAGAACATAGTCTAGATATTAGTCTTCTGTCTGAGGAGTAGTGGCAACACATTTTTCCCCACGCTGTAGACTGTCTCTTCACTCTGTTGGTTGTTTCCACTGAAATTCCTAGTCATCCTCCATTTCTGGTTCTTACTTGCTCCTAGATTTAGGAGGAGCTCAGTCCTGTTAGTGGCTGTCCACTCCATCTTCTTCTCTCTGTCCTGGCTTTCTCAGACCAGCTCCTCACCTATCACCTACCTCCCGCAGTGCCTCTGAATGGTTTCCCAGGGAGGAGTACCAACAGCCTCTGCTACCTCGTTCACACTCATCCCAAATTAAGGCTATCTGCCAGAATCTGTTCCTCTCCTTTTATGTCTCTGTTTCTGTTTTAGTCTGTTCAGGCTGCTCTGACAAAACCCTGTAAACTAGTGCAAAGTAAACTTATTTCTCACACTTATGAAACTTCTCATATGTTCTTTATGAGAAGAACAAGATGAAGGCACTGGCTTCATGTCTGATGAGCACCCATTCCTGGTTCCTAGAAAACTGCCTTTTTGCTGTGACCTCACATGAAGTGGGGGAGACAGGGAGACAGACAGACAGAGAGACAGACAGACAGACAGACAGACAGACAGACACACACACACACACACACACACACACAGAGAATAACTTGGGATGCTGACCCTATCCTGCTCACAGTCAGAGTTCACACTTCTTAGGATCTCCCAGAAGCTCACTCATGTCCACCCCTACCTTGTCTCTCATTCATCTACCATCCAAGACTTAGGCCCGTGCAGCACTGAATTTGTATCCCCATTTTCAGAAGAGCCTATGCCCTCTGCTTCTCTGTTTCTACCCCCAGGCCCTCCACCTTGAATGCCCCAAAGCACACCCTATTTTTGGCTCATGAAGCCAAGGAATATTTTTCCTGCAAGGCCAATCTCAAATGCCTCTGCCCTGGAGAAACCTTTCCTGATAACAAACTCTGACCTCAATATTGAACTACTGAAACAGAGGTACACATCATCAAAGCAAGTCCATCTGCATTTATGGTTTTTCCATTATAGTGGTAGTTTCTCCACAGAACAGAATCATTTTTCCATCTCTGTACTTCCAACAGCGAGATATTGACCTCTTCCCAGGTGGAATCGCTCTGCCATTTATTTCACACAGAGGTGAACAGAAAAACACAGACTGGACTGCTTGTAGGGCTAAAGTGCTCCCACTCACCACAGGCCTGAGAAGCAGGAAAGCAAGCCCACTTCCCCATAACAGCTGCCTCTATCTGGCCAGGTGGATTCAGACAAGCTCTTCACTTTGGTGCTCTGTCTGCATAATGATGAAATCAACAACTAAACAACTTTCTTAGTAGGTAGTAATGGCACCATGATAAAGCATCAGCTTCCAAATCCTTTCATACTTCATGTATACCTCATGAAATAATACATCCCTGTTACTATTGTGAATTTGACTTGCTAAACATTCAAGTGACAGTCTGATCGCTTGAGCATACAGAACTGAATTTATAGTCTTAACAACTTAAATCATAATTATTATCAATTAGTTTTTAAGAGCATCCTGGTTTTACATCTAGGCTGGCTTTTTCTGTCATTTCCTAAATCTTTAGCACACTGAAATCAAGCATTTTCCAAGATGTGTCCTCAGACCATCTGGCACCAGAGGACCTTCCTAGGATTCTGAGGAAGAAAACTGAAGACAGTTTACACCCCTTTTCTGTCAGCACCCAATCTCCATTCGAATCTCTCCTCACAAAATGATTTTAAATCAGCAACAGCTTAATGTGAGGGGAACTCATCATATGCTCTTATGTTGAGCTGTGGGGGACTCAGGTCAATAATTTCTGACATTGCCAGTTAAACAGAAGACCCAATGCTATTATGGGCCACTGGACTCTTTTAGAATATTTTGCTGAGTTTACACACCTATAATATTCAATAACGGAACTTAACAAAAAGGGTATACCGATGAATGTCCATTTTGTATCTGTGTATTCAAAGTGGTTGGGATAGATATATAGTTGCATTCTCTTAATGAATAGAATGATTTGTTCTAATGGTGTTTGTAAATAGGATCTCAAGTCCGCATCTTGTACAGCAATTAACCACTAAGAAGAATATATGCAGTGTATTATTTGTTGAAACTGTACTTCCGATTTGATTTGAAACTGTCTCATTGTTGTTTATCAATAAAATTTTGAAAAAAAAAAAGGAATGAAACAATGCAGACAGCGAAAATGCCTAACCAGAGAGTAGAAGTTAAATGAATTACTGTGTACAGTATTTACATAACAGATATACAGTACCACTATATACACAATCCCTTACAAAGTTTGGACTCCCTTGAGGAATTACTTCTTTTATACTGCTATGTAAAATGCAAAGTAAAAACCATTCCTCCAGTGAAAACGCAAGGATCTATAAAACAGGCGCAGGAAACTCTGCCGCACAGTTCTGACGCCATTGGCTGCTTTCTGTTACTTCTCCCTCTGGGAGCTCTGAAAGGCACTGTAGGAGAGCTATCTTAGTGTCAGGAGTGGGAACTCCACAAAGAACTTTCCATAGTTAGAACTGGCTCTGCCACTTTGCCCTGTGGGAAAAGATTTCAATATTCTCATGTTCTTGGTCCTACTTCATTTCCCTGAATTTATAAAAATAAATGAATTTTTGATTACCAAAGAAATTTATGTTCACTTGAAAATATCCCATAATTTGAAATTTTCCTAACCATGTCTAGTTGGAAGTCAAATTGGAAAACAATTGCACTTTCAGCCACCAAACTTGGCAGCTTGCCTCCAGGGAGACGTTAGTGTTATGTAACTCTGTCCGGCAAAAGCACTTTGATAAAAGAGCCAACTCTGTTCTCCAGTCCAACAATTTGAAATAGCACTGAAGCACACCATAAGGGATTTGAGTACCAGGCAGTCCTGTCACCAGTTTGGACTGGGCAGATGCATCTGAGATTGGGGCAGCCCAGAGAAGAGGCCCAGAGCCATGGACTGGGCAGACGGGATATGGCTGGTTGCTGCACCGAGCCCTAGTTCATATCTTTATTTATCTGCCCAGCACCTCTTCATCCCACAGCCAACTGCTCACCCTTGCAACATGTCTGACCCTCTAGAGGCTGCTGCTCTGTGTCATATCTGACATGGAACAAGTGGTCCCATAAGTTATGCCCACATAGAGAGCTGCACCCGGGCTGGAACCTTGCTAACCGAGTCCCCTGCCTCCTCCAGCATCTCTCTTTCAATTGCCTGAACTATAGTATTGCCATCCTGAGCTTTCCTGTCCCCTTCTGTGTGAGGAGGGGACAGTTTTCAAACTTCACCCTTGGCTGTGCAGTACAGCATCTGAAGATTTCTTACTGCCTTGGAACAGATGGGGCTTGGTAGGCAACCAAAGGACACGTGCCTGTTTCCCAGGAGGGGTATTAGTGAGTAGTTACCATGTAGAGGGCAATAAAAAGATAATGAAGCCCACATAGGAAGAATCTGTGGGCTAAGGAATGGTCAGCCCCAGCCCCTGTGCATCTGGGATCACCCGGTATGCAAGGCTGAGTGTCTCCATCTGTCACCTCTCTGCAGTCCTCAATGGCTTTCAGTCATCTTCTCTAGGGCTTGGTGCAGTGGGGCTTGCAGACCAAAGTCACGTGGTAGGGTGAGTCTCACCCCAACCCCATGGGATTGCAGTCTCCAGGGAGGGAACTCACGAATGTGCATTGCCCAAGGTGCCAGTCAGCTGCACGTAGCTGGTGAGCACAGTCGCAGTGAAGACACGGCCTGGGCAGAGGGTTTGTAAATTGTAGGGCAAGAATGGGCTCTGGGAATCATTCCTAGGCATCCTTCTTTCAGAGGGGAACTTTCTGAGGTTTTATGGGGAAATAAAACTCTCTGCAAATTAAAGCAGTTTCTCCCCACCTATATTTCCCAGAAAACTAAGTGAACCACGGTGGTGCACATGCATGGGAGGCTGGGGCAGGAGGTTGAAGAGTTCAAGTCTGACCTGTACAACTCAGAGACTTAGAAAGTCACTGTGTCAGAATGTGAAAAATAGCACTGGGCATAAAACTCAGTGCAAATGTTCTGAGCTTAGTCCCCAGTACCATAAGAAAAATGAAAAGGAAATTAGTCCCTATAAACTAGTCCTTGGATAAAGAGTTATACAACCAAAAAGGCCACTGGAGCCTTTCTCCTGCCTTAAATTGTCAAAGGACCCTTGTTAGGTGAGTTTACTAAAGGCACTGAGAGATCTGGCAACGACAAAGCCCATTTAACTCTTCTCATTCCAGCAGTTCTCTGACTTGTTTGACAGAAATGCCTTTGCCTGCCTGTCTGTCTTTTTGTCTGTCTTTTTGTCTGTCTGTCTGTCTGTCTGTCTGACTGTCTGTCTGTCTGTCTCTCTCTCTCATTCTCTCTCTCTCTCTCTGTGTGTGTGTGTGTGTGTGTGTGTGTGTGTGTGTGTGTGTGATATCTTAGTCTGAGAAGCTAGTGTTCCAGAAAAGCCATCTGGATATTTCATTTTTTAAAAAAACTTTCTATCATGTATTTGGTACAGGGTCTCCCTTTGCAGCTCAGTGATCCTCCTATCTCAGCCTCCTCAGTGCTGGAATTACAGGCGTGCAACACCACACCTGGTTTTGGGGCCAGCATGGTAGTTCCAGAGCCAGCACAGCATGCAGTACTGGTGATCAAACTCAGGTCCTTGTGCTTGCCAGGCAGGCGCTTAGATCACTGAGCTATCCCCTCCAGTCCCTAGCAGTTCCTTTAGTTTGTTCATGTCACCCTCAGTAAGCTGGCTGGTGTGATGGAGAAGATACTGAGCTCGGGTGTTTTCGACTCCTCTGTAGCGCTTGCCAGTGTGAGGGCTTGGACAAATGTCTGGTCCTATTTCACCAAAGAAAAAATAGAAGCCACAAGGCCTCCTGCCCACCCTCATGGGTTATTTGGAGGAGCACAGACTAAAACCTCTTATGGGATAAATATACTCTATGGGTCACGTCATCAGTCTCCCCCTCCTCACCCTTATGTGCTCATCATTTGGAAGGTCCCCTCCATCCTGTGATACCTAACACCATCCTTAACAGAGGGTCCTTGACAAAGTGACAGCAGAAGTTGCTGTGATCCAAACACTGCATCTAAGGGTCAACTGCTTCACCCTGGAACCGCCGCAGCATCAGCACTTCCCTGTTATGCAGGACAGACCCTCCGAGCATCATCTGCAGAAGATGTTGACATAGAAGGTGGCCTTTCTTACTACATTGCATAAATTGCTCATATAATTAATTGTCTTCTTTATAAACACTGGTGACATTAATATTCTTTCTCTCTCTCTCTCTCTCTCTCTCTCTCTCTCTCTCTCTCTCTCTTTTTTTTTTTTGTCAGTACTAGGGATTGAACTCAGGACCTTGTGCTTGCCAGGCAGGCACTTATTCTACTGTGCTATCTCCCCAGCTTCCATTAATATTCTTATTGTTAGCACTCACAGTCAGAAGGCAGAGGACAGAGAAGTTTCCTTTAGCTTTCCTGGGTCTGTGTTCCATAAGAGTAGCTCTATGTAGAAATACTCTTCCATGAGGAGAACCCTCTCCCTTCTCTCTAAAGGAGAGACCTCATTAGAGAAAAAGGGAGTGAAGACTGGAAATGGGAAAGATGTGCTCACGGTGGCCTTGAGGACATGACCGTTGGTGTGTGTCACTGGCTCTGATGAGGTGAGACCAGGAGCCACACCCCATGTACCTCTGAAGCACCCATCCACTGTGCTTCTCAATGCTGGGCATGGTTACTGCCACTTTCTAGGTGCTCAGCAAATGTTTCCGGACAAATGGAGGGAAAATGAATGACACTTGCCTTGCAGTACCCTAGCTCATCTTCTCTGGTTTTGTGTGGCCTCTATGAGCCATGAGACCTCTTTCTCACACATGGTAGACCATCGCCTTATCATAGAGTTCAAACGTTAATACATAAAACTCATTAACATGCTCACCAAGCCAGGACGTAGAGACTGAGTGCTGTCTCTATGAGCTCAAAGTACCGTATAAGTTTATCAGCACACATACCAGGGGAAGGCCAAGGCAGCATGGAGATTCCTTTTCTTTCCCCCAATAGATTTTAAGTTCCCTGAGGCTGGGGCCAACTTTGTCCTCATCACTGTTTTTATTCTCATCAAAGAAATTACTCGAAGATGAAGAATTTTCTTTCATTGCCTGATATATTTCAATTATGCAAAACAGTATTTGACACATAGTAGGCTTTTATAGGTTTCAGTGAATGCCTAGTAATTATCATCAATGCTAAAACTACACACCTCCATCTTTCCAGGCATGATGCCAAGCACTTCATAGTTGTTATTTGAACAATGGAAGGAAACTAGGAAACAGAAACACAGGTGCAGAAATGTCCTAAGCCAGTTACGTCCTCGTCATGCCTCCCTTGGCCATTTCTAGTGCTTCACCATCAAACAAGTGCTGAATGCTTATCAAATTAGCAAGAGGACAGATTCCAGGAAATAAGCAGCCCTAGACTTTTGCCTGTCCCTGACAGCTCTGATCTAGAAAAATTCAGTGCTTCAGCTCTCTAACACTCACACGGGGTTAGCGAAGGCACAGATGCAGGACTGTGAGCCTTAAGCCCTGCCCAGCAAGGCAGCTAACAAGATTTTTATTGACAGGAAAATAAAGACATCAGAGAGAAATATAACCCTCTCTGCCCTGTCTTTAAGTGAAAAATGTGCTGGGTCAGAAAGATAAAGGATGACATCCCCTTTCCCAGATATTCTCTCTAGTTTCTCTCCTGAGACCAAGGTCAGCCCAGAAACCACTAAGACACAGATGCCACGGCCAGATGGTGAGGGAGCCTGAAGCCTGAGGATTGGGGGGAAGAAATGGGGAGCTTCCCGGCATTCCAGGCTGTGATAAAAAGCTCTGAGCCCTGAAGAGACATCCATGGGTGTCCCAAGAAGCACACTAAGCACTTTCCAGAGGAAACACAGGGAGGGTGCCACAGGGGACCAGCAGAGGCATACGATGCTACATAAGCAGAAAAATCTTCTGTTTAATGATTACAGTTAACTCATTTCAACAAATACCAACTAGTCACCTACTCATGCCCTAGCCTGCATTAGATGTGTCTGCATTCACGTGACCTAATAAGAATATGTCCCAAACGCTAGCTGCTGCATAGCATGTTCCACTTTACAACGTGGTCCTACCATCTGTTTATCTTGATTTGGTTCCAAATGACACCATGGAACAGGCATGACAAGATTCATTATTTATTATGCTTCATTTACAGTTGAGGAAACCAGGGTTCAGAGAAAGGCCACTGACAACTACCATTTATTAAATATTCAAGCCATGCCAGGCCCTGTGCGGAGAAGCTGCACGAATCATTCATACCCCCAGCTACCTTGTAAGTAAGTACAGTGTACCTGCTTGGTACAGATGAGGAAATCAAGGCTTCCAGAGATGACGTTCAGTTTCCAAAGTCACACATACAGCAGTGAGGGAGTTGACATTTCAGCTAAAGGAGCTCTGCGTCTTTTTTCTGGAATTCGAAGCTGTACTGGCACCAGAGGTTAAATCATTAGCCCAGGATCCCACAGCTTTCCAGACAGAAAGCTCCACTTGTGTCCAGCTTTCTGCTACCACTGCTACTTGAGGAAGTTATTAGTATCAGAGGAGTCTCTGTCTTAAGGGCATTTGTCATCTGATACAGGAAGCAGAAAACATATAAGGAAGAGCTAATACCAACTAAAGGCCACACTGTGGTCTTCAGATGATGAATAAGACCTCCAGGTATGAAATACTATGTTTAAAACAGAAAATGCTTTGGGCCCATACCCCTCTAAGAGCAGTTCCTGGTACTGCATGCTCTCCCGCATGCAGCAGCGCTTGGCTTGCTTCGGGGCAGGCAGTTACTAGCCATGGCTATCTGGATGCCGTGTCTCCTAGCTCCTGTGCACTTAGGCAGAGCCATGTGGTTAGTTTTGGACAAGAGCTGTGAGTGGTGGTGCCTCGGGTTACTGCTGAGCCAGAACAAAACAAGTACATGTGAACTTTCGAAGTGATCTTTTCCCTAGAAATATTCCAGCTGGCAAAACCATTGTCAGCCTGGGCTTCTGGCTTTCTCTGAAAAGAAAAACTCACTGCTGATCTGCACTAGGTGTTTATTTTAGGAAAAGAAAACATTAATTTATTGTGTAAGAAGTCACTGAAATTTGAAGTAAATTTGCTACTTCAACATAACAAGGCTTATCCTAACACAGAGATGAGGTAGCATGCTCAGGAGAACATACCAATGGAAGCTAGGACTTAAATCATGCCTTGCAAGCCTGAAAGTGAAGGCCAAGCATGGAGAATTGGAGAGCTACAAGAGATAAAAGACTCCTCTAGTGAGCAGACGTGTGTTGCACACCAGAGTCAGCCACTACTGGATTGAAGAAATGGGCCAAGGCCAGGAAGAACCTCTAATGCCACAGCTAGAGGTCAGTCAGACCACAAAGAAGTTGGATATTTAGAGATAAAGGTTAGATCACTCTAAGTCACACCAGCTACACTCCACCTGCAGGGAGAGGAATCACTGCAGGCTGATGTGCATGGCATGACCGATCAAAGATTTGCTTTAGGAGAACGCAAATGGCAGTAGGAGACAGCCATTTCCGATGGTTGGCATTAGGAGAACCAAAGCCTGACAAGGTAGGAGAAAATAGCTATGCAACTCATCACACTCAAAGCTAGAACTAAGTCTCAGAATTTACGGATATTGAGGATATTGTTATTGGTGATACTGGCAGGATTTCTAAGGTGGGAGATTAGCTTAGCTCAGGCCACAGGAAATCTATATCCTAGTATCCAAGGAAGGGCTCATTCCCCCAAAGTTGGGCCCAGTCCCTTTATAAAAGAGGCATGCACCTGTCCATTGCAGTCAGGAATATTCTGATGGCCGGGAAACATCGAGAGAACAGGAAACAAGACAAAGAGTAACCCAATGACTGTTAGCCTTAGAAGTTATCACTCAGGGAACAGTTACCTCTCTTCTTTGGGTATAGAAATGTGGTTCATTTATTTACCAATGTACCAACTACCTAATTCATTCATCCCAGCTAGAAACAATGCTATCTTCCAGCAATACAATAATGAAATTGAGATGTGACATCCTACACTCCCAACAAAGGTAGGAAACACGTATTTTGTCATTTTTTTAATATCTAATGATAAAGAAAAAGGACAAGATCTAATTGTTATATGCAAGAAGAAAATGTCAATTCTTTTTTTTTTTTGGAATTTATTTATTTTTTTTCTTTTCAAAGTTTTATTGATAAACATATAGCAATGAGACAGTTTCAAATCAAATCGAAAGTACAGTTTCAACAAATA
>NW_004524618.1:11668225-11684010 GCF_000260255.1 Octodon degus | reverse complement strand
GCGCAGGGTAGCAGGAAACTCTCCGCACACTCACCGGACCTGGGCTTGGACTGGGTCTCGAAAATGTCAATTCTTAAGAAGTGACAATTAAGCTAAAAACCAAATGATGAATTGAAAAGTGATATATGCAGTGGGAAAAGGCTGTGCCATTTTAAGCCCTAGAATGGAAGGGTCATGAATTTGGAGTTTAGAAAAAAAAAAAAAGGAGAAAGTAGGGAAGATAGAGCTGAAGCTGTAAGAGTGTCAAATTTCTTGTCATGATTTACCAGGCTACCTGAGAATACCAGGAAGCCCTCCGGTAACTTTACGCATGGTATAAATGGTCTGTAGATTTGGTATCTAACTGAACTTTGGGACACTGAAACTATGTGAGGAATGGGTGAGAGTGGTAGAGGAAAAAAAGGGAAAGAATGGGATAAACTTAAGGTACATAAAAGTGTCAAGACTGGCTGACAGAATGAGGTTGGAGCACAAAGGAGAGAAGGCCAAGATGCCTCTTAGTTCTCGGAGTTGCAGACCTGGGCAGGTAGGGTCACTGTGGAGCAAAGCAACTGACCTAGGGCAAAAAGTACTGAGTAGGATGAGAAGGAAGGCTATTAGTGGGATGGGCCCACACTGGGGCCATGGATGCTGCTGCCTTCCAGCCTGTTTGTCAGGGGACTTGCGGATGCCTTGCTTTTCAGAAGTGCTGAGTCCTGCCCTTGAAGCCCCCCCAAAGGACTCAGAGTTTTAAATCTGAGTAGATCCTTCCAGACTCTTAACTGGTGGAACTGGAACAACAGTATCACATTCTCATTAGTCAGCCGCATTTGCAACATAGCCAATTCCAAGTTCAGGACCACAGTATCCAGCCCTTTAATCTTCTCCCTTTTATACATTTTATGCTTACCAGGCCCTGTGTTAGCAGTTGACCTACAACACACCATAAGAACTTTTTACAGAAAAACACTCAAAAAGACCAAACAAAATTGGACACCAGGGCATAGCTAATTGTTTGGGGTTTTTACTGTGTATGGATGAATCCCATCAACAGTCTAGAGTAACACAGAATTTGAAGGTTACAGAAAACTGATAGTTGCTTCTGACAGGACTCAGGAAGAATTTCCTTGGAAATTTGGACTTAAATTGCCTCTTGAAAGATGAGTATGACTTAAAAGGTGATGAAAAAAAGGAAGACAAGTCTGGCCATAGGAAATAGCAACAGAGGACACAGAAGGTGGGAAGATATGGAAGTGTTTCCACCACAGACCTCCTCCAGGATGCCACCGAGCCTGAGCGTGGATCCCTCTCCACCCTACCTGGTCAGAGCAACTGCTGCAAGACCAAAGATGTGCAGCTCAGTGGTGTATGACATGTCTGTACTGGACTAAACTCTGAAGGGACTGACGATAAAGAGGAAAGGGAACTTAGAAAATATATATTATTTACCAGCTGCTTTCCCCTCTTGCATTCACATATGTTCTCCATGCCCTAGAATGGCCCACGTGCTATCCCTACTCTCACCCCCCTCCCTCCCTATGTGTAATTATAATGTTCCCTCCTCCAGCACTTTCTGTCCAGACCTGACATAGCCTCCATGGTATAGTTCAAACCAAGGTCCACTTTACCTTCCCTCCTTCCCGGGTGACTTCCCTGTGTGCCTCCTTTTAGTGCTGCTTCCTGTGTAAGCAGATATCCCGCCTCCTTGCAGTCACGCTATGAGTGCTGTGCGCCAAGGAGCACTCCTAGCACACGATACACAGGAGTACTGCAGGCACACTGTATGGTGATTCCCCCTCAGAGACCCTGAAGAGCCTAGCACATAAGCATGAGCTCCATAAGTGATGAAAAAATGGAGTACCAAGCCTGAATTGAGAGCTCCTGGGTCCATTTTCAGTTTGGTCTTTAAATTACAAAACATGTAAGAGTACTATAAAGCCAAATATACCCACAAACAACTTCTATTCCAGAGCCTGAAACAACAGTGGTGAAACTCTGAACACCTAGAGGGTTTATAGCCACATTTCCTTAAGCTTTATCTGAATTTTACGGCTGCATCTTGCGGGACAAATTGCTCCCCGGCAGGATGTTGTTACTTCCTCTAGGGCCCAGTGCGATTTGCTGGATGATGAAGGACAGATCAGCAGTCTTGTTCCCCTGCCCACTGGGTCAAAGTGAGGTCCAGATGGTGCTGTACACTGTGCCTTAATGTCCCTGCATCACATATGCACATGTGTGTGAAGATACATGTGACTATAGATTAGCGCGAGGGCAAGGAGGGGTCTGAGCCTATGGAATAGCTTATCAGATTAATTCTCTACTTTGAAAAATTTTGTTTTGGGCTCATTCATGGTCTGAGAGAGTGGGAGGCCCAGAAATGGAGAGGGCGAGATCTATTCCCCGACCATAACAATGTTACTGAAAGCCACCAGAAGTCACTGTGTTTATCTTTCTCATTTATCCAAACCCCAAACAGCCCTCTGCAGCAAATCACATTTCATTAGGGAAGATTGCTCTGTCTATAGCATAAACTTCTAGCTGTATCTCCCTCAAGAGCATCCTCTCTAGGTAAACATAAATCTCATTATAATAGTAACATTTGGAGAAGTAATGTCATTTGCCCTGATTTAGACAAAGCAACATAGGCTCTGGCAAAGCTGATCTTTTCCTCAGAAATTTATCAAAGGCACGTAACTCAGAGGCAATATGGACTCTCACAGCAAAGAACTAGTATGTGTAAGGGAGAACAGAGGAGAATGTGGAAGAGAAATGTGTGTGCTGATGTGTGTGTGCGTGGCGCAGGTGAGGAGTCTTGATGAACTGTTCCAACATCTCTAACTCCTCTTCCATGGAGAAGTGTGCTTCCTCTTTATTTCCTGGCATGCAGTTAGTTTCTAAAGACCAGCTCATAGGATTCATATAGATTTGAGAAAGATCAAATAGCTATTTTTTCACCACACCAGGGAGAATCTGCCAGTTTTACCCAAGGGTATATGAAATCTCCTTCGCCACTGAGCATTGATGTCTGCAGTTAAGAGTCCAGGAAGCAGAGAAGGTTACAGAGAGCCACTTCCCAGAGGAGGAAGTTTCCAGCGCCTACCACACTCAGAGAAGTGTGAGGGGCCCATGAGCTCCCTTCCTACCTTTATGAGCCCTCTGCACCTTTGGCCCTGGGAAAAGGGCAGGACAGTTGGCAATGAATAAATGCATAATTCTGCAACCCTGTCCCCACACACCACTCACTACAATCTGGCATTAAGACACTGTCTAGGCCATAAGCTCTGGAAGCAGGCTTGCTAAATCCAAATCCAAATTCTATTTCTTACCCACTGGATGATTCTATACTAGTTATTTAGCCTCTTTATGCCTCAGTTTCCCCATTTGATGCCTGAATTTCTAGAATTACTGTGAGCATTAAGGGAGTTAGTATGTGAAAAGAATCTAGAGCAGCATCTGGCCCACTGAGCACCACGAAATGTGAAGTACAGTGTCATCATCACTGTGAAGTGCCAGTGAAACCCTCCATATGGCATCTTTCCGGCCTTCGCTCTGATACAGCACATCACAAGGGAGGTCCAGATGCATAGTTTTGTAAACCTCGAGCTTTACCAAAAGCTACAAAGCACTCGGGCTTGGATGGCAGCTGACTAATCCATCTTGCCAGTCACGTTCTAGAATCTCTGCACTGAGGCAACTGGCATGCGGAGACATTGCTTTCCTTGGGTTGGTGTACGTTGTCAGCTTTTGTTTCTGCTTTCCAGAGCAAAAGAGGGCTTCTGGCTACATCTAATATTAAAAAGAGCAGAAGATGGAGAGTCGGGTCCAAATCTAGTATCAATGAGCTGTGTGATTCTGCTCTGTGGCTGTCATTTCTCCACCTATACAGTGAGAAGCGTTGCATCATGGGCTTTATGTGATCATGCAGCTGCAATAGTAAACTTGCCACCACGTTCTTTATGTTGTTCAGAAGTTATAATTATACTGCAGCAGTTACAGTTCCTTGGGGAGTCGCCTCTGACCCAGGACTCAGGGTGGGGAGGTGGGCAAAGAGGCAATGACTTTGTTTTGGTCCTTGAAATCTCAATAGCTCTGTGTCTCAGGAGAGACAGAACTGTCAAAGTAGGGCTTGCCTGTCTGATCCTTTCAGCTGCAGTATCATAACGAGAGTAGATCAGTAACAAAGACCAAAGTAAAGGATTTGGCTTTTGTGAGTCAGATAATTCCTGCTGAAAGGCTGACAGTTCTCATCCTCTTCTATCTCATACCCTCTGAGACTCCCTTGTGCCTTATGTCTCCACTCTGCCACTCTCTCCTTCTACAGGTTGCTAGCCCTGGTGCAAGCTGTACCACTGCCAGCAGCCTTTGCTTCTCTGCACCTAGTCTTCTTGTTGGCCTAGGGGTTTGTCAACCCAATCAGAAACAACAGACTCTAGCCCAGCTCCTTCCTAGCTTTCCATCTCCCTAAAAACACTTCTTAGCAATGGTAAACCAACACTTGAGAAACTCCCCATTTCAAGTGCAGCAGAATCACTGCTGTCTCACGAGGCAAGAGAGTTGCATTTGTACTCAGTCATCCACTAACATAGCTAATGACTCCTCAAGCAAAGGTTGGCTATTCTATGAGACCTGTTCCATTGCTGGGACAAAATATCTGAGATGCTTTAAAGGAGGAAAGGCTTACTCCAGCTCACATTTTCAGAGATTTCAGTTCACAGTCTGCCTCAGGGCAAAAACATCACAGCAAAAGGGTAAGACAGAGCACACTGTTGAACTTATAGCATCTGAGAAATAAGGCACAGAAGACCATGAGAAGAAGAGGCCAGGGATCAGCTATTGTCCCCAATGTATTTTCCCAGAGTTATTGCCTCCACAGCCCACCCAGACACACCTAAATGTGTGTTTTACTAATCTTCTAAATGTTTAAGTCAACCAAGCTGACAATCAAAATTACAGTCAAGATATCAATCAAGTTGATAATCAAGATTAATCATCACAAACACTTATCATATGCTAATATCAGTGAACTAACCTAGTAGTACAAGACTAGTACTATGTACTGTAGGTGACATTTTACATTTTTATCCTTTTAATATCTACAATATCTACAATAATACTATAAAGAAACTACTAACACAGTTCACTAGTATTATTACCAAAGAGCCTCTGAAAATTTTAAGCATATATTAGTAAGTGGCACAACCTGGATTTGACCCAGATATTAGAAGGGCATCAGGAAACAGGGAAAAACAAAGAATTGTTTCTGGCCTCTTAGGGTGAATATCCTGTTGGAGAAGCAGACTGTGAGCTCCATCTGGCTTCGTCATGTACTGCTTTAACTCTTGATAGAGATTGAGTGTTTTAATACCCAATGATAGCTGAGACAATGTGCTATGAAAAGGACAGAATGTGCAAATTAGCTCACTACAGAAGGAGGAAAACTTGCAGGGCCAGGGAGATGGCTCAGAAGAATAAGTGCTTTGCTGCAAGCACAAGGGCCTGAGTTAAGTCCCTGGTTCTACCAAAAAAAAAAAAAAAAGGAAGAAAACATGAATGGGCTTCCATCTATGCTTTGGAAGAATCCTATCAACCCTGAGAGCCCAGATTACATGACAAAAATAGCATCAGCAAAGGCCAGCTGACCATACCACTCAAGATGCTACTTCCTTCTGGTTATCTTGGACTAAAGATGTTAAATTTGGATCACGAAGAAGGACTAATGCAAATATTCCTAGGGTATTTGAACACATCACAGCTGAGGTCTGGAAGCCTGGATACTGTCTGCCTAGGAACGTGTTTAGGGGGTAGAGAATTAAGTACTTGTCTTGATGGTCTATAACAAGATTCAAATTAAAGTCAAGTTGGATGTTCCTAAGAGATAGCTTCTTAAATATTTTCACCAATTACCATGAGTAGTATAAAATGGGAAGACACACTCCTATTATGTTTGCCTGTTTAGATTTTAATTACGTAATTCTAAAACACATGTGTTTCAATCCACCTTTTAATTCCACAGATGTGTTTTGGACCCCTGCTCTATACAGGGAACTGTTCTGGACAATGGGAAAACAGCGAATAAAATCAATGGCCCCTATGCACTGAAGGTGCACTCCACGGTCTCTTCCCATAGTCCATTGGGCCTGGCTCCTTGAAGATGTAAAGCATTCATCCCCAACATTCTGCTTGCAGGATTTCTGTATCCCCAACATTCTGCTTGCAGGATTTCTGTATCCCCAACATTCTGCTTGCAGGATTTTCATTGGGCATCCATGCATGCTTCCATCTGAGCAGCAGAGTTCAGGGAGAGAATCTGTCTGTCAGTCCATGAAAACAGAAAAGATGTCTCTACTTTATATTAAGGATTTTTGTGACAAATATGGAGATGATCTTCCAAAGCTGAACATTGACTATGGTCTTTTTCTCTGCCTTTCCAATATCAATAGGCACTAGAAGAACCAAACCCTGTCCCTATGATGGCTGATGGTTCCCATTTTATGCCTCTACTGATCACATGTGAGCCTCAAAATAACAGCAAATCTCCTTCCACAGGAGGAGGACCACATTCTGCATCTCACCTAGCATAGGTTGCAGTAGACGGTTGCTAGGTGACTAATTAAGTGGCCCCATAAGCACCAAAGCCCATACCCTTTCCTTCTTGTCACACTCAGCATGGGGGCTCTTCTTCCAGACCTCTCCCATTCAAGCCCAAGGAAGACTGCTGCACTTTACACACACACAAACACAAACACGCACACACACACACACACACACGATTCAGCAGGATGCTGAGGGTTTTGTTTGTTTGGTTGGTTTTGTTTTAGAGGAAGCAACTTTTACCTAGAAGTCTCTTAGCAGATTTCTGTCACTTTTTTTTTTTTTTTTTTTTTTTTTTTTTTATGGAACCAAGTCATGAGATTTCCTCTAACCCAGTCTCTGTCAACATGAATGGGATGGCCATGATTAAGAGTTATGTGCTTTCAAAGAAGCTGACATTTCCTGTGCTGGAAGAGGAATCTTCATCTACGAAGGTTTTGTACACAAGGAAGAAAGGACACGTGCCCATTGGATGGACGGGGAAGAGTGCCTGCTCCATGGCTTCTATGCCTGTGTCTAGAATCTCCAAGGGGTCTACTTGATAGGATGAGGGGAAAAGCCACATGTGTCGGCTGCTTCCTAAGAATAAGCACTTCCCTTGGTACCATAAAAGGCATTTGCTCCATTAACTCCAGCTCTGAGCTTTAGTCAAAAGCCTTCTCATACCTTGAAATAATTCTGTCTACTTATTGTTTTTCCTCCCTACTTGGAATTCAAGTGCTAAAAGTGCCAACATCACCTCACATCCCAACCTCTAGCGTGGCACATGCCACACCATGCTACCTGAGGAAAATTTCTGAGGAAATAAATAAATGGGCTCCCTACACAATTCAAGAGCCTCCCTGGTCACCTATAGCCATTCTTCCGACTTTGCTTCTAACCAAACTGATTAATAGAGGTTGGGTAACTTGTGAGTTTGGATGAGGAACAGGTGGCAAATTTCAACCTTAAACCTGTCTGCCAGGGCTGGCCAGATAGCTCAGTGGACTAAAGCACCTGCTTAGGCAGAGTGCAGGGACCAAGTTTCGATCCCCAGTACCACAAGTTGTGCCAGACCCACTGAGACAGGAATCGAGACTGAGTATGGTAGTACACGCCTGTAATCGCAGCACGTGTGAGGCTGAAAACAGGAGGATCACTAAGAGTCTGATCTATGTAGCGAGACCCTGTAGACCCTGGACTAAATACATAAGAAACCTTGTTTTGGGCAATTTCCATGTCCTTTCTCTGTCCTCAGTGCTGTGAATTTTGTCCATGTGTGAAGATAGTCTTGGATTGAACAAGTCCTTTTCTGCGGCAGTGGAAATCCCCACCCACCCACTAACTGCAGCCTTGGTCTTGGTCAGCCCTACTACTTCTCACCTCCTCCCTGGAGCATTTCTCCAGCCCCTAGGCAGAGCTTTCCCTCACATAATCGCACATCCGTTCCCTGAGTACAAACCAATCTCGCTTCCTGATGGCATCACCTTCTGCTTGTTGCCTCCATTTTTTTGTCCTATATCTCTATACAACTGATCTTCTCAGGGAGAATGACACCTTAGCTACCCTAGTTCCTTGGGGGATAACCTGGAATAGTGCCTCTAGCCTCACATTCAAGGCCAGATTATCTTTGTGCAAACCCCAGCTCCTTTTCCTCCTGACTGTACAATTCTGAACAAGTTTCTTTACTTCATTGGGCCTCAATTTCCTCATCAGCAAAATGGAGTTAATTATGGTATGTAAGTCCCAGGATGGTTACAAAGACAAAGTGAACAGTGTGCAAGACCTAATTCAAAGCACATAGTAAATGCCATGCTAAGGTCAACTGTCATTTTTCATTTCTTTTCTTTCCTTTCTCCAATAGCACCAGGCACCTTGAGGAGAATGAAGAAATTTCTGATAGTTTAAATTCACTACTCCTCTCCCTGCTGCCTCACTCAATCTCTCCTTCTACCACAGATTCCAGGGACAGGCACTGCTGGTGCTTGCCCATCCTCTCTACCCTTTCAGGACTCATCAATAAGTACTTGATAGATTCTTAATAAATCCTTATAGAAATAGAGCAACCCTAAAATGCCTTGGGCTTTAGAGAAACTTCTTGAGTTCCTTTGCTTCTTTTTCTCTCTTTTAATTGTGTACCCCTCTTCCTTCCTCCTGAAATCACATTAGGTCTCCTCCGAGACACAGCAGCCAGTAGTGTTTCAGGTCAGCTTCTTAATGGATGTGAATTGACCATAATCCTTTTTTTCTGTGATTAGTGTCAAGCGGGTCAAGCAGGTAACTGAGGTGAGAATTTTAATCACTCCCCAAATGTGGAATCAGCTCACAAAACGTCAGCCCTCCACTAACCTGCAGTCACTTCTGGTGACCTCGCAGCCAATGGAAAGGGCCCCAAGAAATCTTAATTGGCTTTTGGCTAATTTCAGGAACCAGAACTTCCTTGTAATTTGCTGCAAAACTGGTACAATTCTCTGTAATAAGATCAGTCACGGGGCACTGCATTGAAAATGTGACAGAAGATGGATCCAGATCAAATTTGTGCTCTATGGATTTGGTAAAGAATTCTAAGGCCAGACATAGCCTCTAACATGCTTGTTCTTGACAGGCCTTACTTCTTACTAGGCAGCAACATTTAGAGGCAACAGGAATGTAGGAACCCTTACCAGTGAGGATTCCTAGCAGTCCTCCGATACACTTTCATTATGGCTCCATAAAAAACTGATGAGAGGGTTGGTGAGATGGCTCAGTGGTCTAAAGCACCTACTTAGAACAAGCTTAGCAAAGCACAGGGGCCGCGGTTCAATCCCCCAGCACCACACGCCAGCCAGCCCCGCCCCCTGGTGGGCTGAGCTGGCCACACACACACACACACACACACACACACAAATAAAAAAAATTTAAAAAAAAGAAAAACCGTTAAGAAAAAACAGGATAGTAGAGACACTTTGGGCAGGAGGTTGCATCTTCAAAGAGGTGGGTCTGAAATTGAGGAGGAGTTTTTTTTGTTTGTTTTTTGGTTTGTTTTGGGTTTTTTTTGCTACTTCATGCTGCTTTAAGGGCAGGTCTAGTGCAGTTTCTGGAGCTTGGAATCAAACTGCGGTCCCCTCTGCCTGATTGCATTAGCCCAAGCGGCACTTTAAACAACTGAGCTATCCAGCAAAGCCCCAAGATGATAGATAGATAGATAGATAGATAGATAGATAGATAGATAGATAGATAGATAGATATTTTGCAGAACCAGGAATTGAACTCAGGCCCCTGCACTTGCCAAGCAAGTGCTTATCCTACTGAGCTATCTCCCCAGCACCACCCACCCCCAAATTGAAATAAAGGACATGAGGGCACCTTAGCTGAGGCCATCCCAGCTGGCACCTGGACTGACAGTAAGACTCCAGTAACTTAGAAGAGGGATGGCAAATGGATTTTATTCTACATAAGGTTCCTGATTGATAATAGTGTCTCCTGAGGATACTGTGTTCAGAATATTTCTGCTGCCTTCCAGCTCAATGAAAAAGAGTGCTGTCATCATTCCGTAATGCCTGTTCTGGTTGACGTATAAGAAGTGACAATGCATGCAATTTGTTGGCTACTTGCTATAATGGAAGTAGGAGGTAGATTTCTGTCTGCCACATCGAGAAATCTATAAATCTCTGTTTTGTTATTACTTTCAATTACTGTTTCTCATTCCAAGCAGTAACATAAATCATAAGGATCAATGTCTAAACTTTGAGGCCGGCTTCAAAGTTTCCAATGAATGGACTCTCCCATTCTGTTCTCTTACTGCAATAATCTACTAGCAGGTTTGTTATGAGGGAGACAGAGCTAGTTAGATGATCTTGCTATGGCAATAAAGGAGAAAATCCTAAATTCTCAGTGTCACTCATGGCAAACACCTCCACAAGTGAAATCCACCCTACACCAGCACTTCCTCTCCCTCTAAGTGGGTTGAACCAGGCCCTAAGGAGAGAGATCTTGCTCACTGTCACCACATACTGAAGGAATTGGCTGCTGAGTAACTTACTTGGTTCCAAGAGTTTGGGATCTGTGTCTCTGGAGGACCCTAGGGCTAGACTCTCTCACAAGGGACACTCACTTGGGAATCCCACCCCTCTCCTATCCACAATGACAGCCTGAATGGTGGCTGAGGGTCTTCTCTGTACAGCAAGAGACAGCCTCGTTGCACATCTGTGGGACTCTGCAGTCTAATGGAAAAGGCACCATCAGAACGAGCTGAGAGTGTCTAGCCAGGTCTGAGCATGAAGTGCCAGAGACTGGCAGGAGCTGCAGAATGACGATGGCGCAGAGATTTCTAAAGACATCACACTGATTTCAAAGCCTGGCCCTGAAGTCTCTTATGGACATCAGGGGATGGAAGAGGGACCTTGCAGACAGCAGTTCTCAGGAATTCCGGATTCTGGCTGATTCACTTCCCCTCCTAACTGCTGAAAGCAAGAAGATTCCTTCAGCATCACCAGGCAAGATATTTGCAAATGTTGGGCTAGATATTGGGTCCAAAAAAGTTATTTTTCTCTCACTCTCTCTCGTCTCATTCAGATATCAATAGTTGCAGAACTATCTCTGATTTCTGATAAACTTCCTGATGAGAATCTAGATGTTTCTCTTCTCATGAAGTTGAAAATTCCTAAAGTGGGGACAAAAAGGGACTATTAGTCTAGTTGGAAATTGAGTCAAATTCAATTAATTTACTACATATACTGGGTTGCTTTAAGAGTATAATTAATTCTCAGTTTATACAGTGGAGCTTATCCCTAAAGACTGTAACTGAATGTGCTGTGTGAAATTGCTGTATTCTTGCAGGCAGTGTAACTTCAAGGATACCAGTAGACTGATTGTAAATTATTTGAGATCAAAGGTAGATGAGATCAGAGGATCTTTTGGATAAAGACTAAAAGACACTTATTTAGCAAGTCTCTACATTGGTTCTCATGGACATACACATGGTGCCTGAACATGGACATAACAGACAGATGCTTAGGCTCTAGCTGGGGAGATCAACTATAAACAAGTGATCCCATCAGTAAACAAGACCTGATCAAGTAGGAACGGGTCTATTTTGCAACGAAAGACAAAAGAAAAAGAAGCAAGCAACCTCCCCACAGGATGAAAAATTAAAAGGCAGAAGAGAGATCACCTTAGAGTGGAGGCTCAGAGAACAGCTAAAAGCCATATGACAAGGACCTAGCTTTCAAAGCAAGTCCAATGAGAAACCATTAGGTTTTAAATAAGAGTGACATGATTTAATTTACATTTTAAAAGTTTACTCTGCCTTCTATTTGTAAAACAGGTAACAGTTGCATCTCCTATGTATATTCTTAAGCAGAACCTGGTAGCGGCACTGGGCAAGAGTTAAAAGGGAGAAAAAGAGCTGAACATATTCATTACATACAAGATGAGATGCTATTACAAAAATCCTATAACAGAGAAACCAAAACAAGATAGAAACTTAAGTGTACAGTTGAGCCAACTGGGGTCGGCAGAAATACCCTGCCCTACAAAGGCGGCAAGTAGGCAGAACACCACACTGACCTCGTCACGCCAGAGTGATGACCTCCTTCTCCAGATCCAGCCAAGCATTCTAATTTTACCATTTCACAGCCAAAAAGAATGGAGCAACAAGAATACTCCAGGATATATGTGATCAATGTCCAATCACTAGCTCCCTGGCCAGAAAAGTCTCTGAATTGCTAACATTTGCTAATTTCCATATCAAAGCTTGTACCATGACTGATTTCAAGCTACCAGTTTGAACTTGCTGAAATCAGTTGGGCTGAGATTTGTGCAGTAGGATTACACAGGTCAGGGTGAACTAGCTCCAGCCCTTATTATGATGAAAACTCCTACGCTAAGCTCTGACAAACACAGCGTACTCAAGAACACTACACCATAGACTTCTGGGGAATGCACATACAGATTACATCAACAAAGGGATCCAAAATCTTACTGACATTTACAGGAAGATTTAAATGTTATGGGTATAGCAAGGGAATATTTGAGGCTGTGAAACTATTCTATATGATACTGTGTGATACCTACATGTCATTATACATTTGCCCAACAGCTATAGAATGTACAAGACAAACAAGGTGCCCACTCTAATATAAACTACAGAATTTAATTAATAATAACATGCCAAATCTACCACAATACATGTAAGACATAGATTGTAAAGAAAATCAACAGGGACTAGGGCATATATGGAAACTGTACTTTCTGTTCAACTTTCTATAAACATATATACATATATATATATATATATATATATGAATGTGTCCTCTGTGTCAGTGTGTGTGTGTGTGTGTGTGTGTGTGTAGAGGTTTACAGGTAGAAGCTATAAGCAGCAATTCCTAGATCCAATAGCAGGAGACTTACTTGACCCCTAAATCTCATGTCTCATAGTAACAGCCCACAAAGCAATCCTGGAGAGGAAATGCCCATCTTAGGCAGCCAGCAATTCACTTATTTATGTGGCCTGCCTGAAGCTGTACTTTTATGGGTGAGAGACATGTCCAAAAGGAAGCACTGTAGATCAGGGGGTCTCTCAGCCTTTCTTATAATCCAGTCCTCTACTTACAGTTCTCCTTTCTGAAGTCCTACAGAAGCAATCATCTATGTTTGTTCTAAGCTTGGAGGAAAAAGGGCACCACCTAAGTGTGTGAGAGGAGTGGCAACCCACTCCTCTCCCTGCTGCTACCCCAAAGACAGATAACTGCAAAGGAAAGATCCAGTGTCACTGCCATTGGACTGTGGTGGACTGAAGTACGGCTCTCCAGAGGTGCCCATGCTGCAACCCAGCCCTGCGAAAGTGCTGCTCATAGGGCAGGGCACACTTTGCAGATGTGATTAAGGACCTCAATATTCTCCTGGATTCCCCAGATAGACTCAGTATAACCACGATGATCTTTAAAATACAAAAGGAAATAAAGGTACAGAAGCCTAGAGATAGAAAGTGAAAGCTCCTGCAGGTGTTGAAGACAGAGGGTGGGCCACAAGCCAAAGCAGCTTTTAGATGCTAGAAAGGGTGAGGAAACCAATTCTCCCCTTGCACTTCTAGAAATGTGCAGTCCTGTTGGCCCATTTAAGGACTTCTGACTTTCAAAACCATAAGAGGCTAAATTTGTGTTGTTTTAAGCCATTTAGGTTTGTGATCAGTTGGGCGGTAATTTGTGGCGCTGTGAGGAGCTCACATATGTGCCTGCAGCCTGGGAATCCATTGTAACTTCAAATTCCTTGGTGCCTCTTCTCCTGCTCATCCCTTCCTGTTTTGTTTCTTAGTATTTTGTTTTCCAGTTATCTATCTGTCTCCCTTATGGAGCCACCCACTCACATAATTCTGGTGGCTTCCATCTGTAAGCACACAGGGATTCCTGTCTTGCTCTTGACCTGCCCTCCTGATCCAAGCCCTTTATAGAGTTCCTGTTCCCAGGGCTTCCTGCTGCTAACTGGACATCTCAACTGCTTTTTATGTGGGGGAGTAATCTAAACTATGATCAGACAGAAAGCTCTGCATAGCCCTGAAAGATACAGTGCCATGATGAAGCCCAAAGAGACAGTGGCTGTTTTGGGGACCCTAAGTATGTTGAACTAATAAAGAAAGCCTAGAAGCTGGACTTCATACAGGCCTGATGGGTCCATAAAGAAGATAACTGCTCCCAAGTCACAGACTGTACCCCTAAGCCAGTCATCCAAGCTCAGATGTACAACGTCCTGGGTCATAAGGGGATTAGGCAGTAAATTACAAGCAGATGAGATCCTAACATGGAAAAATATCTCAAAGGTTGTCTTCTTCTGAGGGTGGGTCATAAAGTCTAAAAGTATCACACCCCCCCCAAAAAAAAGAATGAGCTACAAAATAATTTAAAGACCAATAGTTCAAATTCTGTTTAGAGTTTGGCCAATTACTTCTCAGGCCTCAATTTTCTTAGAACATACAGACAGTACATGGCTGCTCCAAGTCTTGGCAGAATTGTGTAAGAAGCTGAGTCAGGGTGCTTTAGAATGCAACGAGTGGATAAAATAATCATATCAACTTTCTGAATTTTCATGTTGAATTATGTCACTCTTTGGTCCTTTGCAAATTAGCTGACTTTATTGAGCAAAACCTGCACCCACACGTGTGCACGCACGCACGCACACACACACGGAAGAGTGCTACTTCATTGAGATGATAACAGCTGAGATAAAAACCACACTCTCATCTCCCTTTGAGTCTCTTCCGTGAAGTTGGGAAACACACCAGGTGTCAGACAGTCCACTTATGGAAGGCCCACAGGATGGAGCTTTTATTTCTTACAAAGAGAGAGAACACGGAGCGTGAAACACAGAGAAACATCCACTCGTGGGTTCCAAGTTGATTTCCTTCTTCCAGATTAGAGGGAAGACGAAGAGGACAAGGAGGAGGAAGAGGAGGAGGAGGAGGAGGAGGAGGAATAGGAAGGGGAGGAAAAGCAGGAGGAGGAGGAGACCAACTAAACAGAGCTCTGAGGCTCTGTCCTCTCAGTGCAGGCAACTAGTGCACAGAACCCTTCCCTGTGCTCATCAGGGTGTGTATCCACCTCTGAGAATGATCTCTAGACTAATGACACAATATTTCAGTCATTGCAAATGAGCTGTCATTGCCAATGAACCAGCATTTGGCACTTCCTTGGGGCTTCATTTAAGACTTTCTGTCACAATCCTTTTTTTTTATTATTATTGAGAAACAAATATTAATGAGACAGTTTCAAAACTGATTAATAGGACAATTTTAATAATTAATACAGGGACTGGGTGGAGAGGATAGTGCAGTAGAATAAACACTTGCCTGGCAAGTGCAAAGATCTGAGTTCAATCCCCGGTTCCGCCAAAAAAAAAAAAATCAATAATAATAATTAATACATTGTACACTGTTATCTTCTTAGTGGTAGTACAAGATGAAGACAGAATATCCTGTCCAAACACTATTGGTACAAATCTTTCTTCTCACTGAATTAAGCGAAAGTAGCTGTGTACCTATCTTAACTATTGTGCATATACAGATATAAAACGGTCCTTCCTTTATTGCCTTTTTGTTTAGTCCTGGCAGAAATGGGTATCCCATTGGCATCTAAACACTATAGGTGCATAAATGCAGCAAAATAATCCAACACAGTCCAGCAGTCCACAATAGTAGTGGGTTATCTGCAGAAGTTGTTGACTTGAGCCTTTCACAGTTCAGCATATTAATATGGCTGTACATT
>NW_004524618.1:11662922-11667508 GCF_000260255.1 Octodon degus | reverse complement strand
TCTTTTTTCATTTATTACCCATTTAAAAAAAACTTTTACTTGTGAGACAGTACAGTAATAATTGGTATGTCATGACAAGAAGTACATATTTAGAAGACCAGAATGAAAGGCGCTCTGAGCATGACCCTTCTATTACACATTGCTATCTTCACTGCAGTTGCTTGGTTCACAAGTATCAGCATGTATAGTTAGTCAGGGTGAGAATCCTACCAATTAACTGCTTGGTTCAAAAATCAAGACAACTCATAATGCAGTTGAGCAATGAAGTTTTGTCTGATGTTCTTGTTATCATTATTTCCCTTTTCCCCCGTTTTCAGAATGAGCATATATCATTGATAATAAGAAAAAATATTAATAAAATTAGCTATCTTTTCTAAAACATAAGTAAAATAGAAGGAGCAAAGCTCCATCATTTCTGTCTCTACCTTTGGGAACATAAATACACATCATGCTTTAACCTATGTTCAAATAAAGTGCTAGTTTTTTAAAGGTAGACATTCATGAATATGAAGCGTATGGCAGCTGAAACACCTGCTTTGATGCATGCCAGCGCCTGCAGAGCTATTAAAGAGAGGATTTGTGATAATCTTGTTGACACAATCCAGAGAACCTTAACTATTCCAGAGGTCAACTTGAGTACAAAAATTTCATAAAAAAACAAACACCAGGGGGTAATTTAACAATTAAAGGAATTGTAGTAAATGGGATGAGGAATAGACTCATTTATCTCTGTTTCCAAAGTTTCAATAACAGATTTCTTTGGAGGATGAATAGTAATAAAGCACTACAAGCTCATACTTATATTGAAAAACACCAGGGTGCAAGCAATGTGTCCCTTGCCATTTTGGAAAGGTTAGGACAATAAAGTCGTACAGAAAAATACTGATAGATCACTTAGAGTTACTCCCTCGACAAATAAGGGTTCTAGCCACAGAATGGTCCTGTACATCATTGCCAAACTAAGACTACCTGGCATAAGGCCTTTGTTGTCATATCCAAACCCCCTCCTCAAACTTTCCCCATAAGAAATTAAGAAAAATCCATTGTATAAGTTGTGTTTCTGGGAGGCAGTGTTGACTCCACTGCACAGTTATTACTCCATTGACTCTGTTCTAACTAAGACTTCTAGCAGTATCTTGCTGCTCAATATGTAGAGCTTAATTGGAGTTATTCCTCAGTACCTGCAAGGGTTTAATTCCAGGACCTCTCTGGACACCAAAACCCAAAGATACTCAAGTGCCTTAGCTAAAACAGCATAGGACTTGTACATCACCTATGTACATCTCCTCTTTTCTTTAAATCATCTCTAAATTCCTTCAAATACCTAATGCAATGTAAGCACCAGGTAAACGCTTCTATGCTGCACTGTTTAGGGAATAATGACAAGAAAAAAGCCAGTCCATGTTTAATACAGATACCAGGTTTTATCTTTTTGTTGTTTGTTTGCTTTTTAATTTTCTCTCTCTAGTGAGTTGAAGGAACTGATACAGAATCTATGGATATAAATAGCTGATCGTATCTTGGGAATTTACTGGGAAATTTTCTATGTAGAGACAGTATTTAGTTTTAGAGTCCCAATAAGTAACACTGGGCTTGGAAAAGTGACAGTGGAGCTGAGTTTCAGCACAAAATGCATACACACACCTCAAGGTGCTCACTTCTCTCTGAGACTTGGTTCCTTAACTGTGAAAGAGAAGCAGAGGGGGCAGAAAGGCAGGGTTTCTAACTATCAAATGCATCCTAAAGCCCATCCCAGGTTAATGCCCAGGCAGTAAGAGAAAGGCTATCTTGCTTGAGGAAACTCATCTGCAAAGAGGAGGGCTGCACAGAGTACATCAGAGAGCCTGCCTATGTTGTCCCACGGATAACTCTTGAGGTTGATGGTTGTTATGGTTTGTGCCTAGATATCCCTCCAAAGCCTCATATGTGGCAGGCTTCTAGAGTTGACTGATTTGTGGTCCAATGCTGGGATCAGGGGTGTGAGGGCTACACCTGCCCTTGGGCAGGAGTCTGCATATGATGTAAGGGAGGGAAAGAAGCTCGATCTCAGCTGCCCCTCCCCTTTTTGCTCTTGTTGCTTTTGTTGTTTGCTCCTGCCATGAATTGTTCTCCGCCGTGCGCCACCCTGCCTTTGAGCCAGTTGATTACAGGCTGAAGCCTCCACAAATTGAAGGCTAACTAAACCTTTCCTTCCTGAGTTCTGGGTATCAAGTATTTTGACCCAGCAATGAGAGTAAAGTAACTAAGACAATGGTGTTATATGGTCCCTCTGGAGACTCTGGTTAAAACTGTACCCCAAGTTCAATTTTTTAATTTGAAGAACTTGCCCAGGAAACCAGAATCAATTCCTCTGTCTTCCAGCAAACCTCAAACTGCACATTACTCAAAGATTCGTCAGTGGCCTCCCAACTGCTGGCAGCCAGCCCATTGGCAGAGTGGGCCTGGTTTGTGCTCAGTCTTGGATGCTGTCTCCTTCAGTGAGCAGAAAACAAAGCCACTGACTTGAGCAATTTATGTCCCTGTGCTGCGTTGGTTGCTGTGGCTTTGCTTAGAAATTGCCCCCTTGAGGATAAGGCTTCTGTAGTTCTGAGGCCTTTTTCTGTCTCAACATATACACCTTCTAGCAAGGCCTGCGCAGGTGACAAAATCAATTTTCATCAGATGAGCCATGTTCCAGAGCTATTGTGCCTGGCCAATCTTTTCAGTATAAATGTCTGGCTTTCAGTCACATACACATACACACACACACACACACACACACACCACTAATATTTACTACCCTGGTTTCAAGGACTATGTAAACCTCATGAAATTTGGGACAAAAACATGAGTGGAGTTGCACTTTTTTCTACCTTTATCAGAGTCTTAGAGGGGCCCTTAATCCAAAATTCAATTAAAAACTACTGCTTGAAAGAGATTCAGAATTTGCATTAAAAAAGGGGCTTTGAGGTAGCATGCTATTTCAAATAATCAAATCAAACTGTATTCACCCAGCAAGAAGAGTCATTTCATTTATACAATATGATAAAGATCAATATAAATAGCAACAGGTTCTAAAGATGCTGCTCACCATTAAGGAAATGCTGTTTGTACATCTTGCAAGCTATTTTTCTAGGTCATTTTATCACTCATAGTATTATTAGGCTCATTTTTTGTTTTGAGGTCCCTAAATGTTTCTTAACTGCTATTTAGGGTAACAAAATACAGAGAAGGGGGTACCTCTTAAGGAAAGTAAGCCCAGGAAGCTAGATGAATCTGTGCGAGAGGAACAGAGGCACGCCACTAACAAGGCCAAACGCTGGGTCCCTGGGCACCATACCTACATCCAGGCCTTTCATAGCTGTCTCATTCAAAACTTCTCAGGGCCATGGAGATAGCTTAGTAGAATAAGTGCTTGCCTGGCAAGGACAGAGTCCTGAGTTCAATCCCGGTACCACAATACAAAACTAAACTAAATCTTCTTCTCATCTCTTACCAGATCTTGACTTCATTTTTTAAGGATAGAAACCTACTCCCAACCTACTCCACTGAGCATGAGGTTTAGAATGAAGCACTGAATGAATTTAAAAAAGAATGGTAACAAACTAGGCCAGAGAGGAAAGTGTGATTACAGTTACGTGATCTTTTGGATGACAGCTTCCATTTCAGCCTGCATGTTGACTCTCCTGAAAGTGTAAACATCATTGTTTCCCAGTAATAACCCACAGGAAAACATACATAAATAATAGAAGAATTTTACTCAACTTCCATTGGGTAACGTGGAAATCAGTATTAAGTGAGCAATGGCAAATCACTAAATTGGAAATCTTGCTTCCTCATAGATTTGCCAGAAGAACTCCTTTAATTCAGAAAACCTAGTTGGTGGGCAGTAGTTCTTTCCTTGAAAGCATAAATGTACGAAAGACTTGGTTTAAATTCCTCATGGACAATTGTTCAACCATAATGACCTCCCAGGAGAATTTCCTAAGAGCTCACATGGTATTACATGACAAATATGTGGAAACTCAGAAAGTCATTGGACAGTGACTAAATAAACTGACTTTCTTAGGTCAAACTAGATAAGTGGGTGACCTTCTGGTAACCACCATGAAAAGAAAACGACATCCATCACAGCTACAAGACACTCAGTGAAACATATTACCATAAATAATTAATTGTTCAATGTTTAAAAATGGTATTAAATTATAAAATGTCCATAAAGTAATTATGATGCTGCCAGTGAAAATTATGCTCATGAAGCCTATCTAAGGACACGAGAAGAAAACTTATGATATGTTGAGCAAATAAAGCAAGATTCAAAATTGTATACAAGGAAAGCATGTTTCCAGGTAAGTTAAGGAATTCATAACCTCTTTAACAAAAAGTAGTAACATCGGTTGTATCCAACTTCTTTCTACATAAACGTCTTTTGTTTTCTTCCTTATAAATCCGTATTTCTCTACTATTATGGACTACTGGACTATATTGGATTACTTTGCTGAATTCACACACCTACAATATTTTTTTTACCTACAATATTTGAATGGCAATGGAATACCCATGTCTGACAAAAGTAAACAAAAAGAGGGATATAAATGAAGAACCAT
>NW_004524618.1:11646082-11662510 GCF_000260255.1 Octodon degus | reverse complement strand
AAAAAAAAAAAAAAAAAAAAAAAGGCTGTACTTTCAAAATACCATTAACATACCTCACAGAACAAGAGAAAATATTTCTAAAATTCATTTGAACCAGGAGAGACCAAAGGCAATCCTGGGCAACAAAAGCAAGGCAGGCAGCTTCATGATCCCCAACTCGAAATTATACTACAAAGCTACTGTGATAAAATCATCATGGTACTGGCAAAAAATGAGACCAGATCAGTGGAACAGATTAGAAGATGAGGACACATCTTCAAATACAGTCAGCCACTTTATCTTTGATAAAAGGGCCAAATACATGCATTGAAAGAGAGATAGCCTCCATTAATAAATGATGCTGACAAAACTGGCTCTCTACATCCCCAAGACTAAAGATAGACCCATGTCTATTACCTTGTACCCACTTAAAGTCAAAACGGTTTGAAGATCTAAATATTAAAACAGAAACACAAAATATACTGGAATAGAAAGTAGGTAGAAATCTTGAAGACATAGGGGTAGGCAAAGACTTCATGAGCAAAGCCCAAACTGCACAGGAAACACTTCAAAGAATCAACAACTGGGATCTCATCTTATTGAAAAGCTTTTGTACTTCAAAGGAAATCATGAGCACAGTGAAAAGAAATCTCACAGAGTGGGGAAAATGTTAGGCAACTGTCCCTCAGACAAAGTACTCTATCTAGAACATATAAAGACTTGAAAAATATCAGAGCCCCCAAATTCAAAGACCCAATCCAAAAACGGACATCAGTGATGAATATGCACTTTACAGATGAAGAAATACAAAAGGCAAATATATAAATAAATATTCAACATCACTGGTCATTGGAGAGATGCAAAATAAAACAACACTTAGATTCCATGTCACCCAAAACAGGGTGGTTATTACCAAGAAGTCAACCAATAAAAAATTGAGGAGGGGTTGTAGGGAAAAAGAACCCTTCTGCACTGTTGGTGGGAATGCAGATTGGTTCAACCACCAGTGGTGAAGTCAGTGTGAAAATTCCTCAAAACACTAGGATCTGAAGTCCCATTCAACCCAGCTATTTCCTTCTGGATATTTTCCCAAAAGAATTAAAAACAGTATACCACAGTGATATATGTGCATCCGTGTTTACAACAGCACAATTTGTCATCATCAAATCTTGGAAACTACTCAAATGCCCATCAACCAAGGAATGGATAAAAAAGATGTGGTATTTTTATACACTGGAGTACTATTCAGCTAAAGAATGTAAACCTGAGCCATTTATAGGGAAATAGATGTAATTTGAGTCCATACCCATAAGTGAAATAAATGAAGTCTCACATGTGTAAATATCATATTGTTTCCCTATTGTAAGAAGCTGAAGGAGTAAATCAGACCCAAAATAAACAATAGATATTGTGAAATAGGAAGAAAATGCCAAAAAGGAAAGAGAAACTGGAGTGGATGAAAGGAGAAAAGAAGGAAGAGAAAAGAAAAAATAGATAAATAAATACATATGTGTGTGTATGTGAGATAGGATAGTTACACTACTAGTTGCTATTAGCCCACTGGAAGGAAAGGTTCATGTCTGTATTGTTTGATCACATGTTCACGCCTATATTTTGTAATACAATCAGCTACTTTGACAATAATAATACTCAATGTTCCAACCATTTTTACCCTCCAACAATCTTGTTTTAAAATTTTATAACATTGTTTTTAGCATTTGTTCTTTTCTTTAAAATAAAATACGTAATTTGTATACCATTAAATATATATTCTTCCATGTTATAATATACTGTATTAATTTTCTTAAATTGTAAATACACACACACGTGTTCAATCCAAGTCCAGAAAGTCTGAGAACCCAAGAAACTGATGCATAATTCAGTCCAAGTGCAAAGTCTCAAGAACAAGAAGCACTGATAAACCAGGGCCAGGGCTAATGGATATCTCAGCTCAACCAGAGACAAAAGAAATGGCCCTGCTTTTCACTGTAATAACTCTTGAACATCACTCTCAGATTTCTATGAATGTCCTTATTTTTAATCTTTTTTAAAAAATAAAACTTCCCTAAAATGGTAACCCTAACCTACTTAGAGTGAAAAGGAAGACAGAAAGTAGAAAAGAAAGAGAGGAAAAAATAAATATTTCACACAGTTTTGGCTCCTTTTTATGCCCTTAGGTTGGGGGTGCAGAATAATTGTGTTGAGTCCACTTTACCAGAACCAATGCATTTGCTTAGTGAGATGAAGCTACTGTTCTTATCCAGCCACTAAGACCTTAATCAAATGTCATCTCCTCCAAGGCCATCTGTGACTATTCTAGCTTTTTTAAATGTATGAATTATTTATTTTTAAATTTTTATATAGTACATTTTTGCAGTTCATCCAGTTTCCAATCAGTTTTAGATGGAAAAAGGCTCAAGTCAATAACTTCTAACACTGCCAGTCCTGCAGATAACGCACTACTATTATGGACTACTGGACTATATTGGAATGTTTTGCTGAATTCATGCACCTACAATATTTAAATGACAATAGAATACCCATCTCTGACAAAACTAAAGAAAAAAAGGGGGATATAAATGAAGAGCCATTTGTATCTGTATATTCAAAGTAGTTAGGATAGATATACAGCTATTTTCTCCTAATTCAATGAATAAAAAGATTTGTACTAATAGTGGATATGGACAGGATATCATGTCTGTATCTTGCACTATGAATAACTACTAAGAAGACAACAATATGCAATGTATTACTTATTGAAACTGTCCTACTAATCGGTTTTGAAACTGTCTCATTGCTATTTGTTTCTCAATAGAATTATTTTTTTAAAAAATACATGGGAAGTTCCCATTGCATTCAGCACTAGACCCAGCAGCTTAGATTTTACCCTGAGATACATTTGGTTTGGTAGAGAAGTCAGTCCACCAGGAGCACTCACAATCATTTTTAAGTCCCGTCCTGAGCCCAAATCCCGAGTTCATCCCTGAGACTGGAAGCCACTGCAGTACCTGGCACTTGACGATTCCTCATTGACTTGTTTTGTTTTGTCATTCAAGAAACACTCACCTGGGGCCTGGGGAGATGGCTCAGTAGGATAAGTGCTTGACTGGCAAATGCAAGGATATGAGTTCAATACCCGGTTCCGCCAAAAACAAAAAAAAAGAAACACTCACCTGTTAGTAATAGTGGAGTTCACAGCATACATCACTCCTGTAACTGGGGACAAGGTGATAAATAAGAGGAACCAAGTCCTTGCCTTGATAGAGAACCACATTCTTCAAAGAAAGGAGGTGATACCCACACAAACATTCAGTTGTAGAGAATGGTTTCAGATGCTATGATGAGCCACAAAGACACAGGCAGGACAAGGGTATAGACAGGATAGTCACCAAAGGCTTCCTGGAGGTGACACTGTGTGAGCAGAAGCCACAGAGACATGTCCCCTGATTGTCTTGAAGCTACCTGCCCCATTTCCCTGGAGGGATGGAAAGTACTACCGCATGGCACTCTTTCGTGTGTTCCGTTTCCTTGCCATTAGTTTTCAGTTAGCACTGATTGAGAATTTGTCACAGACCATCTGCAGGAGAAGGGTACCGCACAGGGATAAAGCACAGGACAGGCAAAAGCCCCTTCCTAGCACTGCAGAACTGCCCATGTAAAGGTCCTTCTCTCCCTAGTTGACTGTGATCAATAAGACAGCCTCTTAAAGGCTGCACAGAAAAGCAACTGAAGAGCTGTTTGAAGAAACCTACAAGCGCTATTTGAGAGGAACGCTTGCACTGGATCCTGAAGGAAATGTTGGAATTCTCTAGGCAGATGTGAAGTGCAGAGTATTTTTACCAAGGAAGCAAACATTTACTTTAAAGAGAGTATAACAATAATTGATATGACCTTAGAAGCAGTACTCATTTAGAAGACCAGAATGACAGGTATTTCAAGCATGGCTTTAGTAGTCCACATTTTTATCCTCAGTGTAGTTACTTAGTTCACAGATAGCAGCCCATAGAGTTAGTCAGGGTAAGAATTCTTCCCATTAACTGCTATTTTCAAAAACCTGATAGAGATTCTTAGGACCATTGCCTTAACCATCTTGGTTATATAAATGTATGGTTTGATCCCTGCCATATTTCCTAACTTTTCTCCTTGCTGTCTTTTCATTGTTTAATCCTTAAGTTCTCACTTTTCATTTAACTGTTTTATACTTTTTAGTTAGGATAACTATACAGCTACTTTCTTTTAGTTCAATGAGAAGAAAGGCTTATACTGATATTGTTTAGACAAGATATCATGTCTGCATCTTGTCTTCTGAATAACCACTACGAAGACAATAATAGGCAATGTATTAATTATTGTAACTGTCCTACTAACTTGTTTTGAAACGGTTTCATTGCTATTTTCTCATTAAAATGAATAAAAAACAAAAAGGGAGCAGCTTTCTTCATGTGTCTGGAGTCCAGAGATTGGTGCTGGGAGAGTGGACACTGTGTTATTCATTTTCTGAGTCCATTTGAGCAGTTACCAGGTGACACAGGGATGCCCCAATTAAAAGTTCTCCCAGCTGTGGCTGCGAGAGTGTTTGCGGATAAGTTAGCACTGGGGCAGTGGACTATGTAAAGGTTGTTTCCCTCCCCAGGGAAGGTGGCATGGTCCAATCCATCACTCCGTGAAAAGAACCAAAGGGAGAGGAAGGAGGACTTCACACTTTTTGCTTCCCGCTTCCTGTTCCAGTTGGGATATCACATCTCATTTGATATCACAGCCCTTGTTCTTGGTTTAAATCCTCAACTCTCAGGGCATAAGACTCAAAGTGAAGTATGCCATTGACTCTCTTATCCCCACATACAAATGTCAGATGACAGCATTTCTCAACCTCCCCAATCACATAAACCAATTCCTCACAATAAATCTCCAGTTATGCTTCTCCAGGAAAATGTGGATGATGCAAATAATCTTTTTTTTTTTTTTTAGACAGGCAAAGTTCTCAGTTTAATTTGGCCCCATTTTCTTTCTTTCTTTTTTTTTAAACCAAATTGGTAGGACAGTTTCAATAATTAACACATTGCATACATTCTTCCTAGTGGTTAAGTGCTGTATGAGATGCGGACATGATATCCTATTTACAAACACTATTAGAACAAATCACTCTATTCATTAAGAGAATATAACTATATATCTATCCTAACCATTGTGAATACACAGATAAAAAATGGAAATTCATCTGTATCCCCTTTTTTTGTTTAGTTTCATTATTTGAATATTATAGGTGTGTTAACTCAGCAAAATATTCTAAAAGAGTCCAGTAGCCCATTATAGCATTGGGTCTTCTGCTTCACTGGCAATGTCAGAAATTGTTGACCTGAGTCCCCTACAGCTCAACATAACCGCATGGCTTTACTTCTTATACTTCATTTTTATACTTTTCTGCCGGATGGTTAAGACCAAGATAAAGCAGGACCTATGCAACAAGAGTTGTAACTTTTGGGTCTGATAAGGTCAGTGAAATCCCCTCAGGATTTATCCTGAGATCCTGTACCTCAGATCATATCATAGTGATATATGTGTGCCTATGATTTTAGCAGCACAATTGTGTGATATAGCAGCACAATTGGTTGTTTCCAAGATTCCCATCACCTGAAGAATGAATGAAAAAGATGTGGCATTTTTATACAATGGAGTATTACTCAGCTATAAAGAATGATAAACTCAAAGCCTTTATATTGAAGTGGATGCCACGTGATGCCAATAATCTTGGCACAGAAAGAAGCTAGTAAAGGACTGGCCAAATAGCTCAGCTGATTGAAGCACCTGCAAGCAGGAACTAAGGGTGGGAGTTCGATCCCCAGGCCTGCCGTGCCAACCCTGCTCCCAGGGTGCGCTGAGATGGCGTTGAGAGTAGACATGGTGGCACGCACCTGTAATCCCAGCCCTTGGGATGCTGTAAACAGGTGGATCACTATGAATATGATCTAGTAGTGAGACCCAGAATACCCTGTAAGCCCTTCCCTAAAATACAAAAAAAAAAAAAAAGGAGGCTTGTAAAGCTTCATGGGTTCCAACCAAAAGGGGACTTAGACCCCTTACGAACAAAGAGACTTGAATCAACATGACGGACCCAAAGCTAGTGCAGAACATGGTGATTCATTGTGTTGGAAATCATTATGGGAGACAGTTGGGGGCAGGCGATGGTGGACTCTTTAATTCAAGAGTAGGAGGGCAGACTAGTGCAGCTATTATGGAAATTAGCATGGAGATCCCTCAGAAAAACTAGGATTGGAAATCCCACTCAAGCCAGCCATTCGTCTCCTAGGTAGTTTTCCAAAAAGAACTAAAATCATCGTAGCATAGCAATGGATGTGCACCCGTGTTTATAGCAGTGCAGTTTGTCATAGCTAATTCCCAGAAACAACCCAGATGCCCATCAACTGAGGAATGGATAGAAAAGGTGTGCTATTTTTACACAGTGGAGCATTACTCCTCTATAAAATGATAAACTGAGGCTTTTATAGATAAATGGCTGTTACTAGAGACTGTATTCGTGAGTGAAATAAATCAAACCCACAAGCGCAAACATCTTGTCTTGCTAGAGTGAGAAGTTGAAAGAGTAAATAAAAATCTGAAAGGTACAATGGATACTGTGAAAGGGAAAGAATTTGCTCAATGGGCAGGAAAAATTGAGATAAGGAAAAGGATAAAAGAAAGGAAGAAAGATATATTTGTGTATTATGCATGAGAGTTTGGATCGCTATATTGACTATTTTTGCTGGTCTTTTGAAAGGAGCAGGTAATGCATAATTGGGGGCCTGCCCATTAGCTCAGTTGTTTAAGTGCCTGCCTAAGCAAAGGCATTCAGTCTCAGGATACTGTGGTTCAATCCCCAGATCCTCTTGAGGCAACCTGAACCAGACCCCCCCGCCAAAAAAAATCCTTCAGTTAATGCGGTTTTTTATTCTTACATATTTATTTTTTTAATTTTGTATAACTTTGTTGTTTTGTTCTGTTAACTAATTCTGCAGGTTTATTTCTGGTAACATAAACAACTAATCTGAATGGTAATATTGTGCAATACAGCAACCATTGTTGAATTCCTATTACTTTGATTAATGAAATTTTTTATTGTTTCTAATGCTTTTTGTTTTTCTATTTTGTATTCTTAAAAAAAAAACCGGGAGGTAAGGTGACTGGGCCTTCTTTTTGTCAAACAACACTGAGCACTCAGGGTGACAGACACAGCAGAGTCAGTCACTTGATAGGTCACATAAAAGACAACAGACAGGAAGGTGTTCACGGAAGGTGGCTAAATCACTCCCATCAGGAGGGTGTCCGCAAAGCCTTTTTCACAATTAACATGCCTTGTTCTCAGTGTTCATGTTTCATCCTGAAAATCTGAACTATGACCTGTGCTTCAGATGCAGGATTGGACTGCTGACTTAAACAAGGAGTCTGTGGTTTTGAGACGGTGGGGTACTAACATCATAATGACCTAACTGTGTTCAAACGTTGTGAGAAAAGCTCAGAGGGAGGGCAGCCAAGCTCTGGGAGCGAATCTTCCCAGGGCAGGCATGTCTGAGCAGAAACCTAGAAGAGGAGAGGCAATGTGCCAGTGGGAAGCAGAGAACGCACTACAAGCAGAAGAGTAGACACAAGTCCTGGAAGCAGGCGAGGAGTCAGCAGGGCCCAAATACAGGCTACTGCATGAAGATGAATGGGAGAGAACGCCAACCGCGTAGACAAGGCACATTTCATGAATTTTTGTGAAGGAAGTGATGAGTGGGAAAGGAGAAAATCGGCTCAGTGATGGGGAAATCATGTGTGGTCTCAAGTTGTGCCTTCCCCGCAACTTACACTAGGCAAGGTAACCAACACGTGCAAACGAAGGAAACTGGAGTATACTTTTTTCTTTCCCTCTTTTCTTCATAAGGCTGCCCTGGTAAACCAGTGCGCTGGGCTCCCAGAGGCTACTCTATTTCCTCTTCAGCACATTGTTTTATGACTCCCACTGTATGGCTGGGGATCTTCCGCTTCCCAACCTCGAGGCCATCCTCTTAAATTTAGTTGTTGTTCACCCACACAGGACCCTTCGTCTACAGAAACCACCTTGATAGACTCTCCCATGTCCTGTATTCTCACCTGCGCTAAACTCTAAGCAGCACAGAGAGACTCCACCAACTAGAGGAGCACCACAGGAGGTGCGTTCTGGGTTTGGAAGCGTCCCCAAAGAGTGGGGACAGCTGAGCAACCCAGAGCTCTTAGAGCTAGCACCTAGGGGCAGATATGGCAAGTGCGACCTATGTGCCTCTCTCTGGACATTAATAGTGTGCTGAGAAGCCAATTGATCCCTTTTTCTAAAGCCATGTGCTGGTGTGCAGCTAGGACAAGAAGCCAGGGCCACCTGCCTAACGGGAAACATCCCTGCTCCCCTGGCCACCTCTGCAGCATGCGCTGCACAGATCAGACTGTCAAGGCAGGGAGCGAAATCAATGCACTCCACCAAATGGTTTTATAACCTTCGATCTCTGGATTCCCTGTGCAGCTTCAAGCACTCTGAGCAGGGAAAAGAGACGATTCACAAAGACCTGCCATTGTGCTTTCTTCTCTGTCCGAACTTTAACACAGAGCCTGACCTAGAGGAATCATATTTTTCATTAAGGTTCTTTCCAAATGATGAATAATATACATAGAGAAATATATAGGTACACAGTATTGGGAGATAGATTAAGCCAATGCATTCAAATTATCCCTACCTACAAAATCATTTTTTCCCAAAAACAACAAAAAACAGTCTCTGAGGGGCCAGGGAGATGGCTCAGTGGAATAAGCACTTCCCTGGCAAGTGCAAGGGCCTGAGTTCAATCCCTGGTTCTGCAAAAAAAAAAAAAAAAAAGTCTCTGATTATGGCAAGTGTGGGGCCCAGAGCCACACATACCTAGGACTGCTTCTGTCAAGGACCATTCTGTCTCATTTTGAGAGAAACCTGTTTCATAATTAAATTGTGATTAAGCCTGGCCAAGGCCTATTGTCCCACCACAGAAGCCAGCTATGATGTGGGTATGTTGAAACACAACTCCATGTGCCTCTGGTCACAGTTCAGGCTTCAAGGGTACCCAGATGTTCTGATGTCCTGGGGTAAGATTATGTTACCTGAAGGCATCTTGTTTCTTTGAGAACTCTGTAGTAATCACAGAAAGGTTTCTCCTTGGGGAAAGGACACATTCCTTGGTAACCTGCCATCTTTCCCCATCCTCCCTCTCAACATAAACACCTTCAATAGGGCAAACTACCACTGCCCTTCAGTCATCTCATCACCTGCCTCCCCCCACCACTGTCCTCACTCAATACGTGTCCAGGTTCTGGCTGCCTCCCGGCCTTTTGTTCCCCCTGAACTGTTGGCCACCCCAGTTCCCGGTGGCACCACCATTACCTCTCATTCTTTCTTCTCACTGAGCACCACAACACCTGGCAGGAGATGGGGGCCCCCTGAAGGGGTCCCTAACATCCATTCTAGTGCTTCAGCCCTTAGAGATGACACAGGGCAGCTTGGCACAGCATTTGTAAATATCAGGATCCTAAAGATGTCTTTTCATTCAGACCCCCCAACTAAATGGTCCCCAAGTGTGTGTTCAGTGCATCCCCATCACACACCCCCTCCTGCTGTCATGGAATCCAGTATGGTTCCACTCACAAAAGAAGCATGTGGAAAGAGGCTTCGTATCATCCACATTCTGGCTAATGTTTTCAGTGTCATATACTCTATACCCATTTGCTGAATAATCTGCTGAGTTCAGATATTAAAAAAACAGCTCATTACCAGTTGATGTATTGAAAAATGTTCTTTAAAATTGTCCTTTTGTCCCCTGGGTATACCATGAGCATTCCCATAACTTTCCATGCCCAATTTGAAATTTAATCTCATCTCCCATTTAATGTCCCCTTCACCTCCTCCCCTTCCCTAAATTCAGACCTAGTCATGATGAGAAGAACCTGTAAAAGAAGAGAATGCATGTTCTGCCTTTTAAGTCCTCCTCCTTTCTCAGATCCTTTCTTGTCTGGTTTACTCAAAGAAGCGCTAATGAGGAGAAAGCAAGGAAGACTCACTTCATCGAGACTCTTGTGGCCATCTGGACTGTCATTACCCCCAGTCAGAAAGATGGTGGAATGTAGCTTGTCCTACGGGGCATGGAAGTAAGTTTTCTGAAGCTCAGAAAGGGGCATGTCCTCCACACAGGGTAACTCTACCCTGATTTGCCATCATCCTGTATTCTGGGTGGTTTCATATCTGCTCTCCTACACCAGATGTCACAATGCCCATCAGCGGGGAAGTGATACCAGGTAGGAGGCTCACAACCAGGAACACTCCATAGTGTGTTGGTTTATACAAAGCTCACATGTCCTTGCTGTGCTGCTTGCTCTACTATTGATGTCAATCTCCCCTCTTGCACCTCTATCCACTTCTCTTCTCTCCTTAAATAAGCACAAATAGTAGAACACCAATGACAATAACCAAGCAGAGGTCCTACCAGGAAATGAACTGGGTATCAAACTTGGGACCTTGTGCTTGCCAGGCAGCCACTTATGGTGCTGAGCTATCTCCCTGGCCCTGCCTCCCCATTCTTACAGGTACCATGCATATGTAAGGAAGGTATCATTGGAGCACAGCCTCTCCTTTACTCAGCATGACTTTGGATGTGACCACAATCCTCCTCGCTCCCATTAAGGGGAGAGAGGCTGACAGTTCACTAGTCCTACAATTTTTCTTCAGTCCCTTTCCTCATCCCTTACTGCACCCCCATTGGCAGACTTACAAAACTGTAGGTAAAACAGAAGGGGATGATAAGCAGATGACTGTGTAACAGAGCTGTTTAGAACCCTGAAAGCCATTTAGCTTCTCAATAACTTTAGGCTCATCGCAGAACTTAGGGTACAGAACATTGCCCTAATTTGTAAGTTTTAATAGTCAATTTCTGAAAGACATCAAAGTCTCACTTAGCATCCTTTTATACAGAGAAATACTGTTAGTGACTTAAATGATAAATAAGCCATATCCTTGATCTTTGAGAGTCTATGTATGAGTTGGGCATGAAGACACATAGGCACATATGTGCACACACCCACAAAATATAAGCAAGCTGAGAGGAGGCCGTAGATTCCTGGGGAGCACCAGGAGCCCGGAAATGACTGGTGATGGTGTGGCTCACAGCACAAACGAATGAATTAGGTGGCCAGGAAATGAAGCCACACCTTGAAAGTACAACGCCAAGGTCAGGTGTGGTGGCAGAAACACCTGTTAGCAAGACATATCTGGGTGACGGGTCTGGCCTCTGGCCTGCAGATGATATAAGAAGCTCCCAGGTAGGCAGGAAGCAAACGTCTCAGGTGGCTGACTAGGGGCCCTCACCCCAGGTGCTGGGAAGCCACATGGGATCCTGAGCCAAGAAAGGCCAAGGTGAAGGCACAAGCAGAGGACGAGGGAAAGAGGCAAGGCTAAGGCCTTCCTTCAGTTCTGTCGACATCACAGTGGTAGAAGTGGCTTCAGCACCCCTGTCACCAGGCAGGGACCTGCTGTGATGAAGACTTAGGCTGGGACAGTGGCATGAGCCCAGCAGAGCATTTTCAGGCTCCACATGCCCTGGCGACAGAGGCTGGCCCAACCCAGACTCCTACCCTCTGCTCCCATCCATTTTGCTACTAAATCTACAGACTCTTCCCCTTCCCAGCTCTGCTTTCCATCATATGCTCTAGTGACAAAGTCATGACTCAAAATAGGCTGGATGTCTCTGCGCAGCACTGCAGAGAGCTCACACAACCGAGCCATTCCACGTGTCCAGGGTGACACCAGCCCAGAAGAGTGATGGAATCCTGGGGAAGAGGGATGAGGATGTTGCTGTGGTACCCAGAAAGCTACTCCACAGAGCTGGCATTTGAAGCCCCAGAAACTCACAGGGACTTCTAACCCCAAGCAATTCTGACTTTCTTCTCCTTGGAGGATCAGTTAGCCCATGGCTGTGCCCAGTTCTTGGGCTCTGGGATCTGGCCCATTAGAACAAAGCCATCTGAAGAGGGACAGAGGAACACCTGGCACTGTCTGGCCAGGTGACCAATGAGGCTGTTGCTAAGTCGTGATTGTGTAAGTTGGACCTGGACCATAGGCATAAAGGTTGAGTGTGACTTGTGAACTTGTTTTCAGACTACAGATTCTCTCTTTTCAAGGGTGGAGATACTATAAATTAGCAGTCAAAGAGATAATGCCCTGCCTCACTCTTTGATATAAGAACTTCCTTAATTTTTCAAAGTGGGTTTCTGTTGTCAGCACAAGACAGAGGGTCACATGCAGAGGCAAGGTTTTCTAGAAGGTTCCAAATTTCCAAAAAATAGACAATGTTGGGATAGACCTAAGTCTTGGTGAGATGACAAGGTTCCTTCTACAAGTTCCCAGATGAGAAAAAACCTAGGTGCCTGTTTGGGCCCCACCCTGGTGGGATAAACCCTAAGGACACAAGGAAACAAAACCCAGAAATCTAAGTCTTAAGCTCTTTACAGTAAAATTATGTTGTTGGTGATCATATTGATGTTCTTTCTTATTTTAAGGTAACTGTGTACTATGGGATAAAACAATCACCTATGTATTGCTCTGCTTCCTATCACCCTTGGTGTCCTTGAGATCCAGGATTCTCAGAACGTGGAAAAGGATATATAGTTGTGACATAGAAAGCAGTGTTGGGCTTTAAGTGTATGTAAAAAAAAAAGGCTTTAGAAAAGCCCAGGATGGTTGAGCACCTCTAGTGTCTGGATTTCAAGTTTGAAATTCTCTTTCCCAATAAAGGAAATGAAGCTTCTTGGAGTTAATTCAAGATTGGAGGAGGAGATGTACAAGATTAGCCTGCAGCATCTTTTCAAGTACATCGTTTCTCTATAATGAAAACCATTAGAGTCATGAAGAAATGACTCACAACTGGCCGCAGATGGGGTAACTTAAGGTATCACCTAGGTTATAGTGGATTAAATATATCAAATATTTTTAAGTTCATGAATTCCTGATGATAATAAAAAATTGAAAAGCATAACTGAGCTCCATCAAATGATGCATTGCCAAACTTTATTTTGAAACTAACGACTAGGATCAAGTGTGTATCCCGGCTTTGCTATGTATGTAAACTATATCACTGAGTGATCACGTAGTCAGTAGGGGAAGTTTGTCTTTCTCAAAGCACCCCAAGATAGTTAATGAAGGAAAACATGATAAAACATCACTGTTTGTCATCCCTCACGAATTCATGATCCACACACATCACTGCTCAGTGCTGGCCAGTGCATTGCCAAAAGGCTTCTGGGAACTTTACAATTCTAAGTAGAACAGCCAATCACCTTTGGCTTAAGATTGCAAATAAAAGGGACATACAAACCTAATCAAATCTCTAGATCTGATAGCAGAAAAGGATGGGGACGGGGAAACACAAAACATGGAAATAAATGTAGCAAATTTCCACAAAAAGCAACATTCTTCAATACATACACTTTAAGAGCTATTTTTTAAAGATAGTGAGTGAAGCTATAAATTAAAAGGGACCTAAGATATATATGTGTGTGTATAAATATATAATGTATGTATATATATGAAATTCTGCATTCTACTTAAAAAATGTTTTTAAAAAAAAGTTTATAAAAACTCCAAATATATGATAACAATCCATAAAGATGAAATTGACTCGAATGAGGTTAAGCCCCTTGTTTTTTATTTCTTAGTACTGGGAATCAAACTGCAGATTTTGTGCTTGCCGGGCAGGCACTTGTGCCGCTGAGCCGTATCCCTGGCCCAAGCACCTAACCTTTAGGGATACTGTTTTAACTTGGGTGTCTCTAAAGCACAGCCAGTTCAAGAAGCTGTGCTCAAGGAGTTTATCACGGGAAGCAGGAGCGAGGACTCAGCATGAAACAGAGAAAGAGGGAAAGCCAAGCAAAGGCACATTAGCAAGGCCGCAGCATGGACAACGGGGGCTGAGGTCGCGTGGGTTTCTCAGAAGGGCCCACCGTCCCTCGTCACTGTCCATCTGAAAGGTGGGAAGTTGCGGCATTGTCTCCCAGCTACCATCCACAGTCAATAAGCTGACTGCTACAGTGTAGATAATGCTCCACGTTTCAGAAAAGACCCTGAGGCAGAAAGTGCAGACACCCAAGCAGCCACCTTGTCACTGTCAGGGTCGGAGCATTGCAGAAATTCCTGCCACAGCTGGGGCTAGAATCAGAGGTGGACAGGCAGACACGGCACAGGACTCTACAGAAGGTCTGTGTTGTAACGCTGCAGATGACGCACCGCATGCAGGAACTAAGCGCGGGAGGGGGTAACTGAAGTAAATGTGGCCAGGAGCACACACCCGCTTTCACTGGGCAGAGGGGGTGCTGGGGTTCAGGGCGCTTTTCTCTCTGCTTTTTTAAAATGTTTAACATTTGCCACACAGAAAGGTAAAAAGGAGAAAGAGAGGAGGGGGAAGGAGAAGGAAAGAGAGGGGAGGGGAAGGGAAGGGAAGAAAGGCAAGGGAAGGAAAGAGGAATGAAAGCAGAAGGAAAAAATTCAGCAAATCCCTAGAATGAGAAATCCTGCCTCCAGGGCCAGCCAGATAGCTCAGGGATTAAAACACCTGCTTGGGCAGATGCAGGGACTGGGGTTCCATCCCCAGCATGCCATGCTGGCCCTGCCCCGGGGCGTGCTGAGTTGGCGATTGAGACGGGGCTTGGTAGCGCGCACCTGTAATCCCAGCGCTTGAGAAGCAGAAAACAGGAGGATCACTACGAGTCTGATCTGTGTAGTGAGCCCTTATAGACCCTAACTAAATACATAAAAAAGAAAGAAACCAATCAATCAATTAATCAATCAATCCTACCTCCACCGAATGGAGCAAGTCAAAACACCCCTCCAAATCTTGATTTTTCTTTTTGTCTTTAAAAAAAAAACTGGAAAATAATCTACCTCCTAAAGTAAATCTACGCATAATGGACTCACATTCACTGTATCAGAAAGCCTCTTGTGCACTTAAACGCGAAGTGCTGGCTGTCACGTTATTAATGTGAAAGCTTCGTGTGCAGAGAGGGCGAGAAAGGCCCAGCACCTGATTTGGTTGCTCTGGGAGCGGATTGAAGCAAAGTGACTTTACTTAGAGGCTCTTAGGGTTTCTGTCCATCTGACAATTTAAAATGCTCAGAAGAAAACTGTACTGCCAACTCCGGGCTGCACCAGTGCCTCTGAGAGGAACACTGCTAGCTGAATGACGAGGCCCAGTTCGCTTCCCCAGAGCCCTGGGCTGATCAGCTTGTAGGAGGAAGCCCACTGCTCCCTGTCAGGCAGGGCTGTGGCTGTCTCTTCTGGCTATTGCATTTGGGGCGGAAGGAGAAGGACATAGCCCGTGGTCTGGCTTAGAGCAGAAGCCCAGGGATTGCGGGCGTGTGCAAGTAGGGCTGTCGTACCAGGACTGCTGCAGCTGCTCGTGCGAACATCTTCCCCCCTCCCTTGGCATGAGCTTCTTGCCTTGAACTCTATTTTGTTAGTTTCACTTTATTTTTAATTGGCACATAATAATGATGCAGATGTAGGAGTCATGTTGTCATGTTTTGATGTATTATGATCAAATCAGGATAATTAACATATCCGTCCCCTCCCTTCCTATAGTTGTCATTTCTTTGGGGTGAAACATCCAAAATACTCTCTTCTGGCTATTTCAAAATAAATATCTATACAGCTTACATTGTTATTCACTATAGTTTCCTTCTTTCAGCAGAATGCAAGAGTTTACCTCCCCTTCCTCACCACAGCATTCCCCTGTTGAGCCTCTTCAGCCTCTGATAACCATTCTCTCTGGCATGGAATTTTCGGATTCCACCTGAGCTTTAGGAAAATCCAACCAAGAGCCCTGTGACCTCCTTAGATGCACAGACCAGTTATTATAAAACTCAGACTCATTAATGCTGCTCAGAAAGTTAAACATAACTTTCTTATTTCTTGAAAGCTAACTAGAAAATCCTTTTTGCAATCTTTCTAACATGCACGAGCTCAGCTTGAAGCCACAGAAATAAGTCTGAATCTTGAAGACTTCAACCAAACTTCAGAGTTGTCCCTCCAAGTATCAGAGGTCTCCAAAACAGGAACCAAAAGAACAGAAGTCACCTGACCTCATAACAGTACCAAGGAGCACCTTCAACTAATCAATAATAATTTTCCTGCTGGTCCCTTTCCTTCTACACATGAAAAATTAAGTTCCAGGAAAAGTTTGGCTGTCTGAATATTCTAATTAATTAAATGTTTATTCCATTTCACTTGCTTATATGAAACTTCTGTTAACTGTATCTAAAAATCCCTACCAGTCAAGCACAAGCTCACATTCAATCATTTTTAGCATTCCAAATGGATGTCAGAAATGGGACTTAAGTTAGATTTATTGACTAAATCTTGTCGCCTTTACTGCA
>NW_004524618.1:11644375-11645982 GCF_000260255.1 Octodon degus | reverse complement strand
TAGTTATGGAATCATTAGCTACAGCCATTAGACAAGAGAAAGAAATAAAAGGAATAAGAATAGGCAAAGAAGAAGTTAAATTATCATTATTTGCAGATGACATGATACTTTACTTGGAAGACCCAAAAACCTCTACCAAGAAGCTACTAGAATTGATAAACAAATTCAGTAGCATAGCAATATACAAAGTTAGTACCCAAAAGTCAATAGCATTTCTCTACACAGATAACAAACACACTGAGAAGGAAATTAGATAAACATTACCTTTTACAATAACATGGAGGAAAATAAAATACTTTGGAATTCACTTAACTAAAGAAGTCAAAGATTTTTTATGGAAAATTACAGTACTCTGAAAAAAGAGATTGTAGAGCATTTCAGAAAATGGAAAGAGATTCCCTGCTCCTGGATAGAAGAACCAACATTGTGAAGATGGCCACATTCCCAAAATTGTTGTAGAGATTTCATGCAATCCCTATCAAACTACCTCCAACATACCTCACAGACCTAGAGAAATTGTTCCTAAAATTTATTTGGAAGCAGAAAAGACCTAGAATAGCAAAGGCAATCCTTGGCAACAAAGACAAGGCAGGAGGCATTACAATTCCTGACTTGAAATTATACTTCAAAGCTACTGTGATAAAATCAGCATGGTATTGGCAACAAAATAGATCTGAGGATCAGTGGAATACATTAGAAGATATAGAGGCCTGTACAAACACATGAAGCCAACTGATCCTTGACAAAGCGGCCAAACACACTTAATGGAAGAAAGATAGCCTCTTTAACAAATGGTGCTGGAAAAACTGGCTCTCTACATGCCAAACACTCAAATTACCCAGGTCTATCACCATGCACTAAACTAAAGTCAAAATGGATGAAAGATCTAAAAATTAAAGCAGAAACATTCAATCTCCTTGAAAAGAAAGTAGGAAGAACTCTTGAAGACATAGGGGTAGGCAAAGAGTTCATGAACAGAAATCAAATTGCTCGGGTAATACTTCAAAGAATCAACAACTGGGACCAACTCTTATTGAGAACTTTTTGCACATCAAAAGAAATTACCAACAAAGTGAAAAGACAACCCACAAATTTGGAAAAACTCTTAACTAAAAAACACTCAGACAAAGGTCTGCTCTCTAGATTTTATAAAGAACTAAAATACATTAGGGCCCCTAATAGGGCTGCAAGGATAGCAAACATTTTGACCATAGCCTTTCAAGGTCAGTGAAGACTCAGGACATAGAAGAACCTATACTGTAACATTATGTAACTCAGTTGTGTCCCAAATTTTCTGATCAAGGAGATTATGGTGCCACAGAGCAATACATTAGGGCCACTTCTCAGAGGACGAGATTAAAGAAGCGAACAAATACATGAAAAAAATGGTCCACATCACTAGCCATCTGCAAAATGCAAATTAAAACAACACTTAGGTATCATCTCACCCCAGAAAGAATGGCTATAATAAAGAAATCAATCAACAACAAATGTTGGAGAGGCTGTGGGGAAAAGGGAACCCTTCTCCACTGCTGGTGGGAATGTAGACTGGTGCAACCATTATGGAAATCTGTGTGGAGACTTCTTAAAAAAATAGGGCTGGAAAT
>NW_004524618.1:11637325-11643743 GCF_000260255.1 Octodon degus | reverse complement strand
CAAGCTCACATTCAATCATTTTTAGCATTCCAAATGGATGTCAGAAATGGGACTTAAGTTAGATTTATTGACTAAATCTTGTCGCCTTTACTGCACAATTTGGAATGCTTTCTGTATAAATGGATAGAATGTTCCTTCATGCTGGAATTCCTAATCTCTATTGAGCCTTCTGTATAATCTGATGAAAATCATGGGTCTTTCTCCTGCGAAAATGTACATAAACACCAGCACTGTTTGTCTCCCCACAGATCTGACGCACGTGCATCAACTCTGTGGGGCTCCAGAGACTCCTACTTACTAATAACCAGGAGGCTAGCTTTTCTCTCACTGCTGAATGGTTAAACCCTCATAAAAGGGATGATCCTGTATGCTCCAATGACACAAGTACAGAATGCTATAGCTTAAGGTCATCTACAAGCCTCTAAACAGAAGTCTTACTGAACATAGTTTAAACTCACCAAAAGTACACATGTAGATTAAGCAAGGATATGCTTTCCTGCCTATAAATGGGTCACACTCACACTGAAATTGCTCTTCTCTGTGTCCCTGAAAGACAAGGCCACTGGCATCTGTTGCCTCTGCCACTCCCAGAAACTCTTCTAGCCACTTTTAGCGGCTTCCTGACATTATCTGGAGGGACTGTCTCCCATTACAGTCAGGTAAAAGCACCAGAGAACAGAAAACTAACTCCTCGATAAGTAAGCACTAAGACAGAAACAACAACAACAAAAAAAAAAAAAAAAAAAAGAGAGCTACTAGGGGACACCATGGGCAGCATGAATGATCCTATCCTTTCATTTTCTAAAAACATTTGTGTCTAACAAGATCTCTGCAGTCAAGACACTTTATTCCTGCTGGACATGGTTGTGCACACCGGTAATTTCAACACTAGGAAGGCTGAGGCAAGAGGATCACTGTGAGTTCCAAATCAGACTGGGATACATAGTGAGTTCAAGGCTAGCCTGAACTACATAGTAAGATGCTGTCTCAAAAAAAAAAAAGAAAGAAACTTTATTTATAATTTGAAAAACAGATTAAAAGCATATTACACTAACTCTTTCCGATGGTCCCTGAACATTTGGGATCTATAAAATGTAGGTAGAGCTTTAGAGCAATGTCTTCTTAGCCAACGTTTTTAATAGCTCATTTTTCTCTTTTCTAGCACATAAAACTATTGAGATAAAAAATATACTGACAGTACCCATTTTCTTAAAACTTTTAATTCTAGTAACTTGTCAAACTAGTTGATTGATCTTGAGAAAATTATATTTCATCTGTGCTTTAATTTCTTCATTCTTAAAATAGGGACTCTAATATCTAACTTTCAGACTTTCTGTGGGCAATGATATTACATATATAAAGTATCACAATGTAATAATACAGTATCCACTGGAGGTGGACATTTATTAAAAAGGTATGAGAGCCATGTAAAGCATCCATTACAGAGGCAACAAAAATTAAAGCTACACAAGCAATAAAGGAATTTAAAAAGAAACCACAATAAAAAAGATTTTTAAAAGACAAAAAAATAAGTAACAGATAAAAAAAACAAATGATAAAATGATATATTTAAGCATAGCCACAACAATCAACAAACTAAATGTTAATTTTCCAAAGACCATGCTTAAAACATAAAGATTACCATTTTAAATCTTAAAACAATCAAAACTCAACCACAACTTCTTATATAAAATGAACTTCACTTAGAGAAGCTGTATTTGGAGAAGTCTTTAAAGGACCTTTTCATACTTGAAGCCAGTCTAAAGATTGTATGTAATCAAATTCAGCAAAATAACCCAATATACTCCAATAGTCCGTAATAGCAGTGGGTTATCAAAAGAACTGGAAATTGTCAGAAGTTGTTGTCTTGAGCATTTTATAGCTCAGTATATTAGTACGGCTTTACTTTCTATGACTCATTTTTATACTTTTCCGCTGGATGGTTAAGACCAAGATAAAGCAAGACCTATATTATAAAATATGTAACTTTTGTATCTGATAAGGTCAGTCAAATCCCCTCAGGATTTACCCCGAAACCCTGTACAGCGGTTTGCAGATCTTTTGTCAGTGTCAGCCAATGTGGATGAGTCATGGCCATTGCTTGACCAATTTTCTCTCTGTGAACGCCTGAGAGAATGCTTTCTCTCCAGATAACTTTCCTTAGGCACACTCTACATCATCGATCGCATTGCTCTGTGGCCCCATAATCTCCTTGATCAGAAAATTTTGGACATCACTAAGTTACAGGATGTCACAGCAGAAGTTCTCTTATGTCCTGAGTCCTCACTGACCTTGAAGGGCTAGGTCAAAAATATTAGCTATCCTTGTAGTACCTCTATTTCTCTAATTTTGATCTGCAAACTTTAGTTGTTAACCATCCAGAAGAGAAGCTTACTGATATTATTACCCTATAATAGAGCCAGATGAGCTTAACATCACTATCTGTCTGAATATCAAACACCTTAGACATAACATGGAACTGCAATTTTCCAACAAACATGGATATTCTAATATTTAAATCCCTATAGAATGTGAAAAAAACAATTACACATTTTTATACACAAATTTAGAAATCAAACCATATACAACAGGGTCAGCCAAATAGCTCAGTGGATCAAAGTACCTGCAAGCAGACACAGGGGCTGGTGGTTCAATCCCCAGGCCTGCCCCCTGGGTTACCCTGAGCCTGCAGTTGAGACTGGGCATGGTGGCACATGCCTGCAAGTGGGGCATTCAGAAGGCTGTAAACAGGAGAATCACTACAAGTCCGATCTAATAGTGAGACCCTGAACACCAGGTAGACCTTTTCCTAAAATACAGGGGGGAAAAATATATATACAACAATGTAGCAGGACAATCTTATGACATCTTTTTCTTGTCTCTTTTTTTCTTTTATTATGTCTTTTTTCTGCAAACATTTACTTTAAAGAGAGTATAGCAATAATTGATATGACATTAGAAGCAGAACTAATTTAGAAGACCAAAATGACAGGTATTTTAAGCATGGTTTTAGTATTACTTATTGATACCCTTGGTGTAGTTGTTTAGTTCACAGATATCATCATATAGTCAGGGTAAGAATTCTGCCCATTAACTGCTATTTTCAAAAACCTGATGGAGATTCTTAGGACCAATGCTTTACCCATCTTCTTTACATAAATGTATGGTTTTTCCCCTGCCATATTTCTTAACTTTTCTCATTTCTATCTTTTCCTTGTTTAATCCTTAAGTTCTCACCCATCTCTGACCAAAAAAGAAAATGAAAAAGGGGGATATGTTGGGAGCCACGAAGCTAGGAAAGGGATCAAATATGTGTAGGTGGGACTTGGTCCAGTGCCTAAAGCAAACAAGCTACCTCACTGCTGAGATGAACATCCTGTCTGGTTAAGATTTGCTATAAGTTGTTAGGCAACCTAGTAAGAGGCATTACTAATTTCACAAAAGTATAAAGGACCATTTTGTTGTGGAAAAAAAAAGAGAAGAGTGTGTGTGTGTGTGTGTGTGTGTGTGTGTGTGTGTGTGTGTGTGTGTGTGTGCGTGTGTGTGTGTGTGTGTGTGTGTGTGTGTGTGTGTGTACACAGACAGGATAGATATTCAGCTACTTTCTCTTAGTTCAATGAGAATAAAAGTTTGTACTGACATTGTTTAGACGATATCATGTCTGCATCTTGCCTCTGAATAACTACTATGAAGACAACAATATGCAATGTAATAATTATTATAACATCCTACTAATCTGTTTTGAAACTGTTTCATTGCTATTTTATCTTTTTTCTCATTTAAATGAATAATAAATAAACGGACTTCACATATAAATACACAAAGTATATGAAAATGTAAACAGATAGAAAACAATATATCACATTAAGACTATTCAAAAGAAAGCTGATTTGTCAACATTAATACAAGACAGTAAATTTTAGACCCAGGATTATTGCAAGGCATTGATAAATCATTCCTTAAAAATAAGACAACTCAACTCAAGACTACCATTATCATAAAATGCAATGAATGTTTAAATTTTTTAACTCATTAAAGTAAAAGACACACTGCCATTAATCCCCATCATAATATCCCTCCCTAAACACATTTACCCCATCCTTCCTTCCACCTTCTGCAGCAGTACTGGAAGTCTTGTTTTGTGAGTGTCTTTAGTTCGCTGGCTCACTGTCCTAAATCAATGCAAAATGCTCACCTTTCACAGTAATTTTGATTTTTACAATGGGCCAGAAGATGCAGAGAGCCAGATCCAGGAAAAGAGCTAGCTGAGGACGTGCCATGATACTCTTCCTCGGGTAGCACTCAGCAGCATTTCGTGTATTTGGGAGCACACCTTGAAGTCCCCTAAACAGAAGTGCTTCAGAAAGGGGGAAGTACAACCAGAGTGCTTGGAGTGATGAATATTTTCAGGGGGATTGATGACAATTGGCCTTTTAATGTAAAAATACTTTTTAAAAATTTAAACATAGTTTTGTTTCCTACTGTATAGGTATTCTGAGCACCACTGTATCATCCAAAACACATGAATCAAAACCTGACAGAACAGAAAAATGAAATAGACAAGTTTGAAATTTTAACACTGTTCAATATAGTATAAAAGTTTAATATTCTTTTCTCAATGATGGATTATTAGAACATAGATGATTTTAATAACATTTAATTGTCATTACTGACAGTTACAGAATTTTCCACTCAACCACACACTATACAAACTATTTGTAAGTCTTCAGAAAACATTTATTGAGCTATACTATATGTTGAGTGAGTGGAAAAAAATATCAAGAAGAAAGAAAAAAATAAGAACAACTGAAGTTCTTAAGGTGAGAATATCCCAAGCATTATATAAAAATTATCCTCTGAATTAACTAAGAGATCAGTAACAGAAAAAATAAGTCTCCAAATACTCAAAATATAGATAACACACGTCCAAAAAATACCACTGGCCACAAATGAAATTAAAGAGGAAATTAAAATGTATTTTTAAGTAAAAGAAAATGAAACATAGTATAGAAAACTGTACAGCTAAATAGCGCTTACAGGGAAATTTAAAGCAGTAACTACTGTATTAGAAAAGAAGACAGATTTCAAACTTATGACATTAGTTTTCCCCTTAATAAATACCTACAAGTAATAACAAAAGAAGTAGATGAAAGGAACACTGATGATCAGGACAGAAAACAGAACATAACACAAAATGCAGAAACTAGTTTACAAATTGAAGGACATTTTAATCAAAGTCTCAGTAAGTTTTTCTTTTACGATAAAAATTGATTAATTTGATTCTAAAACTAATATATAAATTCAAAGGACCTAAACTACACAAAAATATTGAAAAAAAGAATAAGAAAGATAAAATTCTAATTTCAAGATGGACTATAAAGAGATAATAATCAAAACATTTTAGCTCTGGTTTAAAGATAAACTTTGGCTCTTCCTCCCTCATGGATTCCATGTTTGCAAATTTACTTAGTTGCTAAAATTTACAAAGAGTATGAGGATGCTTTGAAGATAAACAATAGTGTCCCTATCTTGACTACAATGATAGTATCACAGATGGATACATGTGGCAAATTTATTTAACTGTACATGTCCAATATATGCAGTTTACTGTATTTCAATAAATCTGGGGGTTTTTATATAAATTTGAGGATTATAAAGACAGATAAAGTTGAGACCAGGTGTGGTGATGCACACCTATAATCCCAGCACTGGTGAGGCTGAAAACAGGAGGATCACTAGGACTCCAAGCTGCATAGCAAGACTCTGTACCAAATACATAAAAAAATATAGCTTAGTCACCCATAGGGAAAAGGATGTACTTTGATACAATAATTAGAAGTAAATATAGACACACAGCTTAAATAGCATGTGGTTTCTCTTATAAGAAAAGCACATGTACCTCCCACATTCTGCCCGCTGAGTAGGAAATTCTGCTGTGTTCTAGGAACCCCCAGACCCAGTCCTAGCCCAGGCCCAGTGAGTGCGTGGGAGAGCTTCTGGCTACCCTGCACGAGAGGGACCTATTACTGGTCCCAGCCCAGGCACAGCATGGGTGAGACTTTATTCGACCCCCTTGGGATGCCACCAAACAATCCGCGGCACCTCCTCCAACCTGCCCGCCCAGTAGAAATTTCAGCCACATTCCAGGAACCCACAGATGCAGTCCAAGCCCAAGCCTGATCTACACCTGAACTTCAGTACTTACTACAGTTGTAACTACAACGAAGATCAACAACAAAGGTCAGAAGACAGTGCTACACAAAATGATGAGAAGGAACAAAATGCAATCTCAGAACCCAAGCCCACCCATAACAAGTGCAGAGGACACTCACACAGAACAAATTGGGAATCACACAGCTGAAAGTAATGAATCAAAGGCTTCTGAAATAAAGAAACAGCTGCAGAAAGGTATAGAGGA